>NC_056732.1:1534136766-1534441766 GCF_019279795.1 Protopterus annectens | reverse complement strand
TTCCAAAGGGCCTAAGGGTGTTCCTCAGATTTTAGTTAGGGAAGAAGTCCCTACTACTGTTATTGAATGCCATCCTAGGTCAGAGTCTTCCAAGTTTTACAGAGCAGATTTCCCATTAAAGAAAAAACAAAAACGAAACATGTTTTTTCTACCCCTAGGGATCCACAGAGTGAGTGACAGGTCTTCACTCAGGGTTTGTTTGATGCTTTATGGCATTGAAACCTCCTCAGGGGGCTTTTGTTCAAGCTCCCCCTTGATCCCCTACTCCACTTAAAAGACCTAGGGAATAGGATTCTGATGAGGAATCCCTTGCTTACTCTTCTCATATTCTTTCTCCTTTGGACTGTGGGTCAAAGGAAGAGTAATCTACCAGTCTCGATACTCTCTTTGTAGAAATTTCTTTTGGGGTCACAATCTCCAAGATGATGCAATTTTTTTAATGGGATTGTGCTCAGGTATCTGAGATCCATAAGAGGTTCTTTGAGTTGCTACAGATGGAATCTCCTAATCCTTCTGCTACTACTCCTGTTTTGGCTGCTTTGTTGGATGCATTTTCAGATGCCTCTAACGCCCCTGATTCTCTGCTCCATGCTTCCATGAAGCCTGATAGATTTTATAGGGTGCTGGAGGACTGTAACTTTTTGTATAAGTGTCTTGCTGCTGACCCTTCAGTGGTGTTTTGTAGCCTCTGATAAGCCCTCTCCATTGCTTCCTTCACCTAAGTTACTGCCTTCTGATAAAGACAGCAAAACCATGGAAAGGCTAGGTAAGAAGGTTTATGCCTTGGCTACTTTGGCTTTTAGGGCTATTAATTATCAGACACATACATCCGGGTATGTGTTGGTTCTCCTTTCTCAGGCTTATCAGGTTATTTCTGATCTTCCAGACTCTGAGGGTAGAACTTCTGCTCTTTACCTGTTAGGGACTTCCTAACAGGTGGTTCATCATTCTATCAAGTGTAGTTATGATGCAGCAGATGCTTCTTCTAGGGCTGGTGCTTTTGGGTCATTGATGAGGAGGTATTCTTGGCTTTGGCTTCAACCATTGCTTGATGATATCAAGGCTAAGTTGATGTATGCCCCTCTTCATAATAAACACTTGTTTGGGGAAGCTGCTGCTGATTTGTTTCTCTCATCAGGATAAGGGGAAGGCCATACAGCAACGTGCTTATCTCTTCTGTTTCTAAATTTCAAAGGCACTACCCAAATAAGCCTGCCTTTGTTTGCAGGCAGTCTCGCCCTCCTCTTAAGGGCAAAAAGAGTGGCAAGCGGGCACCTCCTGTTAAGGCTACTCAGGCTTCAGGGACACACAAGTCTTCCTTTCCTGATAAACCAGGTACTGTCCAACTATCTTTCTCTTCCCAGCCACATTCCTGTTTCTCTTTCATCTTTCTCTCTCTCTTCCTGTTTGGCTTCAGATTACTCAGGATTCATTATTATTATTATTATTCTCCACGGGTATTTCTTGATGTGGAAGTCCCATCCCCCATTTATGGGCAGTCCCCAGCCCTGTCAGGAACAACTCCCCTTTTTCCTGAGGTACTTCAAGACCTTTTGACTCAAGGAACTAGTCAGGAGGTGCCATGTCCCAAAGGGACCTATTCTAGACCACTCTCATCTAAACACTTTTCTGAAGGTGCCCACTTTCAATGGAAGTTCTAGCTTGGCTGGAGTTTTCATTTAGTTTTTACTGGTTGTTTTTTCTGTGTGACCTTCTCACTCTTTGTTTTAGTTTCTTAGTTGGGATATTTTGCAGTCACCCTGCTGGTAATGGACATCAGCTGGGTATAACAGCCCTGTGTTTCTTATGCTTAGATAAACATTCTGCTTGTGCTGTGCTGATGAGGTCATAACCAGGCCGAAATATGCATATCCACAACTAGTAGAGTTTGGCTTTATTGGCCTGGAATTGTCCATTAAAATGACTTAAAAAGAAATAAATCATGGGCATTCAGAATCTCCATATAGCTGAAACACCTGATGTTCATAAGGGTCATTTGCATATATCCCATGTGCCTCTGATACAAGAGGTTTGAGAGGTCACTCAGTGGAAGTTCTAGCTTGGCTGGAGTTGTCATTTAGTTTCTACTCTGAATAAGGGAGAGAGGATCCTCATATCATAGGCAGTTCAGGTTTTACTTGGACAAAATCAAGTTTTTTGTTTCTTTCCAGGACAAAACCTTGAGTGCTTCTGCTTCCAAACTATTTCTAATTGGATATCCAAGGCTATATCTTTCTGTTATTCTTTTCATGGTAAACAGTTTCTATGCCAGTTAAAGTGTATTACACTAAAGCTGATGCTTTGTCAGGGGCTTTCTACAAGGTCTGGATTCTAGATTTATTCTTGAAGCAAGTACTCTGTATCTATTAACAGTTTTACATAACATTGTAAGATTGATGTTTTCTCTAGAACTCGAGTAGGCTTTACTAGGTCAGTCTTGCAAGGTCTTTTGCACCATAACCCTGTACTAGTTTCCTCTTTTCTGTCTAGTTTGATAGCTTTAGGAATCTGCCATTAGGTAATAATACTACAGCAGTGATCAAGGAAGGATGTAGTACAGTTGTCAAATAATTTATCATAACAATAGATGCCCATGTGATCACAGTTGCATTATTACATCCCTCCCTTTTTCCCTTTCTTTTCTTATTAGGCCGAGATGAGTTGCTTATTTTTTCCAACTCTTTTTTTATCTTGTACATATGCATCTGTACATCCTTGATCTACCTGTGGCTACACTGATCTGAAGTCATACACTGGATATGGGAGAGTGCCAGGATTTGGTATACTGGCTGGATGCATGGCTGTCCTTAGCAGGATATCTCACCAGTTAATAGTAATGCAACAGCTGTTAGACATCCAGTGTTATGGTAAATTCTTACACAATTGTACTTTGTCTGTAATGTAGATTCATAGATTGTTACTAGACTAATGACCTGGTTGGGGGGTGCTTTCTAAGCCTAGCCGGGTTTTCCCTAAAGAATAATGACATCCTTTACCCATATAAGACATTGAAGGCCAGATGTGTATAAGCTACCTCTGTCTGTAAGGCACATAGACGCCAGACCCGGTGTAAATTTCCTATTCCCCATCCACTGGTGTAAGTTGTGCTTAAATAGGGTTATAGACCAGCTCTGTTTCACATGGGTGGAAGGCCTTTGCCATAGCAGGGGCAGTCTGTGGGACACACCTCTGTCTCCAGCATGTTCTGAAAAAACTCAGGTCCTTAGACCTTGTATTTCTGGTACTGTTTGACTTATGAATATGCAGGAGATTAGTAAGTGTGGGGTTTGCAGATGCCTTGTAAGACGGGCATGGATCACCCCTCAGCAATCTATAAGAGACTGAGTAGAGTAAAGGGCTTTAAGACGCTCTGAGTAAGGCATGTTTGTTACTCCTTGTATTCATTTTGTAAGGAACCTCCATGGTTGCTCTAGCTGCTGCATATGCCTGGTGAGGTGCATACCAAAGGGAGTATTGCACTCAATGATTGGTCTGATAAGAGCAGAGTACAGTGGGATAATGTCCTCTTTGGACCTACATACCATCCACTTACTTATAAGTTGTGCAACATAAACTGATTTCCTCACCACTGTGGCCATGGGGTGGTCAAAGGTAAGGCTACTCTCTGCGTATGTTCCCAAATCCCTGACAACTGGGTCAACTTTTTAGGGCATATTATTAACATGGTAATTAGCCAGGATGGTTGCCTTCCAAAAGAGTACAATTATGCATTTCATAGCATTGAGTTTAAGACCATGGCTTTGGCACCATTTGTTAGTCATAGAGAGGCTTTCTTGAAGAATGCTAGTGTCTGCAGGGGAGTCAAGTATAACCCCCAGCTTGCAATCATCTACAAACTTAGCCATAAACATTTAGCTTGTGCTTCCAGTTTGGAGAAACAGATGCCAAAAAGAAGTGGACCCTGTAAAAGTATAGTTTGGACTAAAACCTTTGTGCTGTGGAGCCTGAATTGTTTTGCATTTTTTTGTCAGCATAACATTGTAAATGAGCAGTGATTTATAAGTTATTGTAAACAAAGTAATTAAAGGTACCATGGAAATAAGTAAATACTGCAGTGCTTAGTGCACATGGAAACATTTTTAAAAGCAGCAAATGGCACTGATGAAGTACAGTCTGGCTTGAGAATAAATTAGAAGATGAAGTGAACTTATATTGTAACCTGTATTTGCAGAATTCAGAAAAATGGATGGATCATCTTCCAGCTTGTCATGGCTGCCATCTTCTGGCTTTACCGTCTAGTTAAAGTAATCTGCAACATGCTCAACTACTGGGAGATACGCACATTTTACATTAAAGCACTGAAGATCCCCACGGTAAGTGGAGAACTTAAACTTTAGCATCACATTATATATTTCTATTTTTGCAGGCATTTTTATTTCAGGAGATAGAAAAAATGGAGTTCCTCATTTTAATTTGTACACTCCAATGAGAATTTTGCTATTGGATGAAGTAAGCATTTCTAAATTTACCAGTGACAGCTTTACAGAATTGTTGTGTCTTACATTATCGCCATCATTGTTGTTGCATATTCTGTCATCTGTTTATGTACTTACTTTTCTTGAAGGGTTTGTTTCTACAGAGTGTAAATCTTTCTGCACAGTAAAGATATAAAATTTATATATGTAAATTCTGGCCTGAGTCGTGACTGAAAAGCGTCCATGCAAACCCATCCACTAAGCAGTTGAATACACAATATAGACATACAATAAAGCTAGCTCTTGGCTGCATGCTACACTTCATGACTGCATAGTATTAGTAATTGAAATTTATGTCAGGTAATTGAAATTACATTGAAAAAATACTAAATAATTACTGAGGCATAGGTTGTCACCAGAGCGCTTTTCACACCACTGAATGCTGCTTCAAATGTATTTATTAATAGTAATAAACAGTTCTAATGAGTATGTAATCTTGTTAGGAACATGAATTTCCCCTGTTTGTTGACTCATTAGTGGTAATAATAAAGTGGTGCGATTTTGATTAAGTTGCATAAGAGGCCTTCTAACACTTTGATGTTGAATTCAGGGGCAGTGGCTAAATCTCATTTTCATGGAGACTGGTGAAAGTAGTACAGCTAGTGAGGAGGGAGTCCCTGCCTGCTTTGCACAACCATTGAGGCTTGACCCAAATCTGAGACAGTGGTTGGGGGGGGGGGAGCTCAAGAGAAGATTTGCTGATTCACTTCCAGAATGTTCTGTGCTATGGCCTCTGCCACCTCCTCCTTCAGGTTAATGTTGAATGTGCTGGGGTGAGAAAGAGTGGATTTTAATGAAGGAAACCTAGAGTAAGACAAGATTTTGTACATTTCTGTTTCTGAAATGGATACAATAGTTTTCATTCTCCTACATTTATATGGAGAGACATTTTGCACTACCTTATTTGGAATCTGGCAACTCATTAATTATTTGGGTGCCTCCTCCTTAGTCCTGTGCTGCAGAGTAGCACTTCAGTCCTCTTGCCGGTTGTCACTCTTCCTCTTATGCTCTGTGTCCATGTGTAGTTCTCTGTCCTTGTCTGCTTTCATTTGGTCATGTCCAGTCCTTACCTTTGGCTTACCCAGCATTGACAGTTGATGCTGTAGGGTTAACTTTGGTAAAACTGTTGAAGCTGAAACCTTGCTTAAAACATCCTGTGATTCTTTCTGCCTAGCCAAAGCTAATCTGTTCTTTTCCCTCTCCCACAGTACTATCAGTAAATAGGTTCACAGGTGTTTACTAGGCTAACGACCACAAGGGCCTTTTTAAGCCTAGCCATGCATCCCAAGTCTCTGGCAAGTTCTGATACCCTTGATTAAGGGATTTGTGAGATGAAACATTTACAGGTTGCCTGTAAATCCTTCACAGACATTGCATTCACTGCTGAAACACTTCTGCCCCAAGCAGACTGCATTTAAATTACATCCATCTTGTGGAGGGGGAATTTTTTGAATCTTTAAACCCTCATCAGATTTGCATTCCATCCTGTATTAGCACCAAATATTTGAGCAAATATAACACAAACCCTAAGAGTTGATCTAGTTGTTCATTATTTGGGCACTTATGTGGACAGTGGCCTAGCTTTCGACAAACGTGTCCATTGTCATGAGAGTCCTTCTGTATTGCACAGCTGGTAAACAAAGGGATTGTATCTAGAGCTAAAGATGCCATTAATCCCCTCTACTCAGCCCTCATTAGACCAGTCATTGAGTATAAATCTCATTACATCCAAGTGATGCCTCCAGGTGTATCTGCAGTTAATTCCTACTGATGCCTCTAGGTGTCAAATATTGCTTGTTTGCATTTGCATTTGCATCAGTAATTCCAAAAAAAACATGCTATGTACGAGGTTTTAAAGTATTTCATCTTAAAGCTTACACAATGGCAAACTCTACTGCACTAATATTTGACCTCTGTCTAGTGCAAGTAAATATTAATTTATATAGATATACTTTTCACATTTTCTAACTATCTCAACAACCAAGTAACATGGACAGAACTCCTTAGCTTCATATGAAAGCTCCCAGCTAGATGAATAAAATACTGCTGACAGTATGTGTGTAACTTGAGTGGTTGTTGAGATATTATAAGTTGTTTACAAAGTATTACAGATGTAATAGTTACTGTGTTTACTGTGACTTATAAAATTCAGTTTAAGACTTAGAACCTAAAGAATACTAACAGTATAAAAAAAATTGTTCTGAAGGGTTTGCCACTTATACTTCTTTCATAGCCTTTGTGGTTCCAGAGATATGAACATTTGTTTGAGATGTGAAGACATCATTTGATTCTGTCAAAAGGCTTAGGGCTCCGCTCATTGGAAGTTACAGTACAATCTACCTGAGAGCCATTGGAGTGAGTGAGATAATGCCCCCTTTGCCATGTATCTGTCCAGACACATGCAACAACTGGAACACCTGCAGAAATATCTTACTAAAAGTATACAAGGCCTAAACAATATGCCCTACATGGACCGACTCAAAGCCCTGTCACTACATACTGCATTCTACAGACTGCTAAGAGGTGATTTGTGTCTAGCATACAAGGCATTCTCCAACCCTGTACTGATGGATTTACTACACATCTTCAAGTCAAATGGCATCAGAAATACTCAGTCTAGGGATCTTAACCTGTTCCACAATATCAACAGAACGGTTTGGAAGAACAAGTTTATCTTGGAGGGTACCACTGCACTGGAATAGACTCCATCCATATAAAACAAAGCTCATTCCTGTCCCAAATCAAGCTCATCCTGGATCTTCTGTTGGGAAACAGAAATTTTACACCAGGACTGCTCCCTGTACTACTAATGGACAGAGGCAGCTTTTAAATGCTTTATCCTGTGCATGAGTCCTCCCAAATTATCTGTGATGTGATCCCAATAATACTCACTAGAGGTAGTGTGTAATTATGGACCATAGGATGGCTAAGGCCAATTCATCACCAAATGGGATATGTTAATTCAAGCACCAAATGGGAAACTGGCTAGGCCTAAAATGACCCACGAGGGCAGCTAGCCTGTGAGCTTAACAACAAACATCAAACACTAAACAGGCTACCACTACTGTTCCTTACACTAGTCAGCTAAGGCTACTTAGTCAGATAAAGCCAAGCACAGTTACATCCATAACATCCCTCAAATTGCACTTAAATCTTCCAGGATTAGCTGCGTTCCATCTAGAAGAAAGTTAACTACACTCTTATACCTAAGGTCAGACTTATCTCTAAAAAAATATGGGCAGAGCTAACTCTTGGCATTGTATATGCACCAAAAAAGTAGGGGAGGATAATCAATATTCCTGATTCAAATATATAAATGACATGTACTGACCAGGCCATAGCTAGGGACTTTAATTTTTCCATTTTTTTGTAGGGGGTTGGGCGGACAGGTATAGTAAATCCTGAATTTGGACTGATTATTATAAAAGCATTGTATTTTAATGGAATTTGACATTTTAGACAATAGCACTTATTCTCCATAAGTTGTATTTTCTGCTAGTATTTATAATTTATAGTACTCTCAACTTGCTTCAGTAAATATTCTGTCTAGACTTTGTTTTACTTTTCAGTATATGTAGATGCAGAAGAAAATTATAATTAAATCATAATAATGACTGAAAATTACATTTAAAAAATATTGGTATAATTCTCAGATTTTTTCCTCATGAAAATTGTGTGGCCCTGGTCATAGCATTCTTTAGAAATAGTGCTACCAAACCTCTAGATGAGACAGTCCCTTCAAATTGTTTATTTTCTGCAGCCAAGCAGCTCAAAGCATCCTGGATCCATTTAGTTACTACTGAACTTGTACTTAGTAAAAGAGATCTGCATTATGGAGCATCAAGCAAGGCATTGTGGAGAAAGGAAGAGTTTACAGAGTGGTAAAGTTTCATTTGCTGAGCTGTAAGGACCCATGTGGCCTATGTCCTGCAAGTCAATGAGGATGCAGCAGATTCTGTGTTGCATTAAAATGTGCAACTAAAAAATACTTTGACTAGTAGAACTCAAACTGTAGCTTGGATGAATACATGAGGCCAAAATATAAACTCTTAATAGTGACTATTTAAGATTATTTAGTAGTTTACCCACATCTCTATCATTCATTAGGTCTGCAGTTGATACATTATCATGTAATAGATTTTTATTATATGGTTGTCATGAAGTTTCTTTAGTTTATTTTCTTACAGGACATATTTATTGCAATGGACATTAATTGTTACAGTTCATAATGTTTCCCTGCATTTCTTAAACCTTTTTGGAGCTTTATTAATTTTCTTTAAATTACAAGTGAAGAGTGGAGTATAGGTAGGAGAAAGGAAGTGCAGCCCACATCAAAGTAGATGCATGTACATTGTAGCAGCATGTACTGGGAGAGAAGAGGTTAATCCACCTGACTTTTGAAAAAAAAAAATTCTTGAAATTAAATGACTTTATTGGTTAAGCCATAAAGATGTTATCCCACAGTTTTGAATGGAGCCAGAGACAATGTCTATAGTAGATAATGGGTTGTAGCTCCTGTAGAAAGAGTGGAATGGTTTTATGACTTCCAGCAGCTGCACCACATTTGAGGAGTGCTCTATCTGTGTGTATTGTAGCACATAGATGCCAAACCCTGGTAGCTTCCAGTGTTGGTGATTGCCTGGGAAACAAGAGTCAGATAACCAGATGTATGTGATGTCATTCTGTACCGAAATAATGTTTTAATATTAAAGGAGACTGAAGTCTCAGAAGCATTCTGTCTTGGATCTGCAACAAGGACCACTCACCCATCTTACCTTGCTCTATTCAATAAGTAGGAACAGCGATTATTTTAGTCAGTCAGGAATAGATACTGAGACTAGCTAAACACTGTTTTCTACAACTGTGTGAAACTTTCCATTGGTGTTATTTTTAATACTTCCTGTGCTGAAACTTTTGGTGTTTACTGTAAGTAGATATTTAGTATTTTTATGTTTTTTATTATTTATTGTATTTAAATCTTTAATTGTGACTGGCCCTTTTTTAGAAAATATTTAAGTTTTGAGAGTATTTGCACATATTTATTTGGCGATGACTCTGGCCACTCCTGAAAGCTATCTGTTTGGTCAGCATTACCATTTGTATTAATATTAATTCCACTTAGTATAATTTGATACCCTTTTAAGAGCCTTATAGTAACTGACTGGTGGCAGTGAAGCTACCTTATAGTCTGGACAGAAGGTGGAATAACTAGTAAATCTGTGCCAGCCTTTACCAGATGTGTGCGCCAGTTACATCTCAAAGAGTGTGCGTGTCAGCTACTTGGAGCAGGAACACAAACCACTGGTTTCACAGAGAGGGTGCCAGAGGACTTGGCTTGGACAGTCTGCTGAGGACCTAACCCTCCAGTTGCGGGGAGTCTTATTGTGGACCTTGAGGGAAGCAGATAGAGACACCCAGACCCCCGGGTTGAGTGTGTGCCCTTAAGAGAAATTGTGCTTGATGCAGAAAGTTCTGCATCTGGAAATACTGAGTGTATCCATTTGTATTCCAAGTGAACGTCCCTCTCTAGTTTCAGTGGTGAGGATTCAGGCTCCTTGATTACTGGCCCAGAGTGGGGATGTCACAGATACCATCACCACCAGTTGGATATTTGAGACTCTAAGAAATAGTGGAGGAAAATGAGCAACTAATCAAAATGAAGTGTTCTGTATTTTTTTAATATTGTTTACAATCTTAGTATGCTTCCTGGAGACATATTAAATTAATGTTAGAATTGTTTCTACTCTTAAATAACTTGTCTTTTTACAAGATAAAGATATACATTCATCATTAAGTTACTATTCAGTAGAATATGAGATGTAGCCTGCCAAGGATATTAAAACTTATGGGTGCCTTTCTGACTCATTGTCTGCTTAAGCATGTGATCAGGTTGACATAAATAGGAGAGGTTGCTGGTATAAGTATGACAAACAGGTGCTAATTTTCAAAAGTTTCTTGCCACTGGTATGCTTAGTCAGATGTCTTGTTGTCTTAGGGACTGTAGCAGCAGTGGTCGGCTTGTGACTGACATTTTCTGTATGGGTAAGAACTCCAGTAGGGCCCTTCCTTTATTTTTTTCTGTGAAAAGTATTACCCATTGTAGCTTTTGTCTGTCAGTAGGAGAAATGTGCATGTGGAATGCAGATACCCTTTAAGGACACTGACACAGCATGTGTTATTTTTGTCTTGGGAAGAGCCACGGCATCTGATTCTGTGACACCAGCTTATCTTTTACTCATTAAGAGGCAGGCTCATTTCCATACAACTGTTTCTTGAAAACCATCGGCGTAAAGTCCAGGCGAGTGTGATTATGGCTACTGAGTCCTTTACCTTAGATCTTCCACTTCAGTTGAAAAGGAAGAAAAAAAAACTTTGAAAGAATCTTCTGAAGAGACTGTCAGCCACCTGTTTGAAACAGTCCCAGATGGATGAATCAGTTGTGGAAGTTTGAATACTCAGACTGTCAGTCTTGTCTGTTGGTCACTCTGGCAGTGTTCCACAAAAAGCCTCTAAGGCCCAGAAACTCCAAATGTCCAGTCAGACCAGGCTTTAGGTGCCATTAGCTGAGAAGAAGAACTCTTATTTTGTTTTGACAAAGGGGTAACGGAAGAGCATGGCATTCCGGATATCTGAGATGTCTAAGACTATCAGTCTAGAGACCCGTATGAAAAAATGCCAAAAGTGTAAACATTTTCCCCCCTTCAACTCCTAGTTTGAAGGGTTTAAAGAAAGCCTGATACAACTTTGCCTGGGGATCTTTCAGAGCTCTACAGGCTTTTCAGTCTTTCTCTCCTCTGTCTAGCCAGGCTAAGAAAAAGGCAGATTCCCCCCTCCCTCTTCATCGGAAGAGGCGGGTGTCTCTAACTCTGAACAAAATGGCCTTGACTATGCTTATTGGTTGTCTTTTCACATTACTTATGAATCTAAATCTGAGAAGAATTTGTCTTCAGACCCCAAATAAAGAAATCTCTTTCTGAGACACTATATCTAATATGTGATAGTTTTCCAGAAGGAGGGAGGCGAAGTTTCAGTGGCCCAAAAAAGGTGTTAAGACCTCCTTGAAAGATGTTTTTAATGCTGCTTCTGCTTCCCTGAGTCACACACTCCTGCACATAGGAAGCCTGATAGACTTTATAAAGTATCATAACTCCCATACATTTCTGTTCAGAAATCTCAGTACTGATGTGTCTGTGATACCTTTGTACAGAGACAGTGACCCTAAACCTTTGACTTCTTCGAATTTTGTCCCTAGTGGAAAAGACAGCAGGACCTTTGGCAGGTATAGAAAGGAAGCATATGCTTTCTCAGCACTGGCATTCATAGCAGTAAACTGCCAGACTACTATGGCAAAATACTTGCTGTCTATTTTTGATGGCATGCAGCAGTCAGTAGTGTATGATGCTGCAGTTTTCCATGTCAACAACTGCAATTGCCAAAGGGTGTGTGATGCACAGGAATGCTGGGGTCAGATTCTGTACTTTCCCAGAAGATTCAAGGCTCAAATGTAAAGTGTTCCCTTGAAAAAATATTTACTTTTCAAAAATTTCTCAGGTATGGTGTTGAAAAGATTAGAGGAAAGAGGGAAATTAATGCAAGGGTGAAGCAAAATATTCTTCCTCTCCATAGATAGCACTGAAATTACCCTTCCAGCCCTGGACCCTTCTTTTAGAAAGCCTTCAGATCTTCTCAACAACAAAAGTCCTCAAAGCAACGATATAAGAAAAGGTGTTAAGGGGACTCAGTAAAGAAAGTGATTGGATTTCAAAGATCTTTCCAGCATAAGAAAAGTTTATGTCTATCTTTGGATCTCTTCCCCCTTACTTCTCTTCCCACCCTAGCCATCCTCTGAAAATAGCAAGCAATCTCTTTTTTTTTCATCTTTGGAGTTAGATATCATCACATTCTTGGGTACTGAAGATAATTCAGCAGGGTTACACGTTGTAATTGTCATCCCATCCCTTATCAGTAGAAAATACCTCTTCCCTCAAAGAACCAGAATTATTTGTTTGCTTGAATCCTTGCAGAGATGTTATCAGAAAGGGTAGTAGAACACATTCCTCAATCCCAACAGGGAAAGTGTTTCTATTCAAGGATTTCTTGTCCAGAAAGGAATTAGCTTGGCATTAGTCTTGGATCTATCAGTTATGAATACATTTCTTGTTGCTACAAAGTTTAAAATGTTAACTTTGCAGTTCCCTTTTTCTTCTTTTTCCACACAAGACTTTCTCGATAACTCAAGACCTCAGGGATGCTTATTACCACACCTTCATTCACAAAGACAGCAGATATTATTTAAAATTCTTTGCTTTGGGAGTGCAGTTTCAATTTTCCATCTTTGTGATTTTGTCTATCAGGTGCCCCGAGGGTAATTGCAAAGTGTCCATCTCTAGTTATTGCCTTCTGCAGGGAATTCGCTTTTATTCATATTTGGATGATTGCATCATTCTAGCCACCGCCACCCAAAGCACCCTATCATCCCTTCAGTTTGTCAGGAATCTATTCCAAAATCTAGGTTTCAGCATGAATCTAGAAATAGCTTCCCTCCCTGATCCTTAACCAAAGGTTAAGTTGCATAGGATGCCTACTAGACACTCTCTGTTGATATACTACCTCTCCTGGAGTAAGTTTCTTTCTAGCATCAGCAGTTCGTAATCCTGGCTCACCAGACTAACTTTACAGCAAAAGACTTCCTCAGAATTCTAAATTACATGGCTGTATCTGTTGTCATGGTTCCATTAGCAAGACTTCACATAAGGAAAATTCAGTGGTTTCTCAAATCTGTCTGGACCCAACACCAGCATCTCCTATCTTTTCCTCTTCTGTTTTTGGAGTTTATCAAAAGAGAGCTACTTTATTGCACAATTCAAGTCCATGTGAGGCAAGGTTTCCCTCTCCCTTCCCCATTCCTACTCAAATCTGTCAACAGATGCCTCAAATTTTGTCGGGAGGGGAGGGGCAGTTCCACAAGGAATCAAAGTTCAGTGTATGTGTGAATCCAACTAAAGGCTCAAAGACATAAACCTCAAAGAAGTAATGGGCCCTGACAGAGGCTGTCAAGGCAGTGGCTCAACCATGGACACCAGTAACTGTCTTACTCATAACAGAAAACACCACAGTTATATGGTGTATAAGCACACAGGGAGGAACAAAGTCCTATCCCTCTGTAGGCTAACCATGGTTGCTTGAGAATTGCTAACTCAGCACAGCCCATCTCTTAAAGCAACCTACATTTCTGTCAGAGCAGAACATTGTTGCAGAATTACTGAACTCATCCAGGACAGAACAATGCTAATTAATATTTTACCTAGAGGTCTTACAGGAAATTGTCCACTAGTGGAGAGTTCTGGTAGATGGGCACATTTTATTTCCAGTGGACAGGAATGGTCTTTCATGCATTTCCCTTTTCCTCTGATAACCAGAGTCTTACTAAAGGCTAAGAAGGACTCTCCAAAGATGTTCCTGGTAACCCCCTTTTAGCCCAGACAACACTGATTCTCCATTTTCATGCAACTGGCCAGGGGCAGTTACCAAAAACTACTTTGTAGATTGAATCTACTGACACAGAACAAACGATCTTTAATCCACCCTGACTTTGTCCTACATTTAACTGTATGGATGATAGTTTTTTTATTCCATTTGGGTACTTCTTCTCAGAGGCTGGAACAGATGTTAAAGGAGGTTAAAACACCTGCTACTGAGAAATCATTTTTAGCCAAATGGAAGAGATTTTCTAGTTGGTAATAGAATGGAAGTCTTGATATAGCTTAGTTGGAGGCTCTAGTGGTTCCTCAGTACCTGTGCTAATTGCTTATATCAGGTCTTTGTTACACTTCCATCAAAGTGCTCCTTGTGGCCATTTCTGCTTGTGCACCATTAACTCCACCCCCTTTCTTCCTTGCACCAAGTCAAACAGTTTTTGAAAGGGGTGTTACGGTTAAAACTCCTAGGAAATAGGTGGATTATCCTGGGATCTTAATTTTGTATTGGAGAGGCTGATTTTATCTCTGTTTGAACCAGCAACTAGTTCTACTCTGAAGTTTCTAACTGGGAAAGCAGTTTACTTATTGCTCTGACTTCAGTTAGAAAAGTACCCGAGTTGCAAATCCTCGTGTCTTCTCTGCCCATTTTGATCATTCCCAAAGATAGGGTGATTTTTTTGAACCAGTCCTTCCTTCATTGCCAAATCTGTTTTTGAGTTTACCTTGAATAAGTCAGTTTACCTCCCTGTATTTTCCCCTGAACCTAAGAACAGAGAAGAGAGAATTCTGTGCACATTGGATGTCCACAGGCAACTCGGGTACTGCCTGAAGAGGACAAAAAACTTCAGAATATTAGACCAGCTATTTCCTTTAAGGCATGTAAAAAGGGAAGCCAATTCTGAGAAAAATAAAAAATATTTTCAAAGTAGCTGTATCAGGCTATTCAGTTCATTTATTCTCATTATGGAAAAAGCCGTCTTACGAATGTTAAGGCTCACTCCACCAGGACTGTGGTTACTTCTTGGGCCTTTTGGAAAGAGGACTCTAAAACTGTTGTAGAGGAAATGGCTTGGTTATCTGTCCAGTCTTTCACTAAGCACTAAAAGATTGCTTCCTTTTTCAGAGCCAGAACTTAATTTGCTTTGTTTTCTGGACTCTGGTCCCACTTCCACCATCCTGGCTTCCAAAGCTTTGGCAGTTGTCCCATACAGCTTTATGCTACTGCAACAGTGATCTAGTGATGAACATAGTACAGTTATGTAAATTAGCTTACCATAACAATAGATGTTCGAATAGATCACTCTTGCAGTACTAATGCCCTTCCTCCACCCACCTTTTTATTCCTCTGTATAACCTGGCCAGGGTGGGCTCTCGGTCATCTCATTCTTTTTATCCTGATGTGACATTTCGTTTTGCTTTAGCCTTCCTTTTTGAAGTCAAGAAGGCTCTAAAAATTGGCAATCTTCCTATTTGTACAGGCATGCTTTCATGCTTATGCAGATATGCAGTGCACAAGGAAGATGTCCAAAATCTTTAGTATACTGGCAAGACGTCCAGTATCCTTGGCATGATATCTCTCATACAGCTTTATGATACTACAACAATGATCTGTTTGGACATCAACCGTTTTTGTAAGTTAACTTGCACAACTCCACTATCTGATTAGTTCAGTGCCCCCCCCCCCCATATTTTTTTTAGAATCAGTAATAAAAGACTTATAACTATACAGAATGGCTTTACAGATTTAAACAGAAATTCTGCCTGGCTAATGTGAAGGAGGAAAACACAAATAGGATATATAGGTATATCCATGTGGAAACATTTAGACCTGTGATGACTTGCAAAGAGAAGGCAAATGTGCAGTTATAGAACTATTTACAGGTTCAGATGTAGTGACTAAGTTTCCATTTCAGGAGATCATTGAGGAGCCCAACGAAATAGCCACAAAGCACTGTATAGCTAAATGACATGCACAAGATTACATAGTAGGCAAAAGAAGGCTGAAAGAATAAAACCATGGACCACAGGAAGCAGCTCATTAACAGCTCATAGCCTTAATCCTCTGTGCTAATTAACAGCCTAAATTAATCTGTTCAATAGACTGCACAGAGAGACAGTTACTACAAATAACAAAGTTGACAGCACCACACACTAAATGATCTCCTGAAACACAAGCCCAGTAACTGACTATGAACCTATAAATAGATGTCCTTCCATTTCATTGTTGCAGTATTCATAACATTCGTATTCATAACATTAAGGGATCCCCTTCCTAGGGCAGCCTGACATGCGGCTAGTATACCAAAGCCTTAGGTTGCTTTAAAGTATGCCGTACATCACATGTATGCTCCTCACGTAGTGTAGGGCATAAATATAACATCCGGACGTACCATCCTCAGAACTTCTTTGCACCAGTCCAAACACCATCTCTTGATTATTGGTCTGAACTCCTACATTTTGTTGCTGGTTTCACTGGGCTGTTGCAGATGTGTCCCTTTGGGGTTCCTTTTTGTTTGTCTGCCTTTATCTCCTCCTGTAGCTTCTAGATTTGAAGCTAAACAATTCCTTAAAGGCATTCTTCATATTGGGCTGCCTAGGAAGCCTGGTCCTTCTCCCTGGGATCTTAATTTTATTTTGGAGAAATTGACTCTGGCTCCTTTTGAGTCTGCTGCTTCAGCTTCCTTGCAACATTGCTCTTGGACGACTGCTCCTTTGTTAGCCCATACTTCTGCCAAATGGGTGTCTGAGCTTCAAGCCCTTATGGCTTGCCCTCCTTTTTTTGGTATTCCATAAGGACAGGGTGTCCTTGTGTACTAATCCTTCTTTTATGCCCAAGGTGGTGAATGAGTTGTCCCTTTATCAGTCTATTCATTTGCCCGCTTTTTTCCCTTCTCCACAATCTGCCAGTGAGAAGATGCTGCACACATTGGATGTGCACAGACAATTAAGATTTTGTTTGGATAAGACTATTAAGAAATCGGATAATCTCTTTGTGTCCTTTCACCCAGGTTCTAAGGATTAGACATATCCAAGTAGACTATTTCTTCTTGAATCTCAAAAGCTATTTCTTTTTGTTGTTCTTTTCATGGTAAGAGCCTTCCTCATTACATTAAGCTTATTCTCCTAGTGCTGTGGCTTCTTCTAGTGCTTTTTGCAAGGGTTTGGATACTAACTCTATTTTTCAGGCAGCTACCTGGACTTCTACATTTACCAAGCACTACAAGTTGAATGAAATCTCCAGAGCTAGAACTGGTTTTGCTAGAGCCATCCTTCATGGCTTCATAGAGGGCTCTGCTGGTCTTTCCTCCTCCCAAATATCTTCCTGAGTTTTAGCACTCTCCATAATGCTATGAATACTGCAACAGTGAAATGGAAGGAAATAGTATAGTTGTGTAAAATCTTACCATAATGGTAAATGTCCTTCTCTTCACTGTTGTAATGTTTATTCCCTCCCTCCTGCCCCTGGTTCGTTTGTCTTCTGGATGTACTGGTTACCTTTTGTTTTTCCTTAGACTGGCATTCCTACTGGGGCTTTCAGTTCTGAGAATGGTACGTCCAGATGTCACCTTTATGCCCTATGCTAAGTGAGGAACATATGTGTGACGTATAGTGTACCTTAAAGCAACCTAAGGCTTTGGTATGATGGTGGGATGTTGGGCTGCCCTAGGCAGGGGACCCTAATGTTACAAATACAATTGCTATGAATACTGCAACAGTGAAAAGAAGCACATCTACCATAATGGGAAGATTTTGCACAACTGTACTTTCTAAATAGCTGTGCATTTACCTTCTCTTTGTGAGTCCTTGTATGTCTGCTACTTAAACAATCTGCCACAGTGTGTTTGAGAAATGTAGTTATATGTTATTGGGGCCAATGCTCGCACACAAAGACAGTGCAAATTGACAGCACCACACTAAGTAAATTCCAGACATCTCAAAACCAACGGATACACCTACCTATGTAGGAGCTCTTAGTAGTAACCTACCTTAACCACGAGGTCTCCAAAATGTAACTCAAAAAACAAGTGTCCTCAACAACCTCACAAATGTGCATCATAGACAGCACCCACCAAAAAACATACATCTTTGAGTCACACAGACTCGCTGCAAATGCCCATAAGGCAAACCAGCACATGTACCAATGTCCTTGTCATAGGTGACTACATAGCGAGACACACCGACACACTATTTGCCAGGTTGTGCAATGGGAGGGTCACAGTCAGTTGTCTGTCAGGTGCCAGGATTCACCACATCACACAAACACTCAAGTCTCTTTAGACCAAGTGTGCATGTGACACGGTTATTGTACATGATCGGTGTAAATTACTTGAGACATACTTCCACTGTGTAAAGTGAGACCTCATCGAACACTCATAATGTGTGTCAGAAGCAGATATGAATCTGGGCTTGAAAAGTATTCTGTTATCACCAAGAACGATGTGACTGTACATTCAAAAGATAATTGCCTTCAGCAATTGATTTAGATTCTTGTGTCATTCTAAGGGGGATCTCTCTCTCTCTTATATATATATATATATATATATATATATATATATATATATATATATATATATATATATATATACTGTGGTGGTGGTGGTGCTGCGGTAGCCTTGTCACCTCACAATAAGACGTTGTCCTGTTCGATTCTCAGCAAGAGCGTCTTCTGTGTGGAGACATGCGTGAATGGGCATACCTTCGTTGAAGGTTGTGCGTCAGGGCTAGCAACTCGGCACATAAAAATCTACTGCCAATCATTAACGGACTGGAGTTCCGCTGTGGCGACCCCTAACCGGGAAAAGCCGAAAGACACAACAATATATATATATATATATATATAAATATATATATATATATATATATATATATATATATATATATATATATATATATATAAATATATATATATATATATATATATATATAAATATAAAAAAATCAGCCTTAGAAAAAAATGGTAGATGCCTATCTGTCTCCTCAAGGCTTCTGTATATAGGCTAAAAGCTAAAACTTTGTGCTGTTTTTTAGGCAAAGTCGGTCTTTAAAAACTTTCAAGATAACTAAACAGAATCAGGGCAAGATTAAGGTACCGCTGCTCAATGCTAGGAGACTTTACAAAAAAAAAAAAAAAAATCTTGCATCAGTGAAGAGCTTCAATGCTTGTTACTTGTACACGCCCACCTCATTAGAAGTTGGTACTAAAGGTGGAGGTGACTCTATGTTCTTAAAAAAAATCTCTCCTCAAGACTCTTTAGACAAGATAATAATATGAAACCCTGCCACATCCAACTTACTATTTATTTATTTATTTGACATTTGTTTACCAGGGTGGTCTGACTTTGGTCTACAGAACCTGTTTTCAGCAAAGGGCCGGGAGAAAAGCTCCACATTCAGTACAATACAAATACAGTATAATCCAATACAGTAAAACTTACATTAGAAATACTATACAAAAAATAAGTTGAAAGAACAAACTGCTACAAGATGGTGCAATATATTACTACACATCTAAACAATTCTATACAGTTAAAAAATTACAGACAAAAAAGAAAATATACATATCGATAAAGTAAATCTAGATGAAAAATGTTCTAGTATAAAAAAAAAAATACCAGAAAAATTAAAACTAGATCTGCAAGCACCCATATCCTACAAAGAAATTGCAGATACATAAAAGAGGGTAAAAATAATAAAGCTGCAGCTGTAGATGTTATAATTATGGAAATATATACATGTTCTCCTTCAAAGATGCTATCCCTCTTCCATAAAACTCTATTAGAAATTCAGTCACAAGCTTTAATACCACCCTCTTGGAGATGTTCCTTAATTACACCAATCCTAAAGGAAAACAAATCCCCAACCCCTCTGTACCTCATATAGACCTATATTATTATTAAATAATGACTATAAGATATTTATGACAATATTAACTAACAGAATGAATATACCACTATCCAAAACAATAAATAATGATCAAATTGGATTTATATATCATAGACACACACATGACAATATTAAAAGGATAATTTCTCTTATAGATTATGTTAATAAAGAAAATAAAGACACCTTCATAATTGGCTTAGATATAGATAAACCCTTTGATTCCCTAAATTGGTACTATTTATTCAAACTCCTAATGCTATTTGAATTTCCTGTATCCTTTGTTCATCTCCTAGAAAATAGATATACAAATAATTTAGCGTATGTCAAGTTAGGTCCTTTTAACTCTGAATCTATACATATAACAAAGGCACTAAAGAAGGATGTCCCATGTCACCGATTTGTATTTGTTCTGGCTATTGAAATATTGGCAGATTCAATTCGTAAGAATATAAAAATCAAAGAAATAGATGTTTATGAACAATACAATTCTAAAGTAATGCTATTTGCTGATGACATTAGTAACGTTATCCAATACAAAAGAGACATTAGAAGAATTAGATATATTGACAAATTTTACATGATTTCAGGACTCCATTTCAATAAATCAAAGTCAACATTTTTATTTTTAAATAAAAAAAGAACTGCAGGCTAAGGGGGATCAGATCATAGGGAAACAAGAATCTACCTTAAAATATCTAGGAATTGAGTTATGCAAGGATAATAGTGAATTAATCTCAGAAACTACAGTAATATCATCAGTACAATTAAAATCTCTGTGGAAAAATGGAACAAAATAGTATTAACATTTGAAGTTAGACTACAGTTAATAAAAATGGTTTTACTGCCCAAGATCCTAAATATAGGAAAATAAAATTGCCAAATATTCCAAAGACAGCCGCAAGGCATTCTATAGTTATGTCAAGAATCTAAATGGCAATGCTCAGATCTGCTCTGAGCTACAACAGAATGGCATTAAATATACTGATACCAAGGATATTGCCAATATCCTGGCAGACTGATTTAGTGCCAACTTCACCCCCTAAAGGGCCCATTTCAGTACCAAAAGATTGCCAAATTCCGGTAATCACGGCCACACAGGTAGAAACCGCACTCTTCAAAGCTAAGAATATAGCATCCATGGGACCAGATGACATCCCAGGCTGTGTACTACATGAACTACAAAATGAATTGGCACCTCACCTAAGTGTCCTATTTAATCATAGCCTCACCTCAGGCTTCGTGCCCACTAAGTGGTGCACAGCTGCAGTTATCCCACTCCACAAGGGGGGATCCACCTTGGATCCCAGGAACTACCGTCCCATCAGTCTTACGAGCCTGATCTGCAAGGGCATGGAACTCATAATCATGGAACTTATAAACAAAGACACTGGCAACTTTCAAACACTGGACCCCACCCAGTTTGGGTTTGTGAAGGGCCGATCTTGTCTGCTGAACCTGATTGACTTCTTCGAATCAGTCTTCAGAGCTGTGGACGAGGGTAAGGTGGTCCACACAGCCTATCTGGACCTTGCCAAGGCCTTCGACACCATCCCCCACTCTGGAATCATAGATAAACTTACTAAGCTGGGCATAAATTCCTACGTCACTCGATGGGTTGCCAACAGGCTTACTGACAGAACCCACACTGTAAAAGTAGCCAACTCCAAATCCAGCTCTAGACAAGTGACAAATGGAGTACCTCAGGGTTCAGTCCTGGGACCACTCTTGTTTGGCATCTACTTCTCTGAAGTACAGGCCAACACTAAGGGACTCTGGCTAACAAAGTTCACAGATGACTGCAAATTGGGAGCCATTATTGAATCCCCAAATGATGTGGATATTCTACAAAAGGGCCTTACAGAAACAGATGCCTGGTGCCAGAGCCAAGGGGTCAAGCTTAATGCCAAGAAATGTATAGTTATCCCCTTTGGAAAAAAACATGTATCCTTGAATTACCACATAGGTGACAGTACACTAGTACACTAAACATCGAAAGTATGATGAGAGACTTAGATACAGGTGGACACTGGTCTCACCTTCGATAACCACATCGCCACAACAGTCAGGAAATCCTTGTATGTGGCACACCTCATCACTAAGGGCTTTTCATCCAGAAAAAAAGGTGGTCATTGTCCACTGTACTCATCCCTCATTAGACACATTATAGAGTATAATGCCCTGCTTGGTATGTACCTCACAAGACATCTGCAACAGCTGGAAAGGCCACAGAAACACCTCACTAAAAGAATCACAGGCCTATAGCAGATGCCATATGCTGACCATCTAAAAAAACCTCCTGCTATACTCTGTGGCATATTGTCTACTCAGAGGCGATCTCTGCTTAACATACAAGGCCATGTCAAACCCTGAGCTGTTGGACATGCTCCACTTAAAGAAATCCCAATCCCTCAGAACCACACTCTCCAGGGATCTAAACCTTGTCATCACAATGAACAAAACTTGCTGGAGGGATAGGTTCCTGACCCAGAGACTCTCCATACTCTGGAATAGACTTCCCATACATGTCAAGCAGAGCGCCTCTTTGGCCTTCTTCAAAAGGAACCTTGATGATTGGATGGGAGATGGTAAATTCACCGCGGGGATCATGTCAGTCACCCTGCTTGACAGGGGTCCAGGGAAGTAACTACTGTGGGAAGAAATATCGAGGGAATTGTTATGGCTAGGCTTGTATAGGCCCTAGGGCCGATAGCCTAGTACCAACCTGTGAACCTATAGCCTTGGCAATACAACTGTTACCAGTAAGGAATATACTTGTAAATTCATGCCTAATAACATTTTTATGGTTTCCCAAAAGAAACAGAATAGCATTAATACATCATATCAGACCATGTAAACAGGGAGGATTAAACTTTCCTGATATAGAAACATATATAAAAGCAGCAATATCTAAAACAATCTCAGGTTGGATAAGTCCAAATTACTCTGCAAACTGGAAATAATTACTAACTGTAATATCAATAAATGAATTTGATTTACAAAAAAAAAATCAAATGAGAGAAAAACAATTTGCTATGGCACATATGTATTAGTATGCAGTATAACATAACTATACCCACTAAAACAAAACTACCTAGAAAAGTGTGCAATCCAAAACTCTAACCAAACGACAAAGGCACACTGACATCCGATTCCTAAAGAAAACGCCACACCATAAAGTCCGAAGGTTACTCTCTTTAATATAATAACGCTTATATTGTACACTGCGTTTTCGTCCTGTCGCATCCAAGACTTCATCAGATAAAAAATTTAGTGCGCAATCTTCGTTATATATCCTTCCCCCTCCATTGCATCACCTAGTCAATATTTTATTCCAATTAACTAATTAAAATTTTTTTTTAAAAACATAGACATCAAAATCTCCTAAAAAATCCTATGTTCTAAAATTAAAAGTGATGTCAATATAAATAACCTTTCAATATTGAAACAGTAGTACTAAATAAAATAACATGTTTACTTGTAAAAATAATGTCAATACTTTATACGTTATGACAGATAGTACAACTTGTTGAGACAATAGTATTAAATGAGATACCATATTTGCTTTAAAAGTTGTGCAAAATTGTAAAAAGCCAGGGCTTAATGACTACATTTCTTTAGTACCAGTCTTAAAGCTTAGGGCAGCCAAATTATAACACTCTAGTTGTTAGATGGAAAATTTAAGGTAAAGTTGTGTACATTTGTCCTCCATTTTTGTGTGTGTTGTGTGGTGCTATCTGTCACAACGTATTAAGTATTGACACGACTTTTAAAGCAAATATGGTATTTCATTTAATACTATTGTCTTAACAAGTTGCACGATCTGTCATAATGTATAAAGTATTGACATTATTTTTACAAGTAAACATGGTATTTTATTTAGTATTACTGTTTCAATATTGAAAGGTTATTTATATTGACATCACTTTTAATTTTAGAACATAGGATTTTTTGGAGATTTTGATGTCTATGTTTTTAAAAAAAAAAATTTTAATTAGTTAATTGGAATAAAATACTGATTGGGTGATGCAGTGGAGGGGGAAGGATATAAAACGAAGATTGGTCACTTAATGTTATATCTGATGAAGTCTTGGATGCGACAGGACGAAAACGCAGTGTACAATATAAGCGTTATTATATTAAAGAGAGTAACCTTCGGACTTTATGGTGTGGCGTTTTATTTAGGAATCGGATGTCGGTGTGCCTTTGCCGTTTGGATAGAGAAATTATTAATTCCTGGGAACAGAAAGGATTTGTTTGTTGGCTTCAGTGTATCAAAGAACTAAAAGTTTTAGATATGCAAGTAATAAAAACAACTTACAAAATTTCACAACAGGACTGGCTAACTTTACAGAGTATTCTGTCGTATACGCAAGGTTTAAGTAAAATAATTAACAATTTTTCATTTAAAGAAATACCTAAATTTACGAAATACATATATGAAATCATATATAATACTTTGACATGTGAAACAGTATTTCAAAATTTTGCAAAATGTTGATAAACTATAAAACAACACCCAACACCTCATATTGGAAAAAACAAAAGGACACTCAATATAGTTAACTGAAGATATTAAAACAAATATCTTATTATCGATAAAATATACATCCTTTACGTAATACTGGAAAGTTTTTAATTGGAAATGCTTGCACAGAGCATTCATAACCCCAGACAGAATCAGTAAAATTAGTTCTTCCATAAAAGGAATTTGTTGTAGATGTGAGCAAGTACACAGTGCAGATTGGAACCACATTTTCTTTGTGTTAAAATTAAGCCATTTTGGAATGGCATTAATAACTTTCTACAATATTTATTTAATGAGTCATTTTATTTAACTAAAGCTCTTGTATTATTATATGTGAACAAAAGTCCTCATTTGAATAGGTCAAACATGTATCTAGTATGGACTATACTTGCAATTTCAAGGAAATGTATAACAGGAAGATGGAATACAAACACAATACCAACTTTGGAAGACTTCTACAACCTACTGAAGACCACAGCATTATTGGAAATTAAAGTTAAAGAGATAAAAATTTATCCAAAGCCATTTATCAACAACCCTTGGAGGAAACGTCTTATCGTTGATTGACATTATACAATAATTGATCAAACACTCTGATAATGGATTGGACATACTTATAAAGTAACTGTATACATTGAGATCTGTTATAGTGTCAGGCTAATGTAAATAGTGTACATAGTTATTTAAGATGTTATGTATAAATACTATGGAATTCATTCAACTGTAGTTAAAAATAAAAGTAGTTGAGAAAAAAACATTGCAGACAATAACACTCTCACCGTACATGATGTAAACAGTGTCCAAAAAAATAGTACGTAGGTAGTGCAATGTGTGACATTGACTATTATAGTACATGCAAAATAGAATGTTAGTTTCAGTTAGGAAAATAGCAGCCAGAAAGTTAGTGATGCAGATAGTGAGAGAGAGTTAAGAATAGAAGCAATAAAGCCTGAGCAGTAGCTTAAGGATATGGTACAGAAGCAGAGATGGAGTTAGAAGAGCCTTAGGATTTTGCAGTCTGTAAGGGATTGAAATATGACAGAAGAGGAAGACCTGAGCATTAGGCAGGCGTTATGCAGGAGCAGAGCCATGTATTTTTGAGATAATTTTTTAAAGAGGCTTTGAAATGGGTTAGGTCAGGCATAAACCTGGTAGCTAGAGGTAGTGAATTCCAAAGTACAGAGACAGAGTATGAATACAGAGAGTGACCAGGTTTTCTTGTGGGTTTTGAGATAGCTAAGAGATTTTTGTCTTCTGGTCGTAGGGATCGATTTGGTGTGTAAGGTGTGACTAGATTGGCTAGTGCAGGGCAAGCAATAGACTTGAAAATAAGATTGTGCAAAGTGGAAAGCTGAATAAATGCAAGTTGGTTGGGGAGTTCAAGCCAGTTTAATTCTAGGAGTGGTTTAGAGTGGTGTGCGTGATATTTAGAGTTTGTGGCAAACTTTGCAACTTTGTTGTAGCACTGTTCCAACTTGCTTAGGGTTTAATTTTGTGAGTTAGTTAAGACATGGGCACCATAAAGAAGGTAGGGAAGTAAAAATGTTTTTGCAAGGGTGATTTTGGTTGCTGCAGTAAAGAAATGTTTGTTTCTACACGAGTCCCAGTTTTTTGATGAGTTTTCTTTATATTTTGCTGTATACGGGGTCAAATGAAAGTTTATTGTCAATGATAACACCTAGAAGTTTGGTTTCCTGCACTATTTCTATGACAGTGTTGTTAGATGCAAGGATGTTGAAATGATAGTGACAGGGGAGGTGTTTTTGGGATGAATGATTACTAGTTTTGTCTTTTTTGGATTAAGAAAGAGTTGGGCTTTTCTTAGTCAGGATTTGACTGCAGTAAAGGACTGTTGAGTTTTTGAAAGTAGTTCTGATATTGATTGAGCAGTGCAGATTATGGCAGAATCATCAGCATATTGAAAGAGGGTCCCAGGGTGAGTGGCAGTGTAAAGGTTGTTTGTGAAAATGTTGAAGAGTAGGGGTCCTAGGATGGAGCCTTGGGGGGGACTCCATTAGGGTTGTGGAGGAAGGGTGAGAGTTCATTGGACCATTTCACTGCTTGTGTTATGTGAGAAGCCTAAGTTAGACAGTGTGTTCAGAAGTAAGGGGTGAGACACTCTGTCAAAGGCCTTGGAGAGATCAAGGAATACTGTGGCTGTATAGCATCCTGCATCTCTGGCCTTGTTCATGGTGTCTGTAAAAGATAATAGGGCTGTGCCCGTGCTGTAGCTAGATGGGAAGCCATGTTGGGTTTTGGTTAAAAGATTGTTTTGCAATAGATATTGCATTACCTGCTGATGGTTACTTCTGTTGAGAATTTTGAATATGGGTGACAAGATGGTTATAGGATGGAAATTGGATGGTTCAAAAGAGTTGCCTCCTTTGTGGATGGGGGTGATGTAAGATTGTTTCCATATGGTAGGTACTTTTGATTCAGATAAAGACCTATTTATAAGGATATTGATTGGGTAGGTGACTAAGTTAGCAGCCAGTTTGAGGTAGTATTGGTGGGGGGGATTGTCAGCTGAGGCAGAACAGGGTTTTAGTTTTTGTAGTAGTTTCTTAATGGTGTCAGTGGGTATGGGCTGAAATGGGAATGGGGTTTGTATGACTTTTTTTGAGTAGGGGGGTTAGTAATGACCGGGTTAGACGTAGTTGATAGCTTGGGGTTTGTGTCTGAATAGGTTGAAGGGTGGGGGCATCCAGCATTAGGGATGTTAGTAGGTCCGAAATTGATTTTATGAAGTGCTTGTTAAAGTTTTCCGCTATTTGTGATGGAGGGGTATCTGGTGATAGGGTGTGCTTTCCATTTCTTCCAGGGTTAAGTAGAGAATATATGGAGTTCCAAAATTTACTGTGGTTGATTTTATGCTGGAGTTAAAGCTGGGAATAATGCGACTTCTTGTCTCTGTTGATTAGTTTTGTCACTTTGTTACGAAGAGTTTTGAAATTAACATGATTTTGTTCATTTTTGTTTTGTTTCCTGGTTGACCAGGCTAGGTCCCTTTGCTTCATCAGGTGTTTACATTCCTTAGAGTGCCATGGTGCTGAGTTCTTTTTGATTCTTTTCATACGAATGGGAGCTAGTGTATTAAGTATGTGAAGGAAGGTGTTATTAAAGTTTAGTACATCATCATTAAGGGGTAGTTGTTTAAGGGGTGTCCAGTCTGCTTCCTGTAGGAGATTGTTGAATTTATAAATAAACAGAGATCTCTCAGGGTAAGGTACCTGCTATGTCCCCAAACGAAAAAATGTCAATGTCAAGGTGCAGGTACTCCACGACTATTGAAGCCAACCATCAACCAAAAAAAGCAAAAAATCAATAAAAAATTAATAAAAAATGTTTATACTTGAACAGCAAAAGAACTTTATTCCATGGGTTGTTAGCGCTTTCACGTCTACTCTGGACGCTTCTTCAGACTTTTGAATTTATGCTGACAAAAATTAGTTGAGTTCCTAACAGATTTTATAGTGTATACTCACAGTTGTTGGGAGTTTATTCTAAGGGAATAAGCTGGTAGATGATCACTCAGGGAGTTAGACAGTGTATCAGAAGAGGGGGAATTGGCAGGGTGGGACACTAGAATCCAGTCTAAGTTGGATTGGCAGGTGAGATCTTTCCTTTATTGTGTTAGAGCATTGATAAGCTAAGAAAAAACATACAGCTTTATACTATTTGTGGGGGAGTCGGAAGCTATGGTTTGCCAATCTATATTTATGTCTCCTAAGATTATTGTTTCAAAGTTTAATGCTTGAGATGTCCAGGATAAAGTATTTTCCAACATTGGTATATTGTTATCTGGTGGGATATATATTACTGTTATGCAAATTATTTTTGATATATTGAGGTTCAGAAAGGAGATTAGTACATCAGCACTGGAGAAGATGGGTATATTACTGGTGTGTAGGGTGTGATGTTGAGTGTAGAGAGATATAGAGGTGCTATCCCTTCCACCCTTTTTTTTAGCTCTATCTCTTCTGGTTATTGCAAAGTTTGGAGGTTTTATTTCTGAGTCTTTTACATTGGGGTGTAGCCATGTTTCAGTAAGGACTAATATGTCAGGTTTATTTTGATCAATCCCGGCATGCAGTGCGGCTATTTTATTACATATAATTCTAAAGGTTAAGAGCAAGTATGTTTAAATCTTTGGGGTTACTCTTGTGGTTAGGATTAGAGGGTGGGCCAAGGTTAGGATGCGTGTCTCCACATTTGAGTAGGTAGATAATGAGGAATGCGTACCATAGGAAGTGTTTTTCATTCCTTGGTGAGGGTACCGGTGTCAAGTGTGGTTTCATAGGAGGTGAGGAGGCCAGTTTGTGGCTTGAATAAAATGGGAGGGTATAGGGGAAAAGCTGGGAGGAGATATGTGAGAAGCTGTGTTGTTTATTGAGGAGAGGGTTAGAGGAAGTTGTTGATGTGTATTGGTGTGTGTGGGGGGGTATGTGAAGATATAGCTGTAGTGAGATTGAGAATTAAGAGTAAAGAGGTTAGGCAAGTTAGGAGGAGCATGTCAACTGTGATAGTGGGTTTAAAAATAGTAAAAGTGGAGTATGAATGTTTGAATATAGTATCAGGTGTAAATAGAGATTGTTATCATGTGGTAATTGTGCAGCTGAAGATAAGGTTGGAAATGTTTTGACTTCAGAGTGGGCTTTGACAATGTGGTTAGGTGTTTTACCTTGCAGTTTGTGATAAGGATGGGTGGGGGAGATGTGATTGGTCAGTAGTAAAATTATGGTGCAATGCTAGTCTGTGTGTATAGTAGAAGAGAAGGTGGTAAGACTGGAGTTAATGTAAAATAGTTTCCGGTGGTGATTGTATTGTGATGGTAAAGTAGAGTATGATGCAAAAAATTACAGTAGATGCCATGTGAATTCAAGGTGATGGATGTAAGGGAGAGCAGATACGTTTGGCTAAGTAAAAGAAAGTAAGGTGTGCATGATATATGGGTGTGGACAAGGTAGAGTTGTAATTAATTGCATCATAGGAATGAGGGGGAGTGATTTGCTTAGGATAAGAGTAGAGGTGCTGGGGGTGGGGGGATATGGGGAAGTGCAGGGGAGTGGAGTGAGCGGAGCGGGAAGAACCCCCCCCCAGCTGGTTTACCACCATTAACAGTCAGTGAGGTAGGATGTTCATTGATACAAAGACAAGGTGTCTGAACTCTAAATACTTGTCTCGAGTCACACCATCTAATTTTATAGTTATGGGCTTTTAAATGTCATTCCAGGGATATATTACACTGAGTAAATTTTTTTAATTTAGCTTCACCTTCAGCAGTAAAAGGCCTGTGAGTGTGGGGGTGGGGATATCCCTCCAGCAGATTCAAAACTGCAAAACAATACACACTAGACTTAAGTTATGAGTTTGAGTTTTGGGGATAGCCTTACATAGATTTTACTTGGTTATTTGTTCCTTGTGAAACTTTTGCCAACTGCAGGTGAAATTCAGCTGTGCAAGTTCTTTAGGTAGTGCGATATAATAAGTCTGACTACTGCTGGTGCTGCAGAAGGAATATCTGCTTGATCTGAAGTAGTTACTTCATTTGCTCTGCAACCTGTGGGTATCGGATCCGACCTCGGATCCGAGCCGGCAGCTTTCCAAGCTACAAGATCCGAGCTCCTAGCTCCTCCCCCTACCCATAATCCCCTGCTACATGCTGTATTACCCCAGATCGTTTTTTTTGCTACGGCTGAAGCAGCTACCTTTGAAGAGCTCCTTGGCTTTTGGTGAGATCGTTACCTTTCTTAAACTTTTTCTCAACTGGGAAGATTGTATTTTTTAGTGTACGTGTGAGTAGTATCCCTGGGTTCTTTTAGTCATAATTTAGATACTCATTTTTTTTTTTTTTTAGAGTTAGTGTTTTCTCCGTGACACCCCTCTCCCCTTATTGTTTGGGTGTGCGTGTGTGAGTGAGTGTTTAGTCAAAATGGCTGAAGGGCCCAAAGCCGTTTTTTCAAAGTGTACTGAGTGTGGCCATAAGCTTTCTCCGGCTGATGGCCACACTCAGTGCGTTTTATGCCTGGGTGTGGCCCATTTATCTGCGGCCTGCCTAATATGTGCGGCCTTTAACCCCCGGGCACTTAGGGACAGGAAGAATAAGCTGATCCTGGCGGGCTTGCTTCCCCAGGAATCGGCTTCTTCTTCCTCTCCTGCTCAGGCTCAGGCTGCCTCGGCAGCCCCGGTGCCTTCTGCGCCCCCTGCTCAACCGGGGACTCAACCTCCCTCTTTGGGTTTGAGCTCGGGGGACTCTGGTGCCTCTTCCTCCAAAGAGAAGAGGCAGAAGGACAAGGAAGGGCACAAGTCTCAGAAAAGGTGGGCTGAGACTCGAGCCTCAGCCCCGCCATCTAAGCTGGCTAGGTCTCCCTCGAGGGTCTCTGGATCCTCCCCCTCTCGGCACCGCTCACCATGTTTTTCGCTAGAGGAGGAGTATCGGTCTCCCTCGAGGTCGTCGAGGTGGCCCTCCTTCTCCGAATCGTTTTTGGGTCTCGGAATCATCGGATCCGGGCCCTTTCGGAGCCAGGGATTCGTTGGCACCGATAGCTCCGGTCGCTTTGACGCCGACTGTGCCCTCGAGCGTGTCTGATCCTAGTTCTTGGGGCCGAGGGCTGAACGTCGGATCCGTGGGAGTTGGTGTGTCTTCGGCGCCGCTGGGTTCGGAGCATACCTCTCTCTCAGCTCTGACTGCATCGGCCCTGACCCCGATCCCTTCCTCGGAGCCGAGGAGATTACTTTTGGAGCCTGGCGAGAGTAGTTCTCCTTCGGCTTTTGAGGTAGTGGAGAGGGTACTGTCGAGGTCCTCCAGGTCCCCGGTTCAGGCTTCGGTTCCTCCCATACCCCTGCTGCATGTGGGTCTATCCTCCATCATCCGACCATTGGGACAGCCTGCTCAAGCCCTCCACCTGGTTCCCTTGGAGGAACAAGAACCCGTTGACAAGCCCTCTTCGGACAGTCCCACCGAGGAGGTCCCTCGTAAACGTAGGTGTAAAAGGAGGCACCTGGACTCCCCTGAGTCCGTCACCACCGACACGGATTTAGATGAAGGGGAAGGTTCCCTAAGGTCAACCCCGAAGATGTCTCCTTCAGAGACATCATGGAAATGTTGCGTATTAGAGGGGGTAGTCTGCCCAAAAACCTTCCTCGGATGAATCCGTGTTCCTGGAGGCAGGCTCGTCTACATCCTGGGTGTCTTCTCCGGCTGACCCCCTGGTAGACTTAATTACTACCAGGGAGTGGAAGGAGCCCGACACCGTGGCGCCAATCCCGAGACGACCCGACAAGGTCCTTAGCCCCCCCTACGGATAGACAGTCTTGGGCCAAGGGATCTCCTGTTGCTGCCATGTTGGTGGCAGCTGCCACCAAGAGAGAACTCGCACAGGAGAGTTCTTCGGTTCACCCGCCAGATAAGGAATCTCGAGCACTGGACCACATTGGGAAGCGGATGTTTGCTTCAACGACCTTCTTGATAAGGGCGCTGAACTATATGGCACATACCATTAGGCTACAGCGAGACTTGATTAAGGAATACGCTGCAGCCCCCCCCCCCCGGAGTCCATGTCGGTCGAGGACAAGAATGTTTTTTCGACTCGTATGGCCACTCTAAAATCCATATCTAGCACGTCCATGCGGCTACTCTCCCATGCTACAGAGGGAGCCGCTAGGGCCAGCGGAGCCGGGGTCATCTTGCGTCGTCACACCTGGCTCCGTCTTTGCGATTTCGCGGATCCCTTCAAGGTGTCCTTCACGAATGCGCCCTTTGACGGGTCTTCGCTTTTCGGCAAGACCGTTCGCGAAACACCGGTCCAAAGGGAGAAGGACGGGAAGACGCTGTCTGCCATCAGAGTCCGCTTCTCTAATCCCCAACGATCCTTTTCAAGGAATCAGAGGGGACAAAAGAAGCTGTGGTTCCGCAAGTGTCAGCAGTCCCATCCAGCTTTGGACCCCTTGTCCTCTAGAGGCAGAGGAGGACAAGGTGGGCGCCGGCCGAGAGGCAGAGGGGGACCACGTAACTTCGGGTCCAGAGAACCTTTCTCGGACAGACCCGCGCAGCAGCCCTGAGGGCTTAACCGGCTGTCCCGCTCTGGAGGCAGTCGGGGGGCAGTTGACGGAGCACCTGCCAAATTGGGAGTCCATTACGACAGATCGATGGGTGCTCCGTATCATATCCAGAGGTTATTCCATCCCCTTCATAAACCTTCCCCCCATGACCAGACGCCTCCCCTATGTACCACCCGATCAAAGGGAGGCAGCGGCTTCAGAAGTGTCGAAGTTGCTAGAAAAAAGAGCCATCCAGCCCGTCCCCCCAGACCAGTCTGGATCGGGTTATTACTCCAGGTTCTTTTTGGTGCCAAAGAAGACGGGGGACCTAAGACCCATTCTAGACCTTTCCACTCTGAACCTGTTCATTCCCAAGGAAAAATTCCGGATGGTCACCCTCCAATCAATTCTCCCCTTTCTGCGTGAGAACGACTGGATGTGCTCTATAGACCTCAAGGATGCGTACTACCACATATTGATGGACAGACGATCCAGAAGGTTTCTCCGCTTCTGGCTGGGAGCCAGTCATTATCAGTTCAGCGTTCTTCCATTCGGCCTCACCTCAGCCCCCAGGGTGTTCACCAAAGTCATGGCAGTGGTTGCAGCCCACCTGAGACTTCAGGGCATTCAGGTCTTCCCATACCTAGACGACTGGCTCCGTACCGCCGCCAACAGGCATCAGCTCTGCGTGGCAAGAGATTATGCTCTGACTCTTGCCCAGAGCCTAGACATCTCAGTGAATCTACAGAAATCCTTTCTTTGCCCCGTTCAGGTCCTGGAGTTCATAGGGGCCAGGTTGGATACCTGTATCTCTCGAGCTACTCTAACTTCAGACAGGCTGAGCAGCTTGTCGTTTCAGGTACTAGCCCTTCTTCAGAGTCCTGCTCCAGTGGTGGAGTTAGTCCTGAGGGCACTAGGGTCTATGACAGCGGCGATCGGTCTCTCCCTTCGTGCACGTCTACGGATGAGGTTATTGCAGTGGACCCTTCAAGTTCAGTGTTCGCTATTACTCCACCTGTTGAACACTCCAATACCACTGAGCAGAGTTTGCAAGGACTCCCTTCTTTGGTGGCTCCACGCGCGAGAAATGAAGGAAGGGAGACCCTTTGTGATTTCCCCACCCCAAGCCACGTTGACCACGGATGCTTCTCGCCTCGGGTGGGGGGGGCATTGTTCGGGCAGAACCATCCAAGGCACGTGGATTTCCCTAGAGACCGCTTTGCATATCAATGTCCTAGAGATGAGGGCGGTGCTTCTAGCGTTGCAAGCTCTCCACGACCTTCTCTCTCTGGGGACTATTGCAATCCAGACAGACAACATGTCAGTAGTCTGGTACATAAACAAACAGGGAGGAACCAGGTCTTACCCCCTTTGTCGAGAGGCTATGATCCACCAACCGGTTTCTGGTAGCAACGCACATTCCGGGACGGTCCAACATATTAGCGGACAAACTGAGTCGAGTAATTCTCACTCCGTACGAGTGGTCTCTCAATCTATCTGTTGCGAAGCAGATCTTCGGCAAATGGGGTTGGCCTCACTGCAATCTTTTTGCTTCTCCATTAAACAAAAAATGCAGCGAGTACTTCGCAATTCTCCTCCCCGAAGGGGAAAATCCCAGAGATGCTCTAGTTCATGCTTGGCCTCCCGGTCTCCTTTATGCTTATCCCCCCCTCCCGCTTATGATAAAGTTCATACAGAAAGCCTGTTGGTTGGGGAGCAGAGTTATCCTCATAGCCCCATTCTGGCTTCGCCAGATCTGGTTTCCTTATCTGCGGTCTCGCAGTGCATCTCCTCCATGGATACTGGATCCCATTCCAGACCTGGTCTCGCATCCTGCAGGATACCAAACCCCGAACCTCAAGCTTGCGGCTTGGTTGATCCAGTTCCACTGATGGCTAGGACTCCCGGTATCTCATCTCCTGTGAAGGCCATACTGGTCGCGGCGCATAAGCCGGCTACCAGAAAAATTTACAATAGTAAATGGAAACGTTTCTCCGTCTGGGCTAAAGACAAGGGCCTGGATCCATTTACAGTTCCTATTCCGACTATCCTGGACTTCCTGTCACTGTTTTTTCGGCAGGGAGCAAGTGCTTCTATGGTTAAGGTGCAGTTAGCAGCCATCTCCCATTTTCATGTGGGAGATGGCTTAGGGTCCTTGGCATCTACAAAATTATGCAAAACTTTCTTGCGGGGCATCTTTCTTTTGAAGCCGCCTGTGAAAGCTGTGGTACCCCCGTGGGATTTGACTTTAGTCTTACAAGCCCTGACAAGTCCACCCTTTGAGCCTGCAGCCTCGGTTCCGTTAAAATTCTTGTCTTGGAAAATGGCCTTTTTGCTGGCTATTACTTCGCCAAGAGGGTTTCAGAACTTCAAGCATTGTGTATGAAACCCCCTTACCTCATTTTTCACAAGGATAGAGTGTCCCTCAGGACTAAACCGTCTTTCTTACCTAAGGTGGCTTCAGAGTCAAATATTAATCAATCAATAAATTTACCCGTGTTTTTCCCAAATTTTCAGAATAGAGGGGAATGCAAACTGCATAAACTGGATGTACACAGACAACTGTGTGTTTACTTACACAGGACTAAGGATTTTCGCAAGTTGGACCAGTTGTTTGTGTCCTTTGCAAAATCAGTCATGGGTAGAGCCATTTCCAAAGTGACCGTAGAAAATTGGATTTGTCAGTGCATAATTCACGGGTATATATCTTCAGGCAAACCAGCTCCTATTGAAATTCATCTCATTCTACAAGGTCTATGGCTACCTCAGCAGCCTTTTGGTCCAGGGTTCCCTTGGACGACATATGTTCAGCAGCTACCTGGTCCTCTTCTCATACGTTCATTTCTCATTATAAACTAGATATGATTTAGAGAGGTAGGGCTTCCTTTGGTTCTGCGGTGCCTTGGAATATCCTTCCGTAAAGGCCACCCAGGTTTGTTCCTAGGTAGCTGGGGACTCTGTCCCACAGGTTGCAGAGCAAATGAAGTAACTACTTCAGATAAAGAAGTTATGTACTCACCATAACATTCCATCTGAGTAGGTACTTCATTTGTCTGCAACCGACCCCCCCTGCCATCCCCCGAACCTTTGTCGGGATCTCTGGTCACCTGAAATTCTCTTGTCAGGAAGTTAAATCTGGTGTATTCCTCTGTCGAGGTTATGAGTTGTGTGATGGGGAAAAAATCGATCTGAGTTAATACAGCATGTAGCAGGGGATTATGGGTAGGGTGAGGAGCTAGGAGCTCGGATATTGTAGCTTGGAAAGCTGCCGGCTTGGATCCGATACCCACAGGTTGCAGACTCAGATTCAGGTAAGAGGAGGCATTTGAACTTCTCCCTAGAGTTAGTCATGGAAGAAACAGACTTTGATGACTGTGAAGTGTGCCCATGATCCCCTCTGGCAGACATTATCATTGGTGATATTGTAGAACTGATGAAGCAATGAGGGGGTTGGTCCACCGATACACCCTCTGCTGAAGAGTCTGTGTTCCTTGAGGCTTTTGGGGCTGGCTAATCTGCCACTTGGGTGGTGGTACCTAGGCATGGAAGAATCCTGATGTGGTGGAGCTGATCCATAGTAAACCAGACATAGGATCTTGGTTGCCCCAAAGAACAGAGCACACTGGAGCAAGAGTCTTCCAGTAGATGACATGGCTGTGGTGGTGGCCACTAAGAAGGAGCTCTGAGAAGAGAGTACATCTGTTCGTCCCCCTAGCAGGAAGTCAAGAGCTTTGGACAGGTTTGAGAAATAGACATATGCATCAACAGCTTTTGCAGTTAGAGCGCTGAGCTATCTTGCCCAATGACATTTTTTCAGAGGGACTTGCCCAAGGTGCTTGCCAAGTCCATTTTTAGTGACTTATCAAGGGACATGTAGAAAACAGTGGAGTCCCATTTATCTACCCTGCAGTCAATGTCCAGTGTTTCCATGCGCTTGCTTTCTAATGCAGCTGACAGTACAGCTAGAGCAGCAGGCAATGGTATAGCCATCCTGTGGCTGCGATTATATGAATTTGCAGAATGCTTTAAGGTGTCCTTCATTAACATCCCCTTTGTTCAGAGTTTTTCAGACCAGAAGTTGAGACATTTACCAAGAGTGAGCAAGATGGTACGACCCTGTCTGCTATTGGAATTCACTTTTACACCTCTCAAAGGACCTTCTCCAGGAACTAGAAAGGGGGGGAGAAGATGTATTTCAGAAAGTCCCAGGGTTTTAACCAGAAGTTCCTGCGGAAGACCCTTTTGGAGTGGAAGGAAGTAATTTCAAAGGATGTCACCCTGGAGGCAGAGAAGGACCACAGTATTGGGTTTTCCAGTCCTTTCACTGAGAAGTTCTGTTACTGCTTCTGAAGGATTGCCTGATTGCTGCACTGTGGAGGCAGTCAGTGGTCCCAAAGATTGTATCCACTACATGCACAAATTCACCTAACAACCATTTGCAGAACTCTGAGGATGATTGTTGACCTTCCCAGCATTATTGGAAAGTTGTCCATTCACCCTATCAGATCCAGTGTCTGCAGTAACTATGGATGCTTCCCTCTTGGTTTGATGGGAGTGACATTTCAAAGGGAGGATGGTCCAAGGTTCTTTATCACACATAGAGATGGGTCTTCACATCAGTATCTTGGAGATGAGAGCAGTCCTGCTTATGTTGCAGGCTTTTCAGGACTCCTTCCCTGAGGGTGTGATTTCTGTCCAGATGGACAACATGGCAGTAGTCTGGTACATCATCAGCAAGGAGGAACCTGCTCTTATCCACTTTACCAAGAAGCCATGAAAGTGTAGCAGTGGATGATGTTGTCATGTCACTTTTTCATAGCATCCTTGGGACTTTGAAGGTTCTAGCAGACAAGTTGAACAGGTCCATTTTTCTGCTTTGAAAATGGTCCCTCAACCAAGCAATGACAGCTCAAATCTTCAGTCACTGGGGCCAACCTTGTTGCCATCCTTTTGCTTCATACCTGTACAAAAAATTTCGCAGTTACTTTGCCTTGATCCCCCTACTGGGTTAGTTACTGATGGATGCTGTATTCCGCAATTGCCCCATGTCTTCTTATAGGTTCATAGGAGGCTACAAGGCTAATGGCCTAGGGCCCTTACAAGCCTAGCTAAGTTCAACCCTTGTTCCCTTAAGGGTCTAGAGATATGGTCTATGTTATAAGCAGATCTAAATCAGCATTGACTGCCCCTGTCCAAGAAGAGCACAGGTGAAACCCATGGGGGGTGAATTTACAGTTTTCCACCCCAGTTGTCCAAGGTATGCTTAAAAAACATGTTAACGAGGGGCTTAGGTTAACCTATATTGGAAGTTTATTCCAGAGGAGAGAGAACCTCTGGGAGACATATTTGTCTCACCAGCAAATCCTGATGATGTGACATGTTAAGTTAAGGTCCCTAGAGCGAGTGAATCATGTAGCATTTAACTTACAAATGTGAAGCATTTCCATTAAGGCAGGATCAGAGGTTGCTGTTTATGCAAGGCACATGTCACCTCTGAGTAGTCTATACGATACAGAATACAGTGACAGTGATTTCAATCTGTCCACATAAGATCTGCTGAAGACCCTGAATTTTCTTTGTGAGAAATCTTAGAGGTCTCTCCAGTTGCTGCATGTTCCGGTTTAGGTACATACCAAAGTGAGTCTTGTACTCTGTTATTGGCCTGATGAGGGAAGAGTACAGGGGGTTATAACCTCTTCTGTTCTGGAAGCTATGCCTTTGCTTATGAGGTGAGCAAAGTAGAAGACCTTCCTTATCACAGTGAAGACACAGTGATTAAAAGTAAGGTTGCTGTCAACCTGTGTACTCAAATTTCTCACCACTGATTTAGAGCTTAGGGTATTGTTAATATGGTAATCTGCAGGGACATTGCCATTGCCAAAGGGGACGATAATGCATTTTTATGCGTTTAGTTTAAGACCATGATTTTGGCATTAATCACTGGTTTGCATTAGTTCTTCTTGTAGAATACTGACATAATTTGGGGACTCCATGACTGCCCCCAGTTTGCAGTCATCAGCAAACTTTGTCAGTTACAGATCTTTTGTTTTTGCTTGCACTTTTGAGAAGTATATTCCAAACAATAGGGGTCCCAGCACCAGTCCTTGTGGAAAACCACTGGTAATGAGACTGCTGGAGGAGGTGAAGTCCCCTATTTTGACTGTATGTGTTCTGTCAGTGAGCCAGTTTGCAACCCATCAGATAGTATATTGGTTGACCAGCAGCTGGGTGAGTTTTTTAATGATGCCTGAGTGGGGGGTTGTGTCAAAGGCCTTGAGCAAGTCTAGTTAGGCCGTATGCACAATTTGCCTTCGTCGAAGTCTTTGGTGGCAGTCTCGAAGACGTCCACCAGATTCAACAGGCAGGATCTCCCTTTAACAAAACCAAACTGGGTCGGGTCAAGTGTTTGAAGGTCTCCTATATTGTTGATAAGGTCTGTGATGATTCTGTCCATGGCCTTGCAAATAAGGCTGGTAAGGCTAATAGGTCTAAAGTTCCCAGGTTCGGTGGATGCACCCCCTCCTTGTGCAAGAGGATGACGGTAGCCGTTTTCCTTTCAGCAGGGACAAAACCAATGCTTAGGCTGTGGTTAAAAAGAGTACCCAATGATGTTGCTAACTCCTGATCTGAAACAGTTTACTTCATTTGATCTTCAGCCTGTTAGTATTGGATCCAAGCCGGCAACTTCACAAGCATCTGGTCAGAGCTCCAAGCTCCTCCCCTACCCATAATAATCACCACTGCCTTCCAACCCTCAGATCTCATTTGCCGTGGCTTTGCAACGCATCGTGATCCTTGCTCCAGGTTGTGAGTAGATTTGTGAAGTGTTTTATTCCCCTGTTTCGTAGTTTTCAGTGTATTTGTTGATATTGTAGGTCTCCCCCTTCCTCACCCTCGCTGGTGTGTCAAGTGTAGGTATTTTTCTATAGGTTTCAGGTGGTTCTGTAGTAGTTAGATGCCCCCTCAGCCTTCTGTGTGTTTGTGGTTCTGAGTGTGTGGTGGATGGAGAGTGTCTTTAAACTTTCCTTGTAGTTTCTTGGGATTGGTTATGGCTGATCTACCAAAACAAGTTTTCAAAAGATGCACTGAGTGTGGCCACAAACTGTCACCTGCTGATGGCCACACACTGTGTGTTATTTGTTTGGGTGCTGCCCATCTGTCAACGGACTGCAGTGTTTGCACAGGTTTTAACCCGCGAGCCCTTAAAGACCATAGGGCTAAACTTATCATGAAGGGCCTTCTCTCTTCTGTGGAGGCGACTGCCTCCAGTTCTGCTTTGGTCACAGCTGTGACCACCTTTCCTTCGACTCCCGCCCTTGCTTCTCCTCCCTCCCAGGCTGGGACTCATCCTCCTGCCTCTAAGCTTGTGGAAGGAGAGCATAGAAAGGGCATAGAGAAGGAGCAAGAGCATAGGAGTGACGAGAAAGAGGTCCCCAGACCTTTTGGCTCTGACCGGTCCTTCCCCTAAACTTCAAACTAAGCTCTGACCTGACACACCTCAGCTCTGATCTCCTATGTTTTCTCCGGAGCCGGAGGAGCCCAGGCCATATTCTAGAGCTTTGGTTCTTCGACCCGTCAGGTTGAAGTCCATGGCTTTGTCGCAGTCTACCCGCAGTCTCTCAGAAGCTGATATGGATAAAATGATGAGATTTATTAGCATACAAATTCAGATGGGAGTCTTGCCGGCCCTCTCTCCCTCTGGAGGGGGAGCTCGCTTCCCTTCTTTACACCTATATCTCCTTCTCCGATCCAACCCCCGGTTTTGGAGTATATGAATCTGAGAGGTTCCCTAGTCAGGGGGTCGGCGCCGATGGTACCTATTTCCTCGATGCTGGCAGCTGCCTGGAGCCACTCGGATCTGACTAGTTCGGATCAGAGTGGCTCTCAGAGCCATAGCCTGGGTGTTGGATCTGAGGGGGTGGAGTTTCTCCCGTCGGCTCTGACCTTGTCGGATCACAGCCACCTCCTCGGCACTCCATCTACTTAGGGCCCAGCTCCGATTCCCACGACAGATCTGGGGAGAGTGGTTACTTTACTAGTGTCCCTGGAAGCTCACTCTCCTTCGGCGTTCAATGTCACGGAAAGGGTTCTCTCCAATGGGTCGAGGCCCCTGACTATGTCTTTGGACTCCACCCCGACTCCCTCTGTTTTGTGTGCGAATCCCATCATTTTACCACAGGGACAGCCTGTGCTCGAGGAGCCCCAGGTGGTTTCCCTTGAGGAACAACAAGTAGTTTGTGAGCCCCCTCTGGAAAGCCCCACCAGAGAGGTTCCTCGCAAGCATACGTGCAAGAGGAGGCACATGGACTCCTCTCCGGAGTCCCTCACTGAGGACATTGATTTGGATGATGGGGAAGGTTCCCCCAGATCACCTCCCGAGGATGTCTACTTCTGAGACATCATGGAAATTTTGCACAAATGGGGAAATTGGTTCACCCCAAAACCTTCCTCAGATGAATTGGTGTTCCTGGAGTCCTTTGGCACAGGCCTGTCTACTTCCTGGGTGTCCCCTCCACAAATCCATTAGTGGACTTGGTCACCTCGTGGGCTTGGAAGGAACCAGACACTGTGGAACCAATCCCTAAGCGCCCAGACAAAATATTAAGCCCCCCTGCGGACAAACTGGCTTGGAATAAAGGGTCCCCGGTAGACGCTATGGTGGTAGCAGCTGCCACCAAGAAGGAACTAGACCAGGAGAGTTCCTCGGTCCATCCTCCTGACCGTGAGTCTAGGACAGTGGATCGTCTAGGGAAGCAGGTTTATTTATTTATTTATTTTACATTTGTTGACTGGGCTAATCTAACTGAGTATATGTCCATTTTCAGTAGAGACCCAGGGAGAAAAGCTCCACATTAGTTATATAGCAAATAATGTACATAAGCTCCACATTGGGTATATAGTAAGTAATGTACATAAGAATATAAGACATTAGAGGATAGTGTCAAAAGTGGTTATACAAAAAGGTTATTAAGCAAAAAAAACACCCTTATAGATAAGCCTATGTTTAAATTACATGAGAAAAAATTAAACATAGTAGGCAAAGAACAAAGAGCTAACTATTTACAAAGATCAATACATGACTATATTCAAACAGCCTAAGCACAGAAGTTTAACACAGAAAAATAATAAAATTAGAAAAAAAAGTTAATACAGATATGTGAGATTCAGCTGGGATTAGTACATAGGCATAACCATTGTGAGTTAAGGAAGGTTTTTAATTGCTTTTTGAAAAGTGGAGTAGATGTGAGGGACGTTAAGTTTACTAGGAAGCTTATTCCAATAATTTCCAATAGAGTTAGTAAATAGACAATTGCCAGATTTGTTGTTGGATTTAAGGGTGGCAACTAGTAGCTTATTTGCTGAGCGTAGGGTACTCAGATTTCTATATGGGTTGATCAGGTTAGAGAGAATGGGAATATTTGTAGGATTACACAAACGCTGGAAGATAAACTGTTTATGTAAAAAACACGGCAAAGCTTTCAGGTCAAAAACCCTTCTTCAGTGCATACATTTCAATAATAAAAACACAATGAATATATAATATGGGTCTATGTCACATGACTTGCAGCCAAACAGTTATATGACCATTACATTCAAATAAAGATAAAAATAAAAAATAAAAAATAAAAATACTCTTTCACTTTAATTTACTTTGCTGTAAAAACTTCAAAACAGGTTTCAATGTTATAACATCATTAATCCCTGTAATTTTATCTGCCTGCAGTCTAGTTATCCACTCATATTCCTTTAGCTCTAATTTATTGTTTATGTCCCCACCTCTCTCTGTTTTTTCAACTATATGTATGACTCGAAACACAAATTTATGCTCGGCCCCATGCTCCTCTATGTGCTTATAAAGGGAATTAGTTCTTACTGCCCTGTTGATCTCAGACTTGTGTTCAATTATTCGTTTTTTTAATTTTCTAATAGTTTTACCTATATAGAATGATGGACACCTGGAGCACGTGGCCATATATACTACTGCAGTAGTATTACAGGTTGCTTTAGCATTGAAATGGTAAATTCTCTTGGTTAGGGGATGTTTAAACAAATGACTGGGTCCTTCATAAATATCTGCACAGCATGTACAATTGTAGCATTTAAACGTCCCTAACTTGGTTTTATTATTTACTGTGGGTCTATGAAAATCCTTATAACATAGTTGTTGTTTGATTGTTCTCATGTTTCTGAAACAAAAAGATGGTTTTACATCTAATATTTTTCTCACTGTCACATGCCATGAGTATAAGCCAATTCTTGTCTATCACTCTTTGTATTAAATACGTGTTAGAATTAAAAGAAGTAACAAATCTAACTTTATTGTCACATTCTCTCACTTCATTACTTATGGTACCCCCTGTGTATATAGGTTTCAGTGTAGTAGGTCTCTGGGCTAAAGTCTTGCCTTTATATTCCAAAACTAATCTATTACTATAGCCACTAGAGAGTAGTTCTTGTATTGTAGTTTCGAGTTGTGTCTTAAACATTATTTCATTAGTGTTTAGTTTACTGACTCTACCCAACTGTGATCCTATTATACTCCTAAATACATGGGGGGCATGCATACTATCAGAGTTAAGATATCGTTCTGAGTGTACTTGTTTGTGGTATATACATGTTTCAAAAGAATCTGAAGTTTTATCCAACATTACATCCAGAAACACTATTTTATCTCTAGCAGACTCCATCTTAAAGTTTAAAAAGTTTGTGCTTTCATTTAAATATGTCAAGAAAGATTCCAGTTGATGTTCACTTCCTCTCCATAATAAAAAACAATCATCAACGAATCTTTGGTAAAATGTTATGTTATTCACAAAATTATTATCCTTCTTCAATATGAACTTCTGCTCCCAAACATATAATACCAGGTTGGCATAGGTATTCGCAATGGAAGTACACATAGCCACACCCGATATTTGTAAGTACGTTTGTTGGTTAAATGTGAATATGTTATTAGTTAAAACTAACTCTAACAATGCACAAATCGTTTCTGTTTTACGTGCTGTATATGATGTTTGTTCTGTTAGGAATTCCCTTATACAGTTAATACCAAAATCATTGGGTATTACTGTAAACAGGGAAGTAATATCTAGTGTTACTAGTATTATGTCATCATAAGTTATTTTATCTATTCTAGATGATTGTTGCCATTGTCTTAACTTTATTAAAAAGTCAGTTGTATCCTTTAACACTGTACTACAGATTTTCATGTGTGGATATAGTTGTTGCTGGAGGTAAATGGATATAGGTTCGGTAATCCAACCTCCACCTGAGACTATAGGTCTCATTGGTGGATCCATTAAAGATCTATGTATTTTTGGAACTCCATATAGAATAGGTGTGACAGGACATGGTACTGTTAGGAAATTAAAAAGATCTATGTCTATATCTTCTTGTAATTGCAAGTCATAAATAGCCATGTTAATTGTACTAATACATTTTTTGACATCACCTTGATTGATGGTTCTAAAAGCTGTTATATCATTTAGTAAATTACCCATCGAATGCAAGTATTTCTCTTTGTTCATTACAACGGTCACATTACCCTTATCCGCTGGCTTGATTATAATGTCATTGTTTTTAATTAGTATTTGCATGGCTTCATATTCTTCCTTAGTCAGATTAAAATTCCTATTTACTACTGCACCATTATACTTAAAGTTACTATTGTATATCTCTCTAATTTCTTGCTCACATAAATTTTGAAATGCTAACAACACAGGTACATTGCTTGGTACAAACGTACTTCTTCGCTTACATACAGACTCAACAACACCTTTGTTACCAAATAACATTTTTAAGGTTACTGTCCTGATGAACAGTTTAAGGTCTGTTATTACATTAACCACATCATCTACCGTCGTTGGTATGAAGTTCAAACCCTTTTGTAGCAACGAGTAATGTGCTTCTGTTAGTGTAAAACTAGATAGATTCAAAGTACCTTGCTTTATCGTCGGACATGCTTGCTGAGTCCTAAAGGGCTGCTGTTTTTTCTTTTCGTGGGTGTTAACATACTCGTGGAGGCTGTTCTGTTCCTTAGGAAAGTTCGTTCCGGTACCACCTCCGCTTGTGTTAACTGAAAGCGTTTAAGATTAAGTGTTGTTTGCTGTAGCTTTCCACGCTGCTGTAAGCCCTTCTCCCTGCTAGCCACAGCATGTGGCTCTTGTTTAGATGTATTCATGTCGACGTTTAGTACGTCTGTGGGTGTCGCTGTCAGCGAGTGTTCCGATTGGTCAATCTTGTCAGTCACGGTAGTTGCCTCAATGTTCGTCGGAACAGATGGTATCTGTTCAAAAGTATCCAATGAGTCTAACATTTTGTTTTTATTATTATATTGATAGTTGGATGCCCCTTTGTTCTTATCTATAATCTTGGGCCATGAAAAGATATGACCCAATGCAAAATCGTTCACATCGCGTATCAGTTTCTTCTTTTTGGACTCCTCTAATTTTTTATCAAAGGAGTTAATTCTGTTAAGCAACTGTTCATAACTAGTAATATTATTCGAAAAAATTTGAGATTCACGTAGCTGTTTATCTAGATTATAGATTTCGGTTTTGAGTTCCGTTTCCACTGGCATAAAATGATCGTTCATTAGGACCATGTAGTCTAGGCTCAATTGTATATTCAGTTGCTGCCAACGCTTGAGTAAATCAGGAAATACGTTCCCATATGAAGGCATCTTTGTTATACGTAGACCTCTGGGTACTATTCCTTTCTCAAGATAGGCGCAGAAACTGAAACGCTGCCATTGCAGTTTTTTGAAAGAAGTTAATTTCTTCTCTAACAGTTGTAACTTATTTGTAAATTCAACGGAATATGTGGTGCTGCTAGAAGTACTGCCCCCATGATTAGCATAGTCCGTTGATACGAAATTCAGTAATGGATTTGTCTCAGTTGCAACTAGGCTTTCTACTGAGAAATTCAAAGCTGCTGGCTCCATGACCAACGAAAATCTTGGCTGCTGTAGACCTCAAGTATATCTCCAGTAACAAAACAGGAACACTTGCAAAAATAAAGAGTAACAGTCAAAAATTACACAAACGCTGGAAGATAAACTGTTTATGTAAAAAACACGGCAAAGCTTTCAGGTCAAAAACCCTTCTTCAGTGCATACATTTCAATAATAAAAACACAATGAATATATAATATGGGTCTATGTCACATGACTTGCAGCCAAACAGTCATATGACCATTACATTCAAATAAAGATAAAAATAAAAAATAAAAAATAAAAATACTCTTTCACTTTAATTTACTTTGCTGTAAAAACTTCAAAACAGGTTTCAATGTTATAACATCATTAATCCCTGGAATGTTATCTGCCTGCAGTCTAGTTATCCACTCATATTCCTTTAGCTCTAATTTATTAGAGAGTTACTGGAGATATACTTGAGGTCTACAGCAGCCAAGATTTTCGTTGGTCATGGAGCCAGCAGCTTTGAATTTCTCAGTAGAAAGCCTAGTTGCAACTGAGACAAATCCATTACTGAATTTCGTATCAACGGACTATGCTAATCATGGGGGCAGTACTTCTAGCAGCACCACACATTCCTTTGAATTTACAAATAAGTTACAACTGTTAGAGAAGAAATTAACTTCTTTCAAAAAACTGCAATGGCAGCGTTTCAGTTTCTGCGCCTATCTTGAGAAAGGAATAGTACCCAGAGGTCTACGTATAACAAAGATGCCTTCATATGGGAACGTATTTCCTGATTTACTCAAGCGTTGGCAGCAACTGAATATACAATTGAGCCTAGACTACATGGTCCTAATGAACGATTATTTTATGCCAGTGGAAACGGAACTCAAAACCGAAATCTATAATCTAGATAAACAGCTACGTGAATCTCAAATTTTTTCGAATAATATTACTAGTTATGAACAGTTGCTTAACAGAATTAACTCCTTTGATAAAAAATTAGAGGAGTCCAAAAAGAAGAAACTGATACGCGATGTGAACGATTTTGCATTGGGTCATATCTTTTCATGGCCCAAGATTATAGATAAGAACAAAGGGGCATCCAACTATCAATATAATAATAAAAACAAAATGTTAGACTCATTGGATACTTTTGAACAGATACCATCTGTTCCGACGAACATTGAGGCAACTACCGTGACTGACAAGATTGACCAATCGGAACACTCGCTGACAGCGACACCCACAGACGTACTAAACGTCGACATGAATACATCTAAACAAGAGCCACATGCTGTGGCTAGCAGGGAGAAGGGCTTACAGCAGCGTGGAAAGCTACAGCAAACAACACTTAATCTTAAACGCTTTCAGTTAACACAAGCGGAGGTGGTACCGGAACAAACTTTCCTAAGGAACAGAACAGCCTCCACGAGTATGTTAACACCCACGAAAAGAAAAAACAGCAGCCCTTTAGGACTCAGCAAGCATGTCCGACGATAAAGCAAGGTACTTTGAATGTATCTAGTTTTACACTAACAGAAGCACATTACTCGTTGCTACAAAAGGGTTTGAACTTCATACCAACGACGGTAGATGATGTGGTTAATGTAATAACAGACCTTAAACTGTTCATCAGGACAGTAACCTTAAAAATGTTATTTGGTAACAAAGGTGTTGTTGAGTCTGTATGTAAGCGAAGAAGTACGTTTGTACCAAGCAATGTACCTGTGTTGTTAGCATTTCAAAATTTATGTGAGCAAGAAATTAGAGAGATATACAATAGTAACTTTAAGTATAATGGTGCAGTAGTAAATAGGAATTTTAATCTGACTAAGGAAGAATATGAAGCCATGCAAATACTAATTAAAAACAATGACATTATAATCAAGCCAGCGGATAAGGGTAATGTGACCGTTGTAATGAACAAAGAGAAATACTTGCATTCGATGGGTAATTTACTAAATGATATAACAGCTTTTAGAACCATCAATCAAGGTGATGTCAAAAAATGTATTAGTACAATTAACATGGCTATTTATGACTTGCAATTACAAGAAGATATAGACATAGATCTTTTTAATTTCCTAACAGTACCATGTCCTGTCACACCTATTCTATATGGAGTTCCAAAAATACATAAATCTTTAATGGATCCACCAGTGAGACCTATAGTCTCAGGTGGAGATTGGATTACCGAACCTATATCCATTTACCTCCAGCAACAACTATATCCACACATGAAAATCTGTAGTACAGTGTTAAAGGATACAACTGACTTTTTAATAAAGTTAAGACAATGGCAACAATCATCTAGAATAGATAAAATAACTTATGATGACATAATACTAGTAACACTAGATATTACTTCCCTGTTTACAGTAATACCCAATGATTTTGGTATTAACTGTATAAGGGAATTCCTAACAGAACAAACATCATATACAGCACGTAAAACAGAAACGATTTGTGCATTGTTAGAGTTAGTTTTAACTAATAACATATTCACATTTAACCAACAAACGTACTTACAAATATCGGGTGTGGCTATGGGTACTTCCATTGCGAATACCTATGCCAACCTGGTATTATATGTTTGGGAGCAAAAGTTCATATTGAATAAGGATAATAATTTTGTGAATAACATAACATTTTACCAAAGATTCGTTGATGATTGTTTTTTATTATGGAGAGGAAGTGAACATCAACTGGAATCTTTCTTGACATATTTAAATGAAAGCACAAACTTTTTAAACTTTAAGATGGAGTCTGCTAGAGATAAAATAGTGTTTCTGGATGTAATGTTGGATAAAACTTCAGATTCTTTTGAAACATGTATATACCACAAACAAGTACACTCAGGACGATATCTTAACTCTGATAGTATGCATGCCCCCCATGTATTTAGGAGTATAATAGGATCACAGTTGGGTAGAGTCAGTAAACTAAACACTAATGAAATAATGTTTAAGACACAACTCGAAACTACAATACAAGAACTACTCTCTAGTGGCTATAGTAATAGATTAGTTTTGGAATATAAAGGCAAGACTTTAGCCCAGAGACCTACTACACTGAAACCTATATACACAGGGGGTACCATAAGTAATGAAGTGAGAGAATGTGACAATAAAGTTAGATTTGTTACTTCTTTTAATTCTAACACGTATTTAATACAAAGAGTGATAGACAAGAATTGGCTTATACTCATGGCATGTGACGAAGTGAGAAAAATATTAGATGTAAAACCATCTTTTTGTTTCAGAAACATGAGAACAATCAAACAACAACTATGTTATAAGGATTTTCATAGACCCACAGTAAATAATAAAACCAAGTTAGGGACGTTTAAATGCTACAATTGTACATGCTGTGCAGATATTTATGAAGGACCCAGTCATTTGTTTAAACATCCCCTAACCAAGAGAATTTACCATTTCAATGCTAAAGCAACCTGTAATACTACTGCAGTAGTATATATGGCCACGTGCTCCAGGTGTCCATCATTCTATATAGGTAAAACTATTAGAAAATTAAAAAAACGAATAATTGAACACAAGTCTGAGATCAACAGGGCAGTAAGAACTAATTCCCTTTATAAGCACATAGAGGAGCATGGGGCCGAGCATAAATTTGTGTTTCGAGTCATACATATAGTTGAAAAAACAGAGAGAGGTGGGGACATAAACAATAAATTAGAGCTAAAGGAATATGAGTGGATAACTAGACTGCAGGCAGATAAAATTACAGGGATTAATGATGTTATAACATTGAAACCTGTTTTGAAGTTTTTACAGCAAAGTAAATTAAAGTGAAAGAGTATTTTTATTTTTTATTTTTTATTTTTATCTTTATTTGAATGTAATGGTCATATGACTGTTTGGCTGCAAGTCATGTGACATAGACCCATATTATATATTCATTGTGTTTTTATTATTGAAATGTATGCACTGAAGAAGGGTTTTTGACCTGAAAGCTTTGCCGTGTTTTTTTACATAAACAGTTTATCTTCCAGCGTTTGTGTAATTTTTGACTGTTACTCTTTATTTTTGCAAATATTTGTAGGATGCCACAAGATTTTGTGGGTGATAGTTAATTGTTGAAAAGGCATCTGGTTTTGGAGTTCCAGCCATCCTAGTTGTTTTAGGTTTTGACAGTGGTGAGTATGGAAAGGGGATCCGGTGGCGAATCTAGCAATGTTATTGTATTTAGATTGATTAGTATAAATTGGGGAGGCATAGAGAAGGGTGGATAGTAGTTGCGTTTGGGCAATAGTAGTCCTAGCTGTAGGTGTAAGGAAGGATTTTAGCCTATAGAGGGAACCATTTTAGCCTATAGAGGGAACCCAGTTTTCTAGTTACTAATTTGATGGTAAGGTTAATGTGAGTGTCAAAGTTGAGATTATGGTCAGTTTTTACACCTAATAGGTTGGTAGTTGTGTCAGGTGCTGTTACAGTGCCGTTGTTTGACATACCTGTTAAATCTATGGAGGGAGACTTCTGGGTAGTGGTGAATAGTAAAAATTTTTTTTTGGGTTAAGGAGGAGACAGCATTTGGAGAACCAGTTTTCAACTAAGGTAAACATTTTTTGCGTATTAGGCTGGAGTTCAGCAGTAGATGCTGCAGTGCAGATTAATGTTGAGTCGTCTGCATATTGAATACAGGTGGTTTAGGGTAGGGATGTTTTCAGGTCATTGATAAAAATAGAAAAGAGGAGGGGCCCCAGAATAGAGCCTTGTGGGACTCCAAGGGAGATAGGGAGAAGATTAGATAGATTGTTGCCCCAGAGGAGTGCTTGTTGTCTATTTCCTAGATAGGATTTAAACCATTTGACAGCCTGAGTGTGAACTGAAAGTGAAGTAAGTGTATCTCAACATTAAATGATGATTTACCATGTCAAAGGCTTTGGAGAGGTCTAGAAAAGAGAGCAGAGGAGAGCAAGTTGTTTCAATATTTATTAATAGAGTCAGAGAAGGATAGGAGTGCAGTTGTAGTACTATGAAAAGGCCTAAAGCTGTGCTGGCAGTCAGCGAAAAGATTATTTTGGAGGAGATGATCAAGAAGTTATTGGTGAATGCATTTCTCCATGATTTTAGCCAAAGGAAAAAGTAGAGTTATAGGACAGAAGTTAGTGAGTTCAATTGAGTTACCTCCCTTATGTAGAGGGATAATATATGAAACCTTCCAGAGGATTGGTATATAGCCTTCTGTGATAGTTCTGTTAATTAAGATGGCGATAGGGTAGATAAGTACTCTAGCTGCTATTTGCATAAATTCAGCTGGAAGGAGGTCAGCAGAGGGGGGTACATGGTTTTAGTTTATGAAACTGGGAATGGATGAGAGCGGTAGGTACAGGTTGTAGTTGTAAGACATATGAGGTATGTTGGTTTGAGAGAAAGTATTTGAGATGCTGGCTGGAGATAAAGTACTTGCTAGAGATTGAACTGTGTCCACAAAGAATCTATTAAAGGAGTTAGCAATTTGACTGGGAGATTTCTGAGTAAAGTTAGCTGGAGTAGGAGTTTTGGAGTGTCCTGCGTGGAGTAGGCTGTTTATACCTGACCAGAATTTTTGTGGGCTTTTATGTTGGGCTTGCTGGAGTTTATGATAGTAGTTCTTTTTGTCTTGGAGTATTGATTTTTTTGTGGCATTTCTCAGCTGTCTAAAGCTTTCATGATCAGATGGGTTTTTAGTATTTCTCCATTTAGACCAGATTCTATTTCGTTGAAGTATGTTTGCCTTGTCTCCTTAGTGAGCCAAGGTGCGGGTTTGTTCTTAGTTCTGACAGTCCTAGAAGGGGCATGGTGTTCTAGGATTTGTAGAAATTTATTGTTAAAATAAGAGACAGCTTTGTCAAGCAGTAGGTATTTAACGGGTGACCAATTACAAGCTTTAAGTTCGGCTTGGAAGTTTGCTGGTTTGAGTTTTTTTTTATATTACGGATAGTTCTGTAGATTGTTTGGTTAGGTACAGTGTTTTTTTGTCTGGTAATAAAGGTAAGAGAATGGTCACTTATATCATCAGGCAGTATGCCTGTTTTATAAGAGAGGGGGTTACTGTTAACTAGTATCCAGTCTAAGATGGCTTGCTTGTTGCTTGGTTTGTGGATTCTGGTGGGGGAGGTAATGGTTTGATTGAAGCCATACAGGTTTACGAGAGTGGTTGGTTGTGCTGAGCTGCAACAGTTCCAGTCAATGTTAAAATCTCCAAGGAGTATGGTTTCTTGTGGGAGGGATGTGGAGAGCCAGTTGAGGACATTTTCGAGAGTATTAATGTTGTTTCCTGGCGGGATGCAGGAGCAAATTATATGTAATGATTTGTTAGCATTTAGCTGTAGGTTACAGATTAGGATTTCAGTGTTACTGGAAGAGGGAGGTTGAATATTTAGTGGTGTAACCTGTAATTGAGATTTACATAGTATTGCTACCCCACCACTCTTTTTATTTAGACGGTCAGATCTCAGGATGTTATAACCAGGTGGGATTATATCATTGTCCTTAGTTACTGGTTTGAGCCACGTTTCTGTGAGACATTGGATATCAAAAGAGTGAACGTGCAGCAGGGCATGAAGTAGGGTTATTTTATTGTTTAAGCTAAGTATATTAAGGTGGCCTATGAGGAGGGAGTTATTGGCACTAGTGAAGATATGAGACGTAATGGGTTGGTCAGAATGAGTAGCAGAGATGGTATTGTTTGGGCCAGGATTGGGATGAATATCTCCATGTAGTAATAGGGGTTGTAGAGGGCTATAATGGTGTTTCAAGAGTTTAAAGAAGATGGGGATTTGTTTTCTAGTGTGAGAATACTTAATATGGGTTATTCTATGAAATTGTGGATGAAGGTAGAAAGATGAGGATGTTATGTCAAAATGGGTTTGTAAGGTTAGAGGATTAAATAAAGTTGTTTGTTTTAAGGTGGGATGAAATCTTGTAAGGCTAAGATGTTCATAGTAGGTGAGGTAGTGGGATAAGAATAGGGGAGTAAGAATAGTAAGAGCGAGAAGGCTATAAGAGAGGTAAGGTCTGCCTACAATAGGCATGGTTGGGACAAAGGGGAGATTAAAAGCTGGGAGATATAAGATAGAAAAGAGAGGAGGTAAAAGGGCAGAGTTGTTGAAGGGAAAAAGAGTGAGGTAGATGGAGGTAACAGGTGATTTAGGTAAGTTAAAGAGGTAGTGAGAGCTATTGGATAGTAGAGGATGGAGGTGTGGCTTGGGAAGTATAAGGTTAAGTGCACTGTGGGTGGGTGAGATTTGGGGGTAGGGTAGGGGAGCGGAGTGAGCCTGCAGGGCGAACGGAGTGGGTTGGAGCAAGTGAAGAATAGTGACAAAAACAATCAATGAAATAGCTAAATACAGCTAACTTCTTAGAAGTGCTAGGTAAGAGAGGAGAGCTAGAATATGTGTACAACAACAAGGACTAAAAGTCTGTAGGAGGAGATTGAGGAAAGGAGAAAAGGACTACAGCAAGTACAGGTAACTAGCAAGACCATACAGTATTACAGAGTGGATAAGGAGATAAGAGGTCAGGAATATTTCTAAGCCTAAAAAGGAGCCTAGGGAAGGGAGCCACCCAGTGGTCAAATGCAAAAGTACAATTGAAAGTATTTAGGAAGAGGCAAAAGACAGAGGACAGAGCTGGTCAGTACAGGGCAGGAGAGGCTAATACTGTGAAGAGTAGAAGGGGGGGGTAAAGGTTGCTGGGTACCTGATACAGGTGGAGATTTAATACAAATTCTTCTTCTTTTGGCTTTTTCCCGGTTAGGGGTCACCACAGCGGATCACCTGTCCGCTCATGATTGGCAGTGGAGTTTTACAGTGTCAAGTTGCCAGCCAGGTGCCCAACCTTCCACAGAAGGCGCACACACACGCACTCACACCTGGGGCCAATTTAGAGTGTCCAATCCACCTGCAGCATGTCTTTGGGATGTGGGAGGAAACCGGAGCACCCGAAGGAAACCCACGCGACCACAGGGAGGACATGCAGACTCCGCACAGAAGGCACCCCAGCCGAGGATAGAACCGTAGAACCTCTTGCTGTGAGGTGACAATGCTAACCACTGCACCACCGTGGCCACCCTTATTTAATACAAATTCTAAACTGTAAAAAAAAAAGTCTAGGTTTTTGTTACAATACAACTTCACAGCTTAGAAGAGAGGTCAGACATACTTTCACTGATGTGTTAGATGGAGGGGATTTTGAGAAGAGGACAACAGCTTCCTTTATGTTGTAGATTTGATAGTTGACTTTGTGGTGAGAGGTCCTTGCAGGATAGACAGGTAGAATACACAGGCCTTATAGCAGGATAGGAGTTAAAAAGTTAGGTGGGTTAGGGAGATAAAGTAGTAGATTAAAAAATGGACAGTGAATAGATTATAATATTAAACACAAGTGAGGTAGAGAGGCAGATAAACAATAATGAACACACCTTACATATGCATTCCTACGTAGTAAGCTTCAAATTACAGAGAGGATTGGTGCTCTGTAACAGCTAAACATTAGTATGACATCTATAATTAGCATCAGGTTCAAATTATTTATGCATTAGAAACCTTTTATGTCCGGGGGCTGAACTTTTGCCCATGTTACTCGACTACAGCTCAACCTGGTTAAGGAACTGGCCGAGTCGCCCTCAAAGTCTATGTCGCAGGAGGACAGAGCTACATTCTCCACGAGGATGGTTACCTTGACAGCGGTTTCAAATATGTCTATCAGACTCCTCCTGCACACAACCGATGGAGCGGCTACAGTGGCTGGGTCCAGCATTTTCATGAGATGTCACGCCTGGCTCAGATTGGGTCAGTTCACAGAACCCTTCAAGGCATCTTTTGCGAATGCCCCATATGACAGCTCTTCCCTCTTTGGTAAGACCGTCTGTGACACCTTGATCCAGAGTGAGAAAAACTGGAAGACACTGTCTGCCGTCGGAATCCGCTTCTTGAACCCTCAAAGATCCTTTTCCCAGAATCAGCGAAGGCAAAAGAAGATGTGGTTCCAGAAATCTCAGTATTCCTGGGGCACTCGGGGCCCTTCTTCCCCTAGAGGCAGAGGGGGACAGGACAGATGCCGGCCCAGAGACAGAGGGGGTCTGAGGAATTTTGGGTCTCAAGAGTCATTCTCGGACAGGCCTGCGCAGCAACCCTGAGGAGTTGCCCGACTGCTCTGGAGGCTGTTAGGGACTGTCTGTCATTGCACCTGGCGGCATGGGAGTCCATTTCATCGGACTGTTGGGTGCTTCAGATAATTTCCAGAGGCTTTTCAGTCCCATTTGTGGTTCTCCATATACCTCCCAAACACCTCCCAGATGTAGCACCCGCGCAAAGGAAGGCAGCAACACTAGAGGTCTCCAAGCTGTTAAAGAAACGAGCCATCAACCCCGTCCCCCCAGATCAGTCCAGATCGGGCATCTACGCCAGGTACTTTTTGGTGCCCAAAAAGACAGGACACTTAAGGCCCATTCTGGACCTGTCTGCTCTGAACCTGTCAGTTGCCAAAGAGAAGTTCCGGATGGTCACCCTACAGTCCATCCTGCCGTACCTGCAAAAGAGTGACTGGAGGTGCTCATTCGATCTCCAGGATGCCTGCTATCACATAAAGATGCACAGAAGCTCCAAGAGGTTTCTCCACTTCCAGCTAAGAGCCAATCATTATCAGTTTTGAGCCCTACCCTTTGGTCTCACCACAGCCCCAGGGTGTTCACCAAAGTAATGGCAGTAGTAGTAGCAGCTCACTTGAGGCTTCAGGGGATTCAGGTCCTCCCTTACCTGGACGATTGGCTCCTTACTGCTCCCACCAATCGTCTACTTTGTCAGACCAGAGACTATTTCCTACATCTTGCACACTGTCTAGGGATTGCAATCAACACAGCCAAATCTCTTCTGAACCCTGTCCAGGTTATAGAATACGTAGGAGCACAGATAGACATGTTACAGACAAAAGTTTTCCTGACCTCGGAGAGAGTTTGAAATTTAAGGATGCATGTCGCTTTCATTTACCAATCTCATCTTCCCTCAGCAGAGTCGGTTTTAAGGGCCCTAGGTTCTATGGCAGTGACAATAACATTTCTACCATGTGCTGACCTATATATGTGAGTACTTCAGTGGACTCTAGCGGTGCATTGGTCTTTGTTGGATCTTCCGTTGTTGCACCTGATACACATAAGCAAAGTCTGCAAGTCGTCCCTTCTATGGTGGATGTAGTCTTCGGAAATCTTGGAAGGATGACCTTTTGTTCCAGCCCCTGCCCAAGCCACAGTAACCACGGATGCCTTCCAGCTAGGGTGGGGGGCATTGTTTAGGAAAGACAGTCCAAGGCATGTGGTCTCCAATCGAGACCAATTTGCATATAAACGTTCTGGAGATGAGGGCAGTCTTTTTAGCATTGCAAGCCCTTCATGTCTTTCTACCTCTGGGAACCATTGCAATCCAGACAGACAACATGTCGGTGTCTGGTATATCAACAAACAGGGAGGCACCAGATCTTACCCCCTTTGTCGCGAGGCCATGAGAGTTTGGGAATGGACGATCTCCACCGGTCATTTTCTGGTAGCAACGCATATTCCGGGGAGGTCCAACAGTCTGGCAGACAAACTAAGCCGGACTATTCTGATGCCTTACGAGTGGTCTCTGAATCCTTCAGTAGTGGAGCAGATCTTTCTAGAGTGGGGTCGGCCTTGCTGCGATCTCTTTGCATCTCCTTCCAACGTGAAGTGCAGCGAGTTCTTCACTTTGAACCCCCCGGGGGAGTCCCCCAGAGATGCTCTAGTCCATGTTTGGCCTCCCGGTCTTTGCTTATCTCCCTGTACCCCTTATTCCAAAGTTCCTACAGAAGGCTTGTTGACTGGGGAGCATAGTGATCCTCATTGCCCCATTTTGGCCTCGCCACGTATGGTTTCCCTTCCTTTGTTCTCATCTTCTAGTTCCTCCTTGGATCCCATTCCAGATCTCATTTCTCACCCCTCTAGGTTCCCTCATCTGAGTCTGGACAGTCTGAAGCTCATATCTTGGCTGCTCCAGTTCCCTTAATTGCTAGGAATCCCGGGTTGTCTTATTCGGTCAGCTTTATTCTGGTGGCAGCTCATAAGTCGTCCACCAGGGAGCTTTATCGCAGCAAATGGAAGCGTTTTTTCCTTTTGGGCCTCTCAAATTGGCCCTCTAAAAAGAGTTTAGATCCTTTCATGGCTCGCATTTTGGCTATCGTTGACTTTTTGGCAAATATCTTTCAACAAGGGGCTAGCTCGCCTGTGGTCAAGGTTCAGTTAGCTGCCATTTCTCATTTTCACGTTGGTGAGAACTCTGCATCTTTGGCTTCTTCCAGATTGTGCAAAGCCTTTATCAAAGGTACCTTCCTTTTATGTCCTCTGGTCAAATATCCTATCCCTCGTGGGACCTTACCGTGGTACTACAAGTGTTGTTGCTCCTTCCTTTAAACCTGCAGCAACCGTAGATCTTAAATTTTTGTCTTGGAAGACAGCCTTCCTAGTAGCTATCACCTTGGCTAGGAGAGTTTCAGAACTTCAGGAGTTGTCTGTCAAGGTTCCATACATGGTTTTCCATAAGGACAGGGTTTCTCTTCGCATCAATCCCTCCTTTACACCAAAAGTGGCATCTGAGGTCAATATCAATCAAACTGTCAATTTACCTGTTTTCTTTCCAAATTTTGCAAACAAAGTTGAATACAAGTTGCATTTGTTGGATGTTCATAAACAGTTATGGTTCTATTTGCACAGGACCAAAACTTTTCGTAAATCTGACCAGTTGCTTGTATCCTTTTCTAAACCATTTTTGGGTAAACCTATTTCCAAAGTGACCATTGCCAGGTGGATTTCTTAATGTATCCTTCAGATCTACAAGGGTAAAGGTTTGTCTCGTCTGGGTCAAATTAGAGCTCACTTGACAAGGTCCATGACTACTTCTGCAGCCTTTTGGTCTAGAGTATCATTAGACGACATTTGTTCGTGGCTACTTGGTCCTCATCTCATACCTTTATTTCTCACTATAAATTGGATTTGATTTCTCGAAGGAGAGCATCCTTTCTTTCTGCGGTGCTCTGGAATATCCTTCCATGAGGGCCACCCCGGTGTTTAGTAGCTGTGGACTCTGTCCCACAGGTTGAAGATCAAATGAAGTAAACTACTTCAAGTAAGGAAGTTATGTACTCACCATAACGTTCCATCTGAGTACTTCTACTTCATTTGTCTTCAACTGTCCCTCCCCCCTTTCCCCTGGCCTTACTATAGGGACAGTGTTCATAGCTGGCACTTTGTGTGTGTATGGTGTTTTAGATCTGGTTGTTTAGTGTAGGGTGCAGCAAACTCGAGCTGAGGGTTGGAAGACAGTGGTGGTGGTGTATTATGGGTAGGGGCAGTAGCTTGGAGCTCGGAGCAGATGCTTGTGAAGTTGCCGACTTGGATCCGTTACAGATCCGATACCCACAGGTTGAAGACAAATGAAGCAGAACTACTCAAATGGAACGTTATAGTGAGTACATAACTTCTTTTTTTAAACCATTGAGAATGCAGCCTGGGATGTTATCAGGTCCCATAGAGGCTATGTTTTTGGCCTTGGAGAGAGTGGTCAAGACCTGCTGTTTAGAGATACTAGGTGGGGGAATAGGTGGTAGGAATGTTTTGGGGTATATGTGGCAGGGACAGAGGGAAGAAGTTTTCACTGAGCCTGTCTGCTAGCTGGTTGGTTATTTCCACTGGTTCAGTATATGTGGTACCATTCACTACCAGTTCAGCGCAAATCTGGGCTATTCCTTTAAAGTTTCGGATGTACCTAAAGAATGTCTTATGGTTATCCTTAGTAGGGATGCTAATCTATATTCGTAGTTAGCTTTAGGGGGCTTTACAAGATCTCTGTTTAAACCGAGAAGGGTGTGTTTCCAATTCTGAGATCGTTCCTTCTTGCTCGTAGACAGCATTTACTCTGTCTTATTATATAACTGGTTTATGGTGGATGTCCAACAGACAGGCTTGTTTTTTCTTCAAGATCTTGTTTTGGTCCTATCAGGAATGGCTGAGTCAACACAATTGTAAAGATGTTTATACAATGCATTGGTGTATATCCCAGTATAGGTGTCCTTGCTGTAAGCTATTAATGCCTTCTCATAAGGGGCTGTAGTTAGCTTTGGAGAAGTTTTTTTAGCCTAATTTCTCCTGAGGGGGGGTCTGATGCTTTCTTTACTTTGAAAGAGACTGATCTATGATCAGAATTCACCAGGGAGGTCCACACACTTGTGGTGGTGCACCGTTCATCCATGTTGGTGAGTACCAAGTCTAGAATGTTTGGGCCCCTTGTGGGGGTGCTATCTGCTCCAAGGCATTTGAGTTAACAAAGTCCAAGAACTTTGGGCAAGTGTGTTTGTACACGTATAATTTACCCACTCTATAGAAGGGTAGTTAAAGTCACCCATAACCAGGTTGTTCAGTTGTATTTTGACCGACTCAGGTAAATCCAAGTAGGCAGTGTGGGTGTTATGATTCATGGAGGGGGAATCTAGAGCTGGTAACTTGGGAGAGGGGTCTTTCCTGTAGTTATTTGCACGTGGAGTAACTCTAGGGAATCATTCTGTTTAACCAATCTGTAGGTGTGTTTATCTTTGAATATTGATACCCCTTCTTTAGTTTTCATGTGTTCATTTTGCAGTCTGAACATGTGGAAGGCATATCCTGGTATGGCCGGGGTGCTCTCAGCGGCCTTGAACCAGGTGTCTGTGACTGCACGGATGTCTGCATCTTCCAAGCTGAGAAGTGCAGTTTCAGATTTGGACTCCTAGTGTTTAGCAGCATAACATTAAGGTTGTTTTTTGAGGATATTTTACTTCAAGAATTTTGTTTTTGTGACATTGCCTAAAAAAGACACTGTGGGGAGGCTAGTAGCCAAATGCCCAGCGGTGACAGGTGGAGACCTTCCTGGCAAAGAATTATGGTCTATCAACCATATCATCCCAGGTTGATAGGTACTGGATTCCCTTAGAATGACAAAAGAAACTAAGCCAATTGTTGAAGTCAGTCATTTTTTGTCTGTATTGAGGCATCATCCTAGCTGAAGGTAGAATACTGCTTAAGGCAAAGGACATACCCGCTGGAAGGACACAGTCAGAGAGCTCAGTCATGTCTCTCTCTTCATATAGTCCAGTGAGGTACGTCTCAAGTCATTCCCACCAACATGGGCTGCGACAGGTCATAACAGTGCCTGTTGTTGAGAGACTTGAGTGCATGTGTGTCATGGCAGATCCTGGCACCTGACTGTTAATGGGACATGTCTGTCTCTCACAATGGAGTAGCCTTTGACTAAAACATTTGATTTTTTGTTTAACGTTACCTGTTTGTATGTTTACCTTAGAGGCTTGTTTGGTGAGACATTGGTAAGAACATCTGTATGTGTACTGTGATTTGCTGAGAATGTATTAAGTGAAGTGAGTTTGTTTGGGTGGTGTCTGATCTTTAGGTAGGGTTCTAGTTTGAACCTCTGCATATGTAGGTTTAGGTGTTGTTTGTGTGGATGGTGCAGGAGGTGGTGTGTGAGCTGACAATCTGCTTAGTATCTGATATACTGATTTGTGAACAAGAGCGCCTAAATTTTAGATTTAGTATATAGATGCATCTCTCACATATTGAATTTGTGTGAATTAGGAGAAGTGGATTGTTGGTGTACGTGAGGCAGTTGCCACCATGCTTCAGGATGCCCATGTTGATCAGGTTGGCTGAAGAAATGGTGGGAAATTGTCCATTCATGATGCTAGGTGAAGTACTGTGGTCAGTAACAGGAAGGGGACTAGAAGGACCAAGTATGGCTAAGGGACAGGAAAAAGTTCTAAACTGCGAAGGGCTTAATGGGTAAGACTTGTGGAGGAACGTCAGAAGCTCATCCAAGTGTCTAACCAGGCACTGAAGCACAACAGTGAGAAACCGCCGATGGATCACAAGCAGTTTACTAATGAGAAAATTATCTAAGAGTTTGCTTCTATAACCACCAGTGACATCCTCTACTAAGCAGTAATGCGCAGTTATGCTGGTAGTGTGCAACATGCAAACCCGAGGTAATGTGGGCAACAAGTAGCAACGAAATTAAACTGATTTATAACACTCTAACCAATATGAGCACACTACAGTGGGCCCTAGGCCAACATTCACTACTCAGATAGGTCCTTAGATACAGTCTTCTCACACTAGGGTGTAGGGGAGCCCCTTTTTTGTGGAGGAAGCTGGATTAGTGCTTAGAAACTGTAAAAACAGACTGCGTCCAGCAAATCTGAACCAAGTTTATGCTAGGCTAAAAGTGCAGGAAACAGCAAAAATAACAGCACACAGTAAAATACAATGCAAGAAGTGCAGATCAAGTAAAATGATGCTTATTTTTCAGTAGCAGGAAATTGATGCTTCAAATAACGTAGGAGACTGATTGCTTGTTGCTAATCTTTATGCAGCTCCTGTAAATGAAATTCTATACGCCTTTCTGTCCACACCATTGATAACGATATTTATTCAGAAAGCCAAAAGGTGCAATGCCAGGATAAACCTCATTGCTCCCTTTTGACCCCACTAAGTTTGGATGTGAAGTTCAGTCTCGCCGTTTATTCATCACTGATGGATTCGGAGCTGATCCCTCCGCTCTGACACGGCCGTTAGCAAGCTTGAGGTTTACCAAAAGCTCGAGACCTAGCCCCTTATCCCATGATGCACTGCCTGGAATACCTCAGATCTAGTTTGCCGTGGCACAGATCTCGTGTGTTTCCAGAGCTCAATTCCTTTATTGGAGAAAAATAGGATTTACGCAAGTTAAATTCTTTCTTTCAAATAACAAATTTTTATTTATTGTTATTTACTGTTTACCCCTTGTTCTCGTCTTATCTTTTTTATTAGGAAAGTGTAGTTGTTTGTTAGTTAAGTGCCTCTTGGGCCTACTTGTCAGGGCATAGTTGTCAATCAACAGCTAAGTCTGTAGTTAACAGCAGTTGTCTTTATTTTAGTTGTGCAGTAACAACTTCTTTAAAAGCTTTTTTAGTTTACTTTAGGATGTCACAGGACAAGGACAAATGGCCTAAATCAGACTTCAAAAAACGTCCAGATTGTGGACAAAAAATGTCCATCACCGATGGACATATGCAGCGTGTATATTGTTTGTGCTCACATCATCTTCAGGAGTCATGTAGCATATGTCATGCTTTTCCTCCGACGGTTTTGCTTGAGAGAAAAAGAAAATTAATAGATAGAGGCCTGCTTAAATATTCCTTTGATGAGGTTTTGTCTAGCTAGGATGGGGCTGGTCAGTCTCCTATATCTTCAAAATCTTTGTTGGCTTCTAGTTCTACGTCATCGAAGCATAAGACTGCAAAATTGGGAGACTCTGCTGGAACATCGGCCCCAATGCCTTTGGAGTCGGCCTATGTCCCTGGAGCCAGTATCCGAGACGCCTGCTTCTCCCCTTCTTCAATCTTTGCCTTTTGTAAAATCTTCTAGGTCTTCTGTCAGCCTTTCTGATTCAGACATGGATCGACTGCTGCTGAAGGCTCCAGGACTTCCCAAATTGTTGTCAGTTCCGATTATTGCGTTGGAACCGAAGACCACTGTTATGGACGTTTCTACTCCTCCTCCGAGTCACACCGGTACTTCAGAGCCGGAGGGGGCAGACATGATTCTTGTAGAGCCCATGGAGCCGAGGCCTGCCTCTGTGCTATCGGCTCCATCTGCTTGGACTTCATCAGCGTCGACCGTGGAATCTAGGAGCTCACGCTCTCCACTTGGCTCCGGAGGAGGCAGTCGCATTGACTTGTCGGTGCCGACTCTCCCTCTCGGGGCCTCGGCTCAGGTGAGCTCGGCTCCTACCTCGGGCTCGGAGCCCGTGGCCTCGGTGCAGAGGGAGCTGGCGGTTCCTTTGGGAACTTTGGTTCTGTCGTGTCAGAGTCGTGAGGCTATTGGAACCAAGAGGAGAGCTTTGTCCCCAATGACAATCTCAACTTCAGATCTAGCCTCTTCTTCCCCTATAGCTCCTGGGTCTGCTTCTGTTCCTGTCATCCCAGCCCAGCGTCGAGACCCTGAGCTTTCGGTAACCCCACAGGGTGTTCCTTGCTCTTCTGAGACCTTTCCAGAAATCCCCACTGAAGAGGTTCCCTGGAAGAAGGTGTGTAAGAAGAGACACTTAGACTCCCCACAGGAGTCTCTGCCATCAGTCCCTGACTTAGATGAGTCAGAAGGGTCCCCACGAACCCCCTTTGAGGATATCTCTTTTGTGGAGATACTTGAAATCCTTAAGCAGAGGGGTGATTGGCAGTCCAAAAGCCCTACTGAGGATGTCAGTGCTACTGAAGGCTTTCGGGTCTCAGCCTTCCACCTATTGGGTGTCTACGCCCTACTATGAGCTCATGCAACTGATCTCTCGTAGGGAGTGGGAGTTACCGGATGCAATGGAGCCTGTTCCCCGGAGGCCTAATAAATTATCTCTGCCCCCGTGGATAAGCAGTTTCTGACTAAAGGAGTGCCTGTTGATGCCATGGTAGTGGCAGCAGCCAACAAGAAGGAATTATCTGAGACTTCTTCATCGGTCCATCCCCCTAACAGAGATTCTAGGGTTATGGACTGATACAGGAGACACATCTTCAGTTCAGCGACATTTTCATTGTGATCGCTGAACTACCTGATCCACTTTACTAGACTACAGAGAGATCTCCTCAAGGAGTTAGGAGATACTCTTCAGGATTCTATAGCTATGGGAGTTGCCGACAAAGTGACCACCCAGCTTGCTACCCTTAACTCCATAGTAAACTAATCCATGAGGCTCATTTCGTATGCAGCTGAGGGTTCGAGTAGGGCTGCAGGTTCAGGAATCGCCTTATGTAGACAGTCCTGGATGCTCCTATGTTCCTGTGCGGAACCCCACAAGTCTTCTTTCATCAATGCCCCATTTGATGGCACCGCTCTCTTCAGGCCTAAAGTGAAGGAAACTCTCACCAGGAGTGAGCAAGATGGGAAGACTCTGTCTGCCGTCGGAGTCCGTTTTGTCACCCCTGCGTGGCCTTATCCCAAAGGCACTAAGGGAGGCAAGATGTGGTTCCGAAAATCTCACTCAGCCTTGTCATATACCCATGGTGATATCCCCTTTGGAGGCAAAGGAGGGGGTAATAACGGAAGACGCCGCTCTCGCGGCAGAGTGGGCCAGCAGAATCAAGGTGACAGAGATCAGTTCTCTGGTCAACCTTACCTGCGTCCCTGAAGGGAAGCTGGACTGTTCTACTCTGGGGGCAGTCGGAGGTCGCTTATCCCTGTATCCCTACGCCTGACTAAAAATCTCCAACGACAAATGGGTACAGAGAATAATTTCCAGAGGGTATATCATACCATTCACCTCCTTCCCAAAAACCCTAAGGAAAAATCTGGACGTACCACCCCGTTACAGGGAACAAGCAACTTCAGAGGTCCAAAAGTTGCTAGAAAAAAAGAATCATCCAGCCAGTCCCAGCAGACCAAACAGGATCCGGAGCTTTCTCAAGGTTCTTTCTAGTAACAAAGAAAACAGGAAACTGGAGACCTATATTGGACCTCAGCAGACTCAACCAATTTGTAAAGAAGGAGAAGTTCCGGATAGTCACGCTTCAGTCTATTCTTCCCTTTATAGGGAAAGAAAATTGGATGTGCTCGATAGATCTCAAGGATGCTTATTACCACATAAAAATGGACAGGGCATCCAGAGAGCACCTGCGATTCTGGCTGGGAGCCAGTCATTATCAATTTCGAGCCCTGCCCTTCAGTCTCACTTTAGCCCGAGAGTGTTCACCAAATGCATGGCAGTGGTAACGGCTCACCTGAGGTGTTTTGGATTCCAGGTGTTTCCGTATTTAGATGATTGGCTCCCTTCCGCCACCACCAAGCATCAACTAGTTCAATCAAGAGACCACACACTGACTCTCTGCAATCAGTTGGGCATTACCATCAACTTCGAAAAGTCTGTCTTATCACCATCGCAGCATATAAACTTTATAGGAGCAGAGTTAGACACCTCGACCATCACTTTAAGGCTACCATTAGAAAGAATCGCTCTGCTGCGTCAGCAAATCAGCCGACGAAAGCATCAGCATCAGAAGTGTTAAAGATTTTGGGTCTGATGGCTTTTGCAATCATAGCCATTCCTCTAGGGAGAATGCATATGAGAATACTTCAATGGTTACTTTTCACTCAATGGTCTTACCAGGAGCTTCCCATGAGTCACACAATATTGACACAGACTCGTGCAAGAAGGACCTTCAGTGGTGGTTGACGTCTCCTCATGTAACCATAGGTCGCCCATTTGTATTTCCACCTTCAATAGCCACTGTGACCACGGACGCCTCCCTGATATGGTGGGGGGCATTATCAGGAGAGGGACTGTCCAAGGCACATGGATGGAACAGGAGTTACATTTGCATATCAACATCCTGGAGATGAGAGCAGTAATTTTGGCGTTGCAGTACTTCCAAGACTCTCTTCCTCACGGGACCATTGCAATTCAGACAGATAACATGTTAGTGGTCTGGTATTTGAACAAACAAGGCGGGACCAGATCTTACCCCTTATGCCAAGAAGCCCTCAGAGTTTGGCAGTGGGCTGTATCCTCCCAGTGTTTTCTGTTGGCAATGCACAACCTGGGAAGATCCAACGTGATAGCAGACAAAACTGAGCAGGGCAATATTATTGCCTCACGAGTGGTCCCTCAAACAAGAGATAGCGGACAGGATTTTCCACAAAAGGGGCCAGCCTTGCTGCGATCTTTTTGCCACTCACTTAAACACCAAATGCAGAAGCTACTTTGCTCTGATTGGGAGTCCCCAAGGGATTCACTTGTACTTGATTGGCCCCCGGGTCTTCTCTATGCATTTCCACCAATCCCTCTGATTACAAAGGTTCTACAGAAAGCTTCGTTGCTAAGGAGGACTATGATTCTAATAGCCCCTCATTGGCCTCGGCAGATTTGGTTCCCATTCCTACTTCAGCACCTAGTGGAGGAACCATGGATTCTGGACCCATTTCCAGACCTGCTGACACATCCGTCGGGGAACCTCCATCCTTCTCTACAGTCTCTGCAGCTCACAGCTTGGCTGCTCCAGTTTCCCTCATAGCCAGGCTTGATAATATTTCTCAGGAGACGAGATGCATCTTGTTGTCTTCCCAAAAGCCTTCCACCAGAAGATTATACCTCAGCAAATAGAAAGGATTTTCTTTATGGGCCTCCAAACGGAACATTGACCCTTATAAAGCACCCATGTTCTCCATCTTAGAATTCCTTACCATGATTTTCAACAAAGGTTCAGCAGCAGCTACAGTACAAGTTCAAATGTCTGCCATTGCTAACTTTCACCTAGGAAAAGACAGATTTAACATTATGGCTCAAAAGCTGTCTAGAGCCTTTCTCAAAGGGACCTTCCACATCAGACTCCCAGTGAACGTTCCTTATGCACCGTGGAATCTAAACTTACTATTGTCCCGGATTGTTCTTCCTCCCTTTGAACCAGCATCATCCTATGAAATGAAGTCCTTATCATGGAAAACTCTGTTTTTAGTGGCCATTACATCTGCCCATAGAGTGTCAGAGCTTCAAGCCTTACCTATCAGACCACCTTATTTGATTTTTCACCCTGATAGAGTATCACTCAGAACAAATCCTTCCTTTTTGCCTAAAGTTTGTTCTGAAACTAGTATTAATCAAGTCATTGAGTTAACAGTCTTCTTTCCCAACCATTCTAACAAAATGGAGTATATGCTACACAAACTCGATGTTCACAGACAGCTCAGATTTTACCTGCACAGAACTAAAGATATTAGGAAATCAGACCCAACTCTTTTTATCCTTTTCAGAAACCAGAAAAGGTAGACCAGTGGCTAAAACAGCTCTATCTAAATGGTTATGGGATTGTATTGTCTTTGTTCATTCAGCTGCCAATATGCCTTTGCCTCAAAAGATTAAAGCTCATTCTACCAGAGCAGTATCTACATCTGCTGCTTTTCAAGCCAAAGTGCCTTTAGATAATATTTATGTGGCAGCCAATTGGTCTAAACCTCATTCCTTCATCACTCATTACAAAGTGGATAAGGCCTCCAGGGACAGGGCTTCCTTCGGGTCCACGGTCCTGAGAAATGTACTTCCCTGAGCCACCCGAGATTTGGGGTGCCAGGGATGCTACCCATCAGTGATGAATGAACAGCGAGATTGAACAACCTCACATAAAGAAGCTATGTACTCACCATAACATTCCATGTGAGTTCTGTCTCGCCTTCATTCTCACGTCCCTCCCTCCATTCCCCCACCTGGCTGACAGTTGACCCGGAATCTAGCTTCATCCTGGTTATGCATTCCTTTTTATTTTTTGTTGGAATAATTATTATCTGACAAAAGTAGTACACACAGCAAACAAGATCTGAGGTATTCCAGGCAGTGCATCATGGGATAAGGGGCTAGGTCTCGAGCTTTTGGTAAACCTCGAGCTTGCTAACGGCCGTGTCGGAGCCGAGGGATTGGCTCCGAACCCATCAGTGATGAATGAAGGTGAGATGGAACAACTCACATGGAACATTATGGTGAGTACATAACTTCTTTTTCCCCTTCCTCTGGCCTTATGTAGTACATACAACCTGGGCATTGAATTACCATCCAGACAACCTCTACCAGATCTAAAGACCATGAAGCTAACCACATGTTCCTGCAATTCTAATGGTGGCCAAAGATGCCACCTGTCTGCTTTGGTGGTTCATATTTTGTCATCTTCACAAAAGCAGAATACTAGAAATGTTTATCATAGCGAGTGTAAAAGATTTTCTATTTGGGCATCTTCCAAGTGAATAGATCCTTTCTCAGTACCTCTTCCCTCCATATTGGACTTTATATTTGATGGTTTGAAAAATAAAAGGCTCTAGATTTTCACTAATCAGAGTTCAGTTAGTAGCCATTAACAGTTTTCACATTGGACACAACCAAACTCCCATAATGTCATTAAAGATTTCAAAGACCTGTCTGAAGGGACCCTTTTTATTGAGGCCCCCCTATAAGGGATCCAGTTCCTTCATGGAGCATTGCTGTCTTGCTGCAGGCCTTAACTCAGGCTCCTTTTGAACCATCAGCTACAGTGGACTTAAAATTATTTTCTTAGAAAATAATTTTTTTGGTGGCTAGTACTTCTGAGGATTTCTGAAATGCAAGCAGTGTCCTGCAAACCTGCATATATGATCTTCCATAAGGACAAAGTGTATTAAAAATTGAATCCCATTTTCTTACCAAAGGTGGCATTTGAAATTAATTTTAATCAGGCTGTCAAGTCTGCCGGTATTCTTCCCAAAATGTTGTAGTAAAGGAAGAGTATACTTTCCCTTTACTAGATGTTCATAGACAACTCAGATTTTATTTAATCAGGAGTTAAAGATATTAGAAAATCCAATCAGCTGTTATTTGTTGCTTTCTCTGAAGCTCAGCTGTGCCAAAGTGTATCAAAGGTAACTCTACCTAGGTGGCTTTTCTGTGCAATCTTCATCTGTGACAAGATGGGGCTATTCTTACGCAAAACAAACAAAGGCTCATTCTGCAAGGACTGTAGCTACCTCTACTGCCTTTATGTGCAGAGTTGCTATTGATGAGTTTTGTGTTGCAGCTATTTAGTCTACTGTTCACACGTTTGTCTCTCACTACAAGCTGGATGTACAGTCCAGATCCTGTACTTCCTTTGGCTCCACCATTCTCGAGAATATCCTTCCTTTGTACCACCCAGGTGTTTTTGGTAGCTTGCAAATCTGTCCCAAAGACTGAATCAGATGGAAACAGACAACGTCTGATATGAAAGTTATGTACATACCATAACGATAGAGCCGTGTTGAATTTTTCCGTCCAGTGCAACATTCCTGTCTTCATCCCCATTCCAAAATTGTCACCGGACGCTCTCTTTTTTGAATGGTTGGGCCTCAGCATTGACCTTGTCATTGAAAAGCCCATGATTGTCGCTTCTCTTTTGTGGCCACTCTTTTGTCCATGTCGTATGCTAGCCTATTTATGATGATCGTTGCATAATTTTCTGAGAATGAGCAGGCAAACTCAATCTGAGGTATTTGGGGGAAATAGAGGGGATTATGGGTAGGGGAGGAGTCAGAGCTCTGGATTCACAGTTTCTAAAAGGTGCCGAGGTGGAATCTGATTGGGATTCAAAGGATGAATTGGATGAAAACAAGACAACACTGATCTGTCATCATGATAAATACATAACTTTTGATCTGATGTTATCTTTTTGTCCATTCCTCTACATATGGGGTCTCTGATCTAATTCCATACTCTTCAAAGCTTAGGATCCAGTGCTCACTCTCCTCCCATAATTCCTGTGGAACACCAGAGCTACTCCAGATCTTGTTTGACACTCTAACAGCTGATGGGCTCTTTGTTGCTCTAGGTGTTTCATTAATGTCAGTGTTAATTTTTTCATATCTGATTTCTCTTTTTTCTTCTATATTTGTGTATTTGTATTTCTTGTCATACTATTTATCATCCTCTCCCTAACAAAAAAAAAAGTTTATTTCTTTAATACTTGGTTCATTGTTGGATTAGAATTAGATACTTATTATTCTTATTATTACTATCAGTTGTAAACTGGCATTTTTGACAGTGTTACTCTGTATTTTGTATTTTTTTTTGTTATAGATTCCCCTTTTAGGGCTTTGCCTTTTCTCTTTCAGCAATCAGAAAAACTTACAGTATGTCTAAGAAACCTTCTGGTTTAAAGAATGTGTAGACTGCGCTCAGAAACTGTCCAACTCAGAAGCACATGACAACTGTGTGTATTGTCTGGGTCCAACACACTTAACATGATGTTCTTCGTGTTTCATTGTTGCAGTCATCACACTTGGGTTATCTGCCTGCAGGTAGCCCTCAGTCGCCTGAATACCAGAGACTTAGTATTTCTGTGTCGGTTGCTGTCATTCCAGGACTGACGTAAGGTCATTAGGAGTACAAAAACAGGCAACCGACGCCATTACATCAGTCTTTCTTGCCGAGGAGCTTGAAGCAGAAGCAGTTCGCACGAGTGCTGGTCGGCCGCTACCTGAGTTTTCATTTCCAAATTTAATCATCCTGAAGTCTTCTAAAGCTAAGTACCCTGTTAGGGATCCTTTTTTTCTTGCTCTAACCGATGTCAGAAAAAGTTAACAATTGTCTCGCCGGTGGAAAGCAAGTACCACACCGAGATTTCCATTCTTAAAGCATCACCTGTTTAGGCCCAGACCACGACGTACCTCGCTGTCGGATATGTGCTTTGTTCAATGGCTGAACTATTTGTCGTTGGGCCCTTATTGTCGCTACATACTTTCGCTCTCAATTTCTGTATTCTGAAATGGCTTTGGTAAGCCATCTGACTACCGGACTTCCGAAAAAATGTAAGGATAAAGACAGAGACGGACCGCACAGGTACAAAACTGCCGATGACGCTTCCGTTAAGCTGGTCGCCAGTTCGCCGGTACTCAGTGAGGGGCTTTCCCAGCCCCTGATGCCCACTTCGATATATTCGCAGGCCGCTATCGAGACCCATTCAGAGTCTGGTATGCAGCGAGACTCTTCTTCGACTATGGAACTTCCGGATGTCTCTACCTTGGATGGGTCTGGAGCTGCTGTGCAGGCACTGGCTTCCGAGGAAGTTCTTCGCACTACCAGTATTCGACTCAAACCAGCGACTTCTTTCGCATCTTCAGTTCTGTCTAAAACCACCGAGTTTCTAAGGCCAAGAGTACGAGCTATGCCTAAAAAAAGACCCAAACTCAAGCACCTGTTTCCTTGCCACAACATCAAATGCTTAAAATGCCAGAAGACCTGATTATGCTGATTAGGGGAAGCCAGCCTTCCCCTGCTAAGAGAAAAAGAGATCTGTCCTCAGCAGCTTTAACAGACCAAGAGTCCGACGACTCTGAGGTTTTTGAATATGAAGACATGCCTTTATCTGCTTATGAGGATTCAGATGCAGAGGAATCCATTCCCTCTGCTTACCCTCCAGAGGATTTTTCTTTTGGTGAACACTACATACTTTAAGAGAGCATTTCCACTGGGAATACCAAGGTTCATAGGTTCATACTAGGTTATCTGCCCTAGGGCATTTATAAGCCTAGCCAGAGTGTGTGTGGCTTTCACCACCCCTTGGAATGAGAATACTATGCCCATTTAGGGTTTAGTTTACTGTGCCTCTGTCTAGTAGTGACACAGAGATGACCCCCGGGGTAAACCTACGATCTCCCATCCACTCGTCAAGATTTCTCTTGAAAAGAGTCAGTGACATGGACTGGGATTCTGTTCCAGAGTGTAGGGAGCCTCTGGGTTATGAATCTGTCCCTCCAGCACATCCTATTTATTTCTGTGTTGATGTTCAAATCTCTCACTCTCGTGGCTCTGGTGGATTTGGATTTTCTGAGGTGGAGCATGTCCATTAATTCCGGATTGGACATGGCCTTGTACGTCAGGCATAGATCGCCTCTGAGTAGGCGGTATGCGACTGAATAGAGCTGGAGTTTCTTCAGCTGGGCAGCATATGACATATGTTTGAGACCCTTGATCTTCTTGGTGAGGTACTTTTGGGGTCTTTCTAACTGCTGCAGGTGTCGGGTAAGGTACATCCCAAATGGGGCATTGTACTCAATTATGGGCCTGATAAGGGAAGAGTATAGGGGCACAATGACCTCTCTTGATCTAGATGTGAATCCTTTCATGATAAGGTGGGTAATATAGAAGGTCTTCCTAACCACCTTGGCAATGTGAGTGTTAAATGAGAGGTTACTGTCAACTTGGGTCCCTAGGTCCCTGATTACTTCTTCCGTACTTAATGGATTACCACTTATGTGGTAATTTGTGGGTACTTTGTTTTTCCCAAAGGGTATGACTATACATTTTCTGGCGTTCAGTTTAAGGCCATGGCTCTGGCACCAGTTATCCATTTCTATGAGGCCTTTCTGAAGGATGCTTGTGTCAGCTGGAGTATCAGTTATGGCACCCAGTTTGCAGTCATCTGCGAAATTTGTCAGCCACTATCCTCCTATGTTTGCTTGCACCTCGGAAAAATAAATGCCGAACAAGAGGGGTCCCAGGACCGAGCCCTGTGGGACACCGCTTGTGACTGGCTTAGAGTCTGACATGGCTCCAGCAATTCTGACCTTGTGGGTTCTGTCCTTGAGCCAGTTTGCAACCCATCTTATGACATATGGGTTTACATTTAAGCTGGTGAACTTGTCTATGATGCCCGAGTGGGGTACTGTGTCGAAGGCTTTTGCAAGATCAAGGTAGGCTGTGTGAACTGCCTTACCCTCATCTGTGGCCTTAGTGACCGTTTCAAAAAAGTCGACCAGATTCAAAAGGCAGGATCTGCCCTTGACAAAGCCGAATTGGGTAGGATCCAGTGTCTGTAGGTCCCCAATGTCTTCGTTTATGAGTTCCATAATGATCCTCTCCATAGCTTTGCAGACCAGGCTCGTCAAGCTTATGGGGCGGTAATTTCCAGTGTCCGTAGAAGCACCTCCTTTGTGGAGTGGGACCACTGTTGCTGTACGCCATTCTTTGGGTACATATCCTGTAGTAAGGCTAAGATTAAACAGCAGCCTTATGTGCGGGTTTAGTTCCTCTTGGAGTTCATGTAGTACGCAACCTGGGACACTGTCTGGTCCTATTGATGCTGTGTTTTTAGCTTTGGAGAGGGCGGCTCTCACATGGGCATCTGAGATGTCAGGGAGGCTACACTCTGCTGGGATAGATATTTCTCCTTTTGGAGGGGGGGGGATTTGCACTGAACCTGTCTGCCAGTATGTTGGCAATGTCTGTGGGTTCAGTGTATTTTTTGTCATTTTGGACTAACTCTGAGCATATCTGGGAGTTTCCACCCAGGTTTCTAACATAACTAAAGAAGGCCTTGTGATTGTCTTTAGTGTCTTTTGCGATTTTTCTCTCAAAGTTGGCCTTGGATGATTTTATGAGTGATCGTAGTTTTTTGCTAGTACTGATCAGAGATGCCTTCCCTTTTGGGGATTTTGCTCTGTCATGTAGTAGCTTCCTCCTCCTGTTGTAAAGCTTGTTAATGGCTGGTGTCCACCAGACAGGACACCTGCCTTTGGGGGAATGGGTCTTGGTTTTATTTGGGATTGCATGATCCATGCATTCTTGAAGGTGTCCGTAGAAAGCGTTTATAAAGGATTCAGCAGTGTGGGCTGTGGTTTCCACTGGCCCAGGGGCTTTGAAGGATACCACTTCAGTCTTAAGTGTGAAGTCAGCTTTTGAGAAATTCTTCACTGTGGTCCTTTGTGCTGGGGGTGGGGGCGGGATGTGGATTTCCAGTGAGATTAATTTATGGTCTGATCTCACTAATGAGGGGTATCCTTCCAGTGTGGAGCATTGTGTCCCCATGTTTGTGATGGTCAGGTCTAGTATAGTATCTCCCCTTGTGGGAGTGGTGACTAGTTGTTCCATCGCATTTGAGATTATGAATTCTAGGAACCTTTGGGCTAGGGTGTTAGAGCTTGAGTAATCCTCCCAGTTTATGTTTGGGTAGTTGAAGTCTCCCAATATGATGGTATTTGGAGAGACATTCATACACTCCAGTCTCTTCAGGAAGGCTGAGTGGGGTTCCTGAGTTTGAGAGGGTGGTCTGTAGCATGCTACAAACTGTAGGGCAGTTTTACCTACGGTTAGTTGCACCTGGATGGTCTCCGATGCTTCGTGCGTTACCACTAACCTGGAGGTGTGGGTATCTTTGATGAATATGGATACTCCCCCTCCTTTTGTGGTTTGGTCCAAGTTTTGAGGCTGAAAGGCATGATATGAGGTATAACCTGGTAGTGCTGGGGTGCTCTCAGGAGCCTTGAACCAGTTTTCAGTCACTGCACAGACATCGATGTTCTCCATACTGAGGAGGGCTTCGAGAGTGTGCATCTTGAGGTTTAGACCTCTGGCGTTGAGTAGCATTACCCTTAGTTTTTTTCCACTTGTGTTTTCTAGGGAGGTGGGTTTGTCTTTTGAGCCTTGCCTAAAAAAGGCACTATGGGGGTGGCAAGAGCCTTGGCCAATATCAGGAAGCCCAGGGGTGACAGGTGCAAGCCGTCCCTTGCGAAGCAGCGTGGCTTGTCAAGCATGTCATCCCAAGCAGACAGATATTGGATCCCCTTAGAATGACACCAGTAATTGAGCCAATTGTTAAAGCTGATCATTTTGTCTTTGTACTGTGGCATCATTCTTGGTGAGGGTAAGATGCTGCTCAGGGTCAGTGTCATACCGGCCTGGGCTACATAATCAGAGAGCTCCTCTATGTCTCTTTTCATGTAGTCCAGGTAGGTACATCTCAGGTCATTCACACCGGCATGGACAATGACTGAGTCATATTTGTACTTGCTTTGGAGTGACCTGAGTGCTTGTGTTATATGGCGGATTCTAGCGCCCGAGAGGCAGCTTACTGTAACCTTTTCCTTCTTCAGTCTGGTGAGCGGGACGTCAGTGTGTCTGACTATGGAGTCACCTATTACAAGTGTATCAGGCATGTTGTATGGCCTTAAGGGCTGTGACTGTTTGGCACACTGACTTTGTGAACTATGTGTTGCATGTGCTATGTTTTGAGGTAGTGGCTGCTTGGATGTCTGCTTTGGAGGCCTCTGTTGTTTTGGTAGATTTTTAATTAGAGCCTCCGAGTATGTTTTTGTGAGTTTGTGTTTGGTTTGTAGTTGTGATAGGTCTATGTGAGACTGGGTTTGTGGTGTGTGAGGTTACCTTCTCCTCCTGACTGGTTTTGCCAGTACTGAGTCGAGAGAGCGCAGCCTCCAGTTTGGCTATATAGTTGCAGCTCTCACATATATTTGTATTTGTTGGGAGGAGGAGAGGGTTGTCTGTGTACATGAGGCAGTTGTAACATTGCCTCAAGATTCCCAGATTCACCAGCTGAACTGGAGAGGATGCCAGTAATTGACCCTTCGACATGCTAGAATAGTGTAAGGGATTGCTGTGTAACTGAGTCGAAAGAACCTATAGGGAAATGGGTACTCAAGGGGATTGTAGGTGGATGTAGTGCTTTCTTTTTGTTTGAGTGCTTTACCTGTGTAAAAATGCTTTAGGAACCGGCGCTGCCCGATGCTGCGTCGTATACAAGTGCAAAAGCGCTCTAAAGTGGGCTTTATAGCAGGGGGTTAGAAAGAGCTAGGAAATGGCCCAAAATGGCCAATAAACTACAAGTTGCTGGGCTGGAACCACTCCTTTAGGGACAAATAGGCTGCTCGGTGCTTCCCACCCCCACTGGTGAACAAAGAAGCTTCCTCCTATCCAAATAAGGATATGGACAATACAGGAACTATGACACAGCCCAGAGATCAGCAAAATCTGAAGATTGGACTATTCTAGTTCAGTAAAGGCGGGAAAACAAGGATTTTTTTTTGTTTTTTTCACAAACAGATAAGAAAGAGATACAGTAACAAACAGTAAATGCTTTAAATCTGCCAGCGCACTTGAGTGTGTAGCCTAACAGTTAATTTAAGCAAAAACAAACTTTTAAAGTGCAAAACAGTTTAGAAACAAACAGAAATACAGTGAATCAACTTGCAGAGCTAGTTTAGTAATAAAAATTCGCTTTTTAGGCAAGATACAGCAGTCGAAAATAGAAAGCCAGAAAAAATACTTATAAATCAATGGAAAGTCACTCTTCCACTCTCTGCTGCTTGTAGAACTCTGCAGGACACCACGAGGAGCTGTGCTGAGTCGTATACAAGTGCAAAAGCGGGCTTTATAGCAGGGGGTTAGAAAGAGCTAGGAAATGGCCCAAAATGGCCAATAAACTACAAGTTGCTGGGCTGGAACCACTCCTTTAGGGACAAATAGGCTGCTTAGTGCTCCCCACTCCCCCTGGTGAACAAAGAAGCTTCCTCCTATCCAAATAAGGATATGGACAACACAGGAACTATGACACAGCCCAGAGATCAGCAAAATCTGAAGACCAGACTATTCTAGTTCAGTAAAGGCGGGAAAACAAGGATTTTTTTTTTTGTTTTTTTTTTTGGTTTTTTCACAAACAGATAAGAAATAGATACAGTAACAAAACAGTAAATGCTTTAAATCAGCTAGCGCACTTGAGTGTGTAGCCTACCAGTTAATTTAAGCAAAACAAACTTTTTTAAAGTGCAAAACAGTTTAGAAACAAACAGAAATACAGTGAATCAACTTGCAGAGCTAGTTTAGTAATAAAAATTCGCTTTTTAGGCAAGATACAGCAGTCGAAAATAGAAAGCCAGAAAAAATACTTATAAATCAATGGAAAGTCACTCTTCCACTCTCTGCTGCTTGTAGAACTCTGCAGGACACCATGAGGAGCTGTGCTGAGTCGTATACAAGTGCAAAAGCGCGCTAAAGCGGGCTTTATAGCAGAGGGTTAGAAAGAGCTAGGAAATGGGCCAAAATGGCCAATAAACTACAAGTTGCTGGGCTGGAACCACTCCTTTAGGGACAAATAGGCTGCTCAGTGCTCCCCACTCCCACTGGTGAACAAAGAAGCTTCCTCCTATCCAAATAAGGATATGGACAGCACAGGAACTATGACACAGCCCAGAGATCAGCAAAATCTGAAGACTGGACTATTCTAGTTCAGTAAAGGCGGGAAAACAAAGATTTTTTTTGTTTTTTTTTTGTTTTTTTCACAAACAGATAAGAAATAGATACAGTAACAAACAGTAAATGCTTTAAATCGGCTAGTGCACTTGAGTGTGTAGCCTACCAGTTAATTTGAGCAAAAAACAAACTTTTAAAGTGCAAAACAGTTTAGAAACAAACAGAAATACAGTGAATTAACTTGCAGAGCTAGTTTAGTAATAAAAATTCGCTTTTTAGGCAAGATACAGCAGTCGAAAATAGAAAGCCAGAAAAAATACTTATAAATCAATGGAAAGTCACTCTTCTACTCTCTGCTGCTTGTAGAACTCTGCAGGACACCACGAGGAGCTGTGCTTATCCTCAGTCCAAAAAGAGACTCAGAGAATTTTTAGATTTGCCACAACGTAGACCTTTAGCAATCCTTCCAGTTCTGGATGTTGTGAATAATGTTTTTTATGGTCCTGATACTTTACCCCCTGCTCCAAGGAAACCAGACAGGTACTACAGAGTCCCTGACTCTCACAAATTTCTTTTCAGAAATCCTACTGCTGAGGTCATTTCCCAGGGCCTAAAGGTATAAAAGTAACTACAGCTAAGAATCCCACCCCTTCGGACAGGAATTTCCAAGCTTTAGATAGATGGGGTAAAAAAGTATACAACTCTGCAACTCTCGCCATTAGGGCATTGAATTGCCAGTTTCACATGCTGAAATACCAGCAACATATTATGGATGTTATTAAGCAAAAATTATCTACCTTTACAGACTGTGCAGAAAATAAAGAATTACACGAGCCTATGCATTCTGCAAGCCAGGTCAGCAAGCATACTTTGCAATGTGTATTTGACTCCCTAGAAGCATCTTGCAGGGCAGCAGTCACTGGTTCTGTACTGAGAAGGCATACTTGGCTTAAGGAGCAGACCTTGCCAGACCATGTCAAATCAAAATTACTAGACACCCCTTTGAACAAGCCAGTTTGTTTGGCACCAAAGCAGAAGAGGTTCTAAAAAAGATGGAAGAAAAAGCTAAATCTATGCAGACAAAGATTTTTTGCAAGTGAAGCCTCCTAGATTCAGTAGGCATTGCCCCTCGAAACATTGGTCCTTTCCAGCTCCCTCAAGGCCATCTCAAACTAGACGCAGGGGAAACAGACCCCCCAAATTACAATCTCAGGGTATGCAGAGATCTAAGCAATAGAGTGCCTCTACTTCTAAAACAGGGAGTGCTAAGCCACCCCCTTACGGAAAGAATTCACAATGACTTCTCAACCCCACTCCTCACCTCTGTCCAACTGCCCGTGCCCCTAGGAGGAAAACTTGCCCATCATGCAAAAAAGTGGTCCTCCATCACCAAAGACCGATGGGTCCTCAACATTGTATCCCAGGGGTACAAATTTTACTTCTACTTATTGCCAACCCCAAAAGGGTTCCCAGACCTTCCTCCAAACCAGTGGGCAGAGGCACAAAACCAAGTTCAATCCCTGCTTTCAATTCAACCTGTGCCTGCAGAACAAATAGGTCAAGGGTTTTATTCCAGAATTTTCCTGGTACCCAGAAAAGAGGGCACTTGGCGCCCAATCTAGATCTTTCCATTCTAAACACCTTCCTGGTGGTACCAAAATTCAAAATGTTCACCCTTCAGCAGCTTCTTCCTGTGCTGTCCAAAGATGTCTGGTTAGCCATCCTAGACCTAAAAGAAGTCTTTCGCACATCTCTGTCAGGGACTCATGCAGGAAATACCTACATTTCAGGGCAGGATCTATGCATTATCAGTTCTCTGCACTTCCCTTTGGCTTATCCACTGCTCCCAGAGTATTCACAAAATGCCTGGTTCCAACCATTGCCTATTGCAGACAGAGAAAGATTCAAATTTACCTGTATTTGGACGGTTGACTGATTCAGGCAAACAGTCAGGAAAAGCTGTTGCAGCACTTGACATTTGTAAAGAACCTTCTAACCTCCCTGGGGTACACTATCAACGAAAAGAAATCAAAACTAGTCCCCAGTCAAAAGATTGTATTCCTGGGAACAAGTTTGGACACGGCATCCCAGATGGCAATCCTTACTCCGGAAAAACAAGCCTATCTGACAGGATACTTCTCTCAAATGGCCACCAGAACCCTGCTATCCCCAAGGAAAATCCTGCATGCCCTAGAGTTCATGGCCTCCTGCATTCTACTAATTCCATATGCCAGTCTGCATATGAGGAAACTTCAGTGGTACTTAAAAAGTCTTTAGTGCCAACATTCTTAGGACCTGGAAACCATCATACCTATCATACCCTGTCTAAGGACAGAGTTTCTTTGGTGGGCAGCAGCATGCAACCACAACATGGGACTTCCCTTTACTCAACCCCATGCCACCCAGACCCTAACCACAGATGCATCAGACTATGCCTGGGGGCACACCTGGATGACAACTGCATTCAGGGCCACTGGAGCCCAAGTCAAATTCATCTGCACATCAAACAGAAAGAGATGCTAGCTGTTCAGCATGCTCTGACAGCTTTCAGATCCCTACTGTCACCAGGACCCCTGCTAATAAAAACAGACAACACCACAGTTATGTGGTACATCAACAAGCAGGGGAGAACCCACTCTTACCCACTCTGCAGGCTAGCCATAGCCTTGTGGAACATGGCCTTGGACATGCATATTCATCTGCAAGCTCAGTTCTTGCCAGGCAAACAAAACTATCTGGCAGACGACTTGAGCAGAAATCTCCTAGACCCACACGAGTGACAATTAGAATCCAGCACCTTCAGCCTTCTAATCCAGAAATGGGGGGGACCCCAGAGGTGGACCTCTTTGCCCCCCCCCCCCGCTATCACCAGCTCAGCAAATTCTGCACCAGGACACCTCAAAGCAGGGCCTGAAAAGTGGATGCCCTATCCGTCCAGTAGGAAAACCTGTCAATCTGTGCATTTCCCCCCTCTGCCTCTTCACTTAAGAATATTACTCAAGCTAAGACAGGACAAGCTCCAGGTTCAGAGCTTCAGAGAGCACCCCTGCATTACCAGGCTAAAATTCATACCACACCTTTCGGCCACCAAACCCGGACCGAAACACTAAAGGTGGAGGCATGTCCATATTCATTAAGGATATCCACACCTCCAAGCTAGTTGCTCAGCATAATACATCTGAGATTATCCACTAACTCAGCATCCATGGGACTTGACAACATCCCAGGCTGCCTTCTAAATGAACTACAGAATGAACTGGCACCCCACCTAAGTACCATGTTCAATCATAGCCTCACCTCAGGCTTTGTGCCCATTGAATGGCGCACCACGATGTTTATCCCACTCCACAAAGGGGGGGAGCCACAACAGACCCCAGGAACTACCGGCCCATTAGCCTGACGGGCCTGGTCTGCAAGGCCATGGAACGTATCGTCATGGAACTCATAAAAACACTGGAGATCTCCAAACTCTGGACCCCACACAGTTCGGGTTTGTAAAAGACAGATCATGTCTCCTAAACCTGATAGACTTCTTTGAAGTAGTCACCAAAGCCATAGATGAGGGTAAGGTGGTTCACACAGCCTATCTAGATCTCGCCATGGTGTTTGACACCATCCCCCACTCTGGAATTATAGATAAACTCACGAAACTAGGTATAAATCCCTATGTCACAAGATGCGTTGCCAACTGGCTTACTGACACTATCCACACTGTGAAAGTAGCAGACTTCAAATCAGACTTCAGACCAGTAACAAGTGGAGTACCAGAGGGTTCAGTCCTGGGTCCTCTCCTGTTTGGTATCTACTTCTCTGAAATACAGGCTAACACAGAAGGTCTTTGGCTAACTAAATTCACAGATGACTGCAAACTAGGAGCCATAATCGAAACTCCTAACGATGTGGACAGTCCTACAAAAGGGCCTCACTGAGACAGATGCCTGGTGTCAATGCCAAAAATTGCATTGTCATCCCCTTTGGTAAAAACTCTGTACCCATGAACTACCACATAGGCAGCAATCTACTTAACACTGAATGCGTGATAAGAGACCTTGGGACCCAGGTGGACAGTAGTCTCTCCTTTGATAGTCACATCACCACAGTGGTCAGGAAATCCTTCTACCTGGCACACCTCATCACAAAAGGTTTCTCATCCAGAAAAAAAGAGATCATTGTTCCCCTCTACTCATCACTCATTAGACCCATTATAGAGTACAATGCCCCTTTTGGTATGTACCCCACAAGACATCTACAACAACTGGAAAGGCAGCAAAAATACCTCACAAAGAGGATTACTGGCCTCAAACAGATGCCTTACTCAGACCGACTCAAAAAACTCCAGTTTTACTCCGTCGCATATTGCCTACTCAGAGACGATCTCTGCCTAACATACAAAGCGATGTCAAACCCATAGCTGTAGGACATGCTCCACTTAAAGAAAAAATCCCAGTCCCTCCGAACTACATGCTCTAGGGACCTAAACCTTGTCACCACAATAAACAGAACATGCTGGAGGGATAGATTCCTGTCCCAGAGACTTCCCATACTCTGGAACAGACTACCTATCTATGTCAAACAGAGCTCCTCATTAGCACTCTTCAAGAAAAATCTTGATGATTGGATGGGTAATAGGAAATTCACCCCAGGGATCACATCTGTGGTTTTACTTGACAGGGGCACAGGAAAATAATTTTCTTGGGTGGCGAAAGCCAAGGTACCATTTTGGCTAGGCTTGTATAGGCCCTATGGCCACTAGCCTAGTACCTACCTATGAACTACTACGCAGCCTGCCACTGGTGCCACCCTGGCACCTACCCTAGATCCCAACCCTCCTCACTCAGCAGGGGGGAACAGATCTTGCATCCGCAACTGCAAATCCTGAATCTTGCAGCCTGGCGTATTCCTTGAATTCTCCCCCAGTGACCAGCGTAAGCGAGCAGGTGCTGGACATCATTCTTGAAGCCAGAAGACCCAGTACAAGGAAATCCTTTGCTGATAAGTGGAAAAGGGATTGTTCCTGGATTCAGGAGAGGACACAGCACTGCCCTCCTTACCTCTAAACCTGGATTATCTAGCAGATCTACTCCACAGAGGGCTATCTTTCAACTTCATTAAGATCCATGCCTCTTCCATCTCGGCTCATTACAGCACTGAGCCACCTCTCTTCTCTCACCCTCTCATCAAACAGTTCCTGAGAGGGGCAAACAACTGAAGGCCATCAAGGAGAGCACCCACCCCTGCTTGGGACCTTAACTTTGTACTGGAAAAGCTCACGCTACCCCCCCCTTTGAGCCTGCAGCATCAGCAGAGTTAAAATTCCTGTCTTGGAAAACAGCCTTGCTTCTGGCCCATCACTTCAACAAGAAGAGTGTCTGAGCTACAAGCACTTATGGCTGTGGAACCCTTCTTTATTTTTCATGCTGACAGGGTCTGCCTCAGGACTAACTCTTCCTTTATGCCTAAAGTGGTGTCCAGTGTGGCTCTCAACCAATCTGTCCATTTGCCAACGTTCTTCCCTAATCCACAAAATAAAGGAGAAAGAATCCTGCACTCCTTGGATGTGCACAGACAGCTCAGATTCTACCTTGATAGGGCTAAGCCCTTCAGGAAATCTGACCAGTTACTAGTCAGTTTTGCACCAGGGGTAGAGGGCAAGGCCGTTTCAAAACAAACAGTTTCCAAATGGATAGCACACTGTATCCATTTCTGCTACAAGTACCATGGGAATCTAACCCCTCAGGGGGTCAGAACACATTCCACTAGGGCAACTTCTACCTCTACAGCATTCCTCAGGGGAGTCCCTACCAGGAACATTCTGGAAGCTGCTACCTGGAGTTCTGTACACACCTTCACCAAGCATTAAAACCTGCCTATCTTTTCCAAATCCAGGGCAGGTTTTGCAACAGCAGTCCTGCAGGGCATGCTAGCCAGCCCCGACTCTTCTTGACTGCCTCCACCCTTTCTTCAGCTTTGGGAATCAACCCAAGTGTGATGACTGCAACAGTGAAACACGAAGAACATATTGCAGTTGTGTACACGTACCATAAATGTAGATGTTTGAGTGTATTCACTGTTGCAGTCCTGGTTTCCCAGCCTCCAGCCCCCTTGTCTCTCTCTCCCCTTTATGTCTATTACTCACCCCTTACAGGACTATTGGTATTTACTTTTTACTGTTGTTTTTCCCACCATAATTTAGCTCCCTGTTTGGTGGGCTCCTGACATTTGGGGCAAGAAAAACTGATGTAATGGCGTCAGCTGCCTGTTTTTATACCCCTGACGACCTTACGTCAGTCCTGGAGCGATAGCAACTGATGCAGAAATACTAAGTCTCTGGTATTCAGGCCGACTGAGGGCTACCTGCAGGCAGATAACCCAAGTGTGATGACTGCAACAGTGAATAAACTCAAACATCTTCATTTATGGTAAGTGTACACAGCTGTACTTTTTCTTGTACAATTTGTGAGGCTTTTGGGCAGAGAAGTTTGGTGGAGAGGAGGAATAAACTCATCCCCAGGGGTCTGATCCCATCCACATTGGGTGGCAAGATGTGTTCTCCTTCTTCTTCTGTGAGAGCAGGGACTTCTTCCCTGTCCTCTGCTTCTCCATTGCCTAAGTCTAAAGAAAAACAAAAACAAGGAAAGCAAAAAACTTTGAGAAAGCATTCAGGCTTGACTTTCCAGGTGTTCGAGAGAGTGCTCTCCATGCCAAGGGCTAGATCCTCCCCTTCTAAGTTGGATTCAACCCTCCCCCATAGGATTTCCCAGGGTCCGCATCCTAATCATCTCATCCCATTGGGCAGCCAGTATCCAAGAACCTTGAACCTACTGTCCTACATGAGACTGCATACGTATCTGAGTCCTTTGCTGAACAAACCGTAGAAGAGGCATCCAGGAAACACAAGTGCAATCGGAGAAATTTAGATGCCTCAGAAGAGTCACCAACCACCGATACTGATTTTGTTGGAGAAGGTTCCCCCAGATCCCCCCATGAAGATGTCTCATTCAGAGATATCCTTGAACTACTTAGAAAGGGGTTGGTCTTCCCAGACACCTTCTTCAGAGGGCTTAGTTTTCCACAAGGCTTTTGGTTCTGGCCCATCTATGTCTTGGGTCATGCCCCCTGCGCATGAAATGATAGATCTGATCTTATCCTAGGCATGGAAGGAGCTTAATACAGTTGAGCCTATCCCCAAGAAGTTGGACAAATGTTTGATGGCCCCTAAAGATCATCCACATTGGAGCAAGTGCCTGGCAGTGAATTTCTTGGTGGTGTATGCAGCCACCAAGAAGGAGTTTGAAGAGGAGAACTCTCCTGTCCATCCTTAGGAAATCTTTTTTTTCTTTTTTTTTTGTAAACACCTTTATTGAATTATCACTTGTGACATAAACACATTTACATTTATATGAAAGTAATCAAACTGTATTAAGTTAAAATTAACAAACATTATGCTTCATATGTATTGGTATATATCACATAACCTAAGGAACATTACATAAATTATTCAGTTCCTGCCCTGTTTTTTTTTAAACAAGAAACCTCTTCAGAAAAGTCAAAGTCAAAAGTAACTGTCATTCAACCATAGACAAGTATACAGCTGAAAGAAATTGTTTCTCCAAGCTCATGCACAAACAGAAAACACAACACATAATACAAAAAAACACAAATACAGCAACAGCATATAAGCCAACCGAAGGAACAGAATCTTCAAATAAAAAATGAGCACAATTCAGTAGATTACAGCAATTACTCCACAACACTGCCGCCATCTTCCCCTCCATCACCAGCATCATCCAAGACCCAGTCCTTCCTTCTGACCTTCCATCCGACAACCACAAACTCTCACAACCACCAATACCTGCATGTTTGAATGACCACTCCATCACCAGCAACATCCAAGTCAAATCCTTTCTTCTGACCTTCTGTCTGACATAGCACACCCTCACAACCGCTGCTACCTTCTAGCCCAATGGCCGCAACCAGGACAAACTTCCTCAGTTTCCACCATCCATGCCATCATTGTCACCAGTCCATACTCCGACTCATCAGCAGAATCTCAAATCCAGTTAGATTAAAACAAGCAAAATCCCTTTAAATCGCACTGGCAGACAAGGTTATGACCTCCACTTCCCACATTCTGTACCAGTCAACTATCCACTGAAGGCCCACAAACGAAAAAAGGAAAGGCACTCAAAATAAACCAAAAAACAACTGTAGTAAGTGCCAAAACTGAGTGAAGAAATGAACGAGGATGTATTCCAAGATAGATTTATTCCAAAAAGTAAAAATCTCCACACAAAATACACTGTATTAGCACAGCAAACACAAACACATGAACGCCTTTACACAACATGCGTTTTCGTCTCAGTTTCCCGACTTCATCAGATAACCAGTAATTTCATCAATTAAACTTTATATACTTTAATTAGTACAAAACACCCAATCCCATTCAAGTTTGAATTTAAAAATTAAAAAAAACAGTGAACATTCTAACATATACATTCACTGAATTACATAAGATAACTTCTCCATTAAATAATACTTGATCACAAAACTCATAGGTGAATGATTTTAAAATAAAATGATGTTCATTTAATACAAAAGTTAAGTTAAATAAATATCTGTTATATGTTAAAATAACCATAAATATATTAAAATCCATATATTGTTAGTAAAGGGGAAGGAATAACCTGCCATCTGCTGGATAAAGTGTTTAATGCAACCCTATTTCTAAAGTTTTACAGATCATAATTTTAAAAGTGGAACAATAGACACATAGTCATTAAGCCCTGGAGGGCTTCCTGCATCCAGGGTAACTTGCCACCATAGTTCCCTGAATTCTATTCTCTCTTCCCATGGACCTCCCCTTACATCTTTCTTAATTTGTTCCAAAACAAGAAAAGAAAATTTGGCTTTGGGACAAGACCTAGTGTGTTTATATAAAGCACTAGTTTCTTTGTTTTTGTAATGTCATATTTGTATTCATAAATTCTTCTCTTTAATAGTCTTTCTGACTTTCCAACATAAAAAGAAGTACATTCTGAACACACAGCTTAGATATACTATCCCCTTAGTCTCACAGTTATAATGATCTTCGCTTTCTATCCATACTTTCTAAATAAAATTTACTTGTGTTCATAATATTTACACACCGGGGACAATGTCCACACTTGTATGTCCCTTTTCTTCTCCTGTTGTGTTTATTAATGCTTCTGTGCTCTAATATATTTTTAAAACTTTGTGAATTCTTATATACTACCTTAAAACGAAGATCAGATATTTTTTCCAAATCTGTAAACGCTACAAATCTATTCCATTCTTTTTCAACTATTTGAAAACGCATGTTGTGTAAAGGCCTTCATTTGTTTGTGTTTGCTATGCTAGTACGGAGTATTTTGTGTGGATATTTTTACTTTTTGGAATAAATCTATCTTGGAATACATCCTCGTTCGTTTCTTCACGCAGTTTTGGCACTTACTACAGTTGTTTTTTTGGTTTATTTTGAGTGTCTTTCCTTTTTTCATTTGTGGGTTATTGCGTGGAACTGTGATGGAGAAACCGGTGCCACTGGAAGTGAAAGGGCAGGACGAGGTTGGCCAATCTAGAAAGTTGATTGGGCAGCTGAATGAGTTAATTGATTTGTTAACGCCTCTGAGCCAGTCCTTGGTGGGGTTTTGTGCTAACATTCATTACCAAATGGTGGAAGTATCTGAAACAGATCAACAGGGAAGCACGAATGGTGCTAATGTAACTGGCAACAAAGGATTGAATGATTACAAGGAACTGGTTGAACCTTCCTTTAATCCGGACTTGACACCACTTGTTCTTCGGGATTCGCAAGGTCCTAGTATTTCTAGGAGTGGATTACTTACACAAGTAACAGCTGGGCAGAAAGCGCCTACCTTTCTTAAGTCACCACAAGGTACTGTTAACCATACTGCTATTAACAACAGTATTAATTTTAAAGAAACCAAAGACTGGCTCTATAAAAAGTTTTCTTTTAAACAGAACGATAATAATGGAAAGCAGCCTATTATTACTGATACATATAGCATAAAGCTTGAAAATTTAAGTAAATTAATGTTGAAGTATAGGACTCTTGATATTGAAAACGAGTATTTGAATGAATGCATTGGTAGGGGAATAGTCCCAAAGGGGATACGGGTTTGTAAATTTCCAAACAACGTCCAGGTGGGATCAGTTTTTTACAATGAATTGATAGAATTGTTTAATAATTGTGGACTAGACATTCTAAAACTTTTAATAAAAGAGAATGTAAGATATCAGAGTGAGTTACAGAAGGAAATAAACAAATCTGACCAGTGCATTAAGGACGATTTGATATTTACCATAAAAGAAGAAAAAGAGAAATATTTTAACATAAGGGGTGAAATAGACAATAAATGCACAGACATAGTTCAGAGGAAATTTAAAAAGTTAGCGCGTGATACACACAAGTACAATAGTAGTATTAGTTACCCTAAGCCACGTACTACAGGATATACAAAGAATATCCATGGTTTTAAGCATGTTAATTAGATTTATCACGAAGAGAATATTAGTGACGATAACCAGTACGAAGAAGAGCATTATGTTCATGAAGAGTTTCCCCCCCCTGCGTAGATCTGAAAGCCTGATGAATAAACCAGGGTACCAGCAATCAAATTTTCATTGGGGGGGAGAAGGGGGAGAGGGAGATATTAATTTATACCCATCCCACCAATAATGAAAGTAGCGAGATTATAGTTAATGGTGCTAAGCATATTTTTAATGAATTTTGTATTTATAATTTTAGTAATACCTTATTAGAGAAGGAACACTTTAGTCTGCTATCAAAGGGCTTTAAATTTATCCCATAACTGCGGTGGTGGTGCTGCGGTAGCGTTGTCACCTCACAGTAAGACGCTGTCCGGTTCAATTCTCAGCTAGAGCGTCTTCTGCGTGGAGACATGCGTGAATGGGCGTACCTTCGTTGAAGGTTGTGCGTCAGGCCTGGCAAGCTGGTACGTAAAAATCAACTGCCAATCATTAGCTTACCGGAGTTCCGCTGTGGCGACCCCTGACCGGGAAAAGCCGAAAGACACAAACAAAGATAGGGTAAGCTCACTAAATCCTTGTTAGACATCAAATTATTTTTAAGGAAAGTTAACCTAGGTCTAATATTGCCTCTCAGTAGTGGGGAAGTTGACCAGGGTCTGAGACGAAGAACGGTTTATAACCCCCCCCTCCACCCACAACTCAAAAATCTGGAAAACATTATTGAAAGTGAACTTAGGAATATGCATAAGAAAGTTAGATTTAGACCCAATTTGTGTGTAAAAGAATGTGAATTACTTAATGTGTTCAAATCTAACCCTAATATTAGAGTTATGAAACCAGATAAAGGTGGAGGGAGTGGTAATCATGGATAATATTAAGTACAAAGGCAAAATGAATTCAGTTTTAAGAAATGATGACAGATATCTTAATGTATCTAAAAATTAGGTAAAGATTGCCTACAACAAAATTGACATATTCTTGAATGATATGAACGACTTTATGATCATAAAACTTTTGCATATTTAAAAGTGGACAAACCCAGGGTGCCTACAATTTTTGGGATCCCTAAAACTCATAAGAATGAGAGTGATCCACCTTTAAGATCCATAGTTTCAGCGGAGGGTTCTAAAACATATCCACTTGCTAAATATGTAGATACAAAATTAAAATGTATGTGGACAAAGGAGGAGTCTATTTTAAAAGACTCATGGGACCTTCTTAAGGTAATATCCGATGACCATTATTGTAAAGAATTAATATTTATTACCATAGACATTGTAGACTTATTTTCCAGTATCCCCCACGTCTTTGGGATAGAAATGTTTGAAGAAATGGTCTTTGACGACCATATTTTGCTCCACAATGATAACATTTTATGTGTAGCTCTAATGGATATGATACTCAAATATAACTTTCTCTGCTTCAATGGAGAATTTTATCAGCAGATTCGGGGAGTTGCAATGGGTGCGGCTTGTGCCCCCACCTGTGCCAACCTTGTGTTGGCAAAGTGGGAAGAAAAATATAAATGGGAGGATAATTGGCTAGGCTTAAAATGGCTCGCAAGGGCAGTTAGCTTAGGACTAAACTATGAACCTATGAACTATAAATATGCCTCCTGTTGGACCCTGTATTGGAGGTTCCTAGATGATATAGTTATTCTATGGACAGGAGGTATTGAAAAGTTTGAAGAATTTAGAAATTATATGGTAGAAACTACTGACTTCCTTAAATTTACATTTAATACCTCTAAAGAAAGTTTACAATACTTAGATGTAGAAGTATATAAAATGAATGGGAACTTTGAAACTAAGATATATAGGAAGCCCACTTTTTGCAATTCCTTTCTGCATTATCAGAGTGCACACCCTCATTATTGTAAGAAAAATATCGTAAAGGGTCAATTTGTAAGGGGAAGTCGTATGACCAGTTTAGATACTGATTTCCAGACTGAATGTGACTTGTTGGAAAAGATGTTTTTAGAGAGGGGTTACCCCCAGGATTTTATTAATAAAATGAAAGAGGAGGTTATGGAAGGAAGAGCCCATAGATTTAAACCAATTTGGGGAAGCAAAGTACATGTCCATCATGACATGCCCTTGGCGAGCGATATTAACGATATCACTGCCTTCCAACACGCATTAGTGTTGGAATACAATGCTCTTAACAATACTACTAAAAAAATAGTTGAAAAAGAATGGAATAGATTTGTAGCGTTTACAGATTTGGAAAAACTATCTGATCTTCCTTTTAAGGTTTTATATAAGAACTCACAAAGTTTTAAAAATATATTAGAGCATAGAAGCATTGTCTGTTGGATATGGTCCTTTATACTGGCTTCGTTATGTATGTGGGTGTAGTTATAGTATGGTGGAATCAGGAGACTAGCTTCCTGTTATGGTTCAGATGGTGCATGCATTGTTTGTGGACATTGTTGCATATTTCTGTAAGCAATTGTTAAAGAATACTGTACGGAGGAATACGTTGTTTAGTAAGAGTATCAGTCAGTGTTTTTGTACATGTAAGTTTGGGTGGTGATTAATACTATACTTCTCAGATAATTGTGATGTACAATGACAAAATCTAAGAAAATTTTAGTATGGGCTTTCCTTTGCTAGAGGATTATTATATACAGAAGTAAAAAAAAAGAAAAATCTTAATTATATTAATAGTAGACAGAACTTCAGCCACTCAGTTATTTTTCACTAAAGGTAATAGATGTATCATTCTTTTTAATTGCATTAATTTCCAGATATATAATGAGGGAGTGCCTTTTGTGCGTGGTGTGTGTGTCTCCGTGTGTGCATATGCAGCATGGTTATTCTCAGCAATCATTTTATATGTCACTATGCGAAAGGCTTTGCAGATAATTATTGATGTTCTGAGCTGTATGCTATAGAGTGAATCTGTGCTTTCAAATATAAATGAAAACTTACTGCCGCAAAGCTTGCCACCCCTGCATCTTGGATCACTGAAAATAACTTTTGTAATGGATTAGCAAGTAGTCCGGTTGTAACATACTTCTGTATTTCCCTATTTTTTTTTCTTAACAGTAACCTGGAAACTGACAAGTCATCCTCTCTCTTAGGGTTATAATTCATGCTAGCCTTGAGTGACAGTCAGTCACCTGATTACTGTTTAGTGTATAGTTGAAAAGTTGAGGTACTTTGATTTTGAAAGTCTTGTGCAAACTGAACGGAAAAGCTTTAATGTTTTAATAATGTCACCAAAAGACTGTTGCCTAAAACTTGAAAACATCTGCACGTCATTTTACTATGCAACACTTGTACTTATGGGTTTCTCCAAACTTTGAGCAACAAGACTCTTTATAATGGCTATACACTAAACCAAAATATCACTAAGATAAAAACATAACAGCATATGTGAGGACATTGCATCATTTAGGGAGTTCAAAACAAGATATTTGCTGAAAAGTGGTTAGTAGGGCTGGAACGGCCATAGGCCTGACTGCCATGATTTATGTCATGCAGCTTGTTTTTTCTGTTATCTATAATGTCACTTTTTTAAATCTTACTAACGCAGCTGCTGTGTCATAGGTTCTGTTTTTCATAGTATTTATGACTTTTTAGTTTGGAGCTTTTGTCACAGGGCCTTCACTGACAAGGGGGGTGGCAAGAGCCTTGGCCAGTATTTGAAAGGCTAAGGGTGATAGGTGCAAGCCGTCTCTAGTGAAGCAGTGTGGCTTGTTGAGCATGTCATCCCAGGCGGACAGACACTGGATCCCCTTTGAATGACACCAGAAACTTAGCCAATTGTTGAAATCGAGAATTTTTTTCTTTATACCATGGTATCATTCTTGGTGAGGGCAGGATGCTACTCAGGGTCAGGGTCATACCAACCTGGGCTAAGTGATCAGAGAGCTCTTCCATATCTCTTCATGTAGTCCAGGGAGGTACGGCTCAGGTCATTCACACCAACAAGGACAATGACAGAGTCATGTTTGTACTTGTTCTGGAGTGACCTGAGTGCTTGTGTTATGTGCCGGATCCTGGCACCCAACAAGCAGCTAACAGTAACCTTCTCCTTATTCAGCCTAGTGAGTGGGATGTCAGTGTGCCTGACTATAGAGTCACCTATTACTAGTATGTTGGGTATGTTATTTTGCCTTAAGGGCTGTGATTGCATGGCATGCTGGTTTTGTGAAGTATGTGCTTCATGATTTGTGTTGGGTGGTGGAGGTTGCTTGGATGTTTGCTTTGGAGGTCTCTGTTGCTTTTGCAGATTTTTATTTAGAGCCTCCGAGTATGTTTTCATGTATTTGTGTGTTTTTTTGCTGGTTCCTTCAATGTTTCATTTATTTTAATCATCTCGGAGTACATTTGGTTTATTTTTTTCCTCTAAGTTACTAGAAGTCATCTCTTGAACCAAAGCTGAAGCTTGAATTGCCTTTGGTTGAACAGCTGCATAATCCTTCTCAGACCTTGTTTTTCTCTCTGTCCTGATTCATTTTCTTTCAGGTTTTCTAAATTTCTTCTTTGATGGCATCCAGTTTGTGTACATAGTTGCCAGTAACTGAATTTTACCACCCCCACCAAAAAAAAAAAAAAGAAGTTTCAATGGCACTCCTTTTTCTCAATTTCTGTTTTCACACTGGAAGAGCTTAAGTTAAGCTCTTGATCAGTGTGCAGCTATCTTGGAAGTCCAGTACTGGCAAGGTGTTAATGGCTTCTTGGCCCAGCTGCTTTGCACTTCTACAATTACATGACTTCTTTTTTCTGCAGGTTCCACACAACAATTTGCACAACTTTGAAGCCACACAAAGTGAGACCACACCAACAAAATTCACCTTCTCGCATTTCTCTATCACAGAACTCAAACTTTGACCTAACCAGCTGCGACATTACAGATGTCAGTCGATGCAAGCCATCAATCTTCTAGTTATGATATACAGCTTAACTGTTGGTAAACAACAGGATTCCCATCTTCATTCCTACAGCACCTAAAAGGGCCATGTAAAAGATCTGATTTTGATATGCACAAGTACAGGGTGCAAAGCATGCAGAGAGTATGTAATCCTGCCAGTCTCTTCTTTAGAAGCACACACATGAGATGAAGGCATGGCACAAGATACTCCTCCGCATCAGATATCAGCGCATGTGCCACATTTCCTAGTCCTCCTTGGCTTCCTATCATTCACCTGACCTCCAAAATAAGACATTACGAAGAGTCATATTCACTCCACTCTGAAAGGAGATGGTTGATATCCAGATGCTTAGTTCTCTTTTCTCCTAATAAGCAGTGACACAAATGGGAAAAATGGCTGGATAATGTGTGTTAATCAGTCCAACAGGTAACTAAAGGAGGATGGGAGGGAATGGCCCTTTCTAGAGGACATTCAGAACATCTGGACAGCTGTGGCTCAGATTCAAATGTGCTGCTACAACTAGCTCATCCTGTGAATTAACCACATGACTAAATGCAGCTGGACGTGTGAGCTCTGGTTGTGTCTGTTTCCCACTGCCATCCCCATGCACCTGCCTCCATTCCTGGCTGCATGTAAGAGTGTATATGCAATCTACTGCATCATCAGTATCATTTCCAATTAAAGTATCTGCAAGAATATCAAACACTCTACCTGCTTGCTTCCATGCCACTCTTCCATACCTCTAAACTATCCATATTTTCGCAGAATGTCCAGATTTTTGCCTCTTATTTTTGAATTGTTCCTTATAAAATTTGTGGGATTTTTTTGTCAAATCAATGGGATGATCTGAGGATTGACATCACCAAATAATGACATACATTTGAATTTCAGATTTCAAATCCTTCATAACATATATGTTAACACAACCCCTGTTACTCTAACAACTTTTTAGGTTTGTAAGAGCAATATTTAAAATCTTTACCTATGTTTGGGCATTTGTCCCCCTATTTTGTCAGGCTTTGTCCAGATTTCTTGCATTTCGAGGTTGAGAGGTCTGCACTCTTCCCATTCCAAGTGAACTCTTAAGTTCAGAGAGCAACTGCTGAGTAGGACTGGTGTTACAAATCGTGTTCATATCCCAAATAAGTAATGCCTATTTGCAATACACTGTTAAGGCCAATCACCCCCTGCACACTATTTGGTGGTCAGCAGTGTAGACACAGAGTACATTCTGACCATCACATATTAAATTGGTGGCAGAGGTGCTATTATATGCCTTTGGGATTACAGATGGCTTGAATCACATGCCAAGATATTAAAATATTGGAACATTGACAGATTGGAATATTGGATGCCTACAAAAAAAATTAAGTGGGCTGACTGATTCAGCCTCTGAGGGTCCCAAGAAACACACAGTATTATTTTATAGTCTTAAGCTACAGTTTCTTTGAGTGCATACTTTTCATTCGCCTACTAAACAACTCTGAGTCACTTAACCTGTTAATGCTCTTTTGAAATTGAAGAACTGGGTTGGGCTCCTCAAATAGCATGCGTATTAACTACATATAAACCTATAAAATAAAAGAAGCAGAGGCTTGGATATTTGGGGCAGCATGTGACCAAGATTTGACAGAGTGGACTGAATCTTTGCCTTTATGGTTCTTTAAGTAATGCAGCTTCTGAACGAATAACAGGAATACCTACCAAATCAAGCAGCCAGAACTGAATGAGTAACAGGAGCATGCCTGCTAAAAGTCCACTAAAAATAAGTTATGTTCTTACCATAATGTTCCATCTGTGTTGTTGTTCTTCATTCATTCACAATGGATGGGCTTCGACTCCATCCTCGGAACTGACTCGGCAACACAACAAGTCCCCACCAGCCCAAAACTCTCGAGCCAAGGTTACCCATAGTGCCCCTCCCTTAATCTCCACAGATCGAGTTTGCACGTAAGGATAACAAAGCGGAGGCTTTGTCTGAGCAAATGCCCTAACATGTAACCATGACCAAGTCCAAACCTCCAGGAGTCTTCTGGAGGTGGTTGATGGGTGGGATGTCATCAATGAATGAAGTGATATGTCACAACCAACAATGGCATGTGTGACTACTTTCCAATTCTGTATTAAAAAAAATACATTGGTCTGTTTCTCCCATATCTTCTATAGACTTTGTAAAGCAATATGTACATAGCCCACTATCTTGGGCCGCCAATAACAACTTTTCATGTCTTAGTTTGAATTTGCCTAACCATTCCTGCTTTCGATCCTGATCACCATGAGGTTCTTCAAGAAGTTTTCTATACTTGCAGCTCTCTTTATGTATTTTCCACATAGGTTCATAAGTAGGTTCATAGGTAGGTACTAGGCTATTGGCCCTAGGACCTATACAAGCCTAGCCAAAACGGAACCCTGGCTTTCACCACTCAACAAAATTATTTTCCTGTGTCCCTGTCAAGCAGAACCACAGAATTGATACCCGGGGTGAATTTCCTATTACCCGTCCAATCATCAAGATTTTTTCTTGAGTGCTAATGAGGAGCTCTGTTTGACATAGATAGGTAGTCTGTTCCAGAGTATGGGAAGTCTCTGGGACAGGAATCTATACCTCCAGCATGTTCTGTTTATTGTGGTGACAAGGTTTAGGTCCCTAGAGCGTATAGCTCGGAGGGATTGGGATTTCTTTAAGTGGAGCATGTCCAACTGCTCTGGATTTGACATAGCTTTGTATGTTAGGCAGAGACTGCCACTGAGTAGGCGATTTGCGACGGAGTAAAGCTGGAGGTTTTTGAGACTGTCTGCGTAAGGCATCTGTTTGAGGCCAGTAATTCTCTTCATGTGGTATTTTTGCGGCCTTTCCAGTTGTTGTAGATGTCTTGTGAGGTACATACCAAAAGGGGCGTTGTACACTATAATGGGTCTAATGAGTGATGAGTAGAGGGGAACAATGACCTCTTTTTTTTTTTTCTGGATGATAAACCTTTTGTGATGAGGAGTGCCGCATAGAAGGATTTCCTGACCACTATAGTGATGTGATTCTCAAAGGAGAGACTACTGACCACCTGTGTCCCAAGGTCTCATCACACTTTCGGTGTTAAGTAGATTACCGCCTATGTGGTAGATGTTAAGTTGTCTATCTCGCCTTCATTCTTGCTGGATGGGTTCCCCGACCGACGGCTCCGACACTGCCACTCTAAAGCTCGAGAGTTGGTTCCACAGGCTCCCTATATCCCACAATGCTAGGCAAGAGTTACCCAGATCTCGTTTGCCACAGCTCGAGGTTGGTTTTCTACGGTTCCTGGTAAGTTTTAGCTTTTCTAAAAGTTACTCTTGTTACCTTTTTAGTTTAATTATTCCTAAATTAGTGTAGTTCATTAAACTCTATCCCAGAACTTTCCTTCCTTCCTAGGGAGTGTTTGTGTAGTGTATTTTTAGTAAAAGTTTGTTATTCTGACAGAGTATAACTGGTGTGTTTGAGTGTGTGTTTGTGTTCACCAGTTATCAGAAAATGTCTGTGCTGTCTGCCATGGCTTCAGCCCCAGGGTCCTGCAGGAAAGAAAAAGCTCATATTGAGAGGCTTGTTGAAGCCTGAGGATTCCCTGTCTGTCTCAACAGGAAGCCCTCGAGGTCACAAGATCTTAGGATCTCCCCTGCTGTCCGATCATGACCTTCAGAGGGAGTCGACTACTCAAGTCTGAGGCACTAGCCCAGATGCTTCAGGTCCATCAACTCCTTCCTGATTTGGCAGAAGAGGCCAAGAGGAAGTGCAAGAGGAAGCACATTGACTCACCTGAGTCTATCACAGATCTGGATGTTGCAGACATTCTGGAGATCCTTAAACAGAGGGAAATTGGCCAGCCCTCAACCCTTGAGGCGTTTGGCTCTCGCCCACCTCCTGGGTGTCCCCCTTTGACCCCCAAATTCATCACAGCTCCATCAGACAAGGAATAGGTCCATGGATAGGTCTTCAAAGGGACTTGATCAATCCAAGAAAATGAACAGAGGAACAGGCTATGCAATTTTGCGGAACCTTTCACTCCTTTTGATGGATCATCTCTTTGGTCACAAGTGAAAGAAACCCTGACTAGGTGGCCAGAGGGGAAAGATGTGGTTCCCCCGCCAGAGGCAGAGGGGGAAACAATGGTAGCATCCCTGAGGGTCACTGTACCCAGAAGCCTGGCTATCCTTGACACAAGACAAATGGGTACAGTCCATCATTTCTTCGCTTTCCAAGTCAGTCTTCCAGATGTTCCAAAGTCTCAAAACTGCTTGCAAAAGACAGTGCCAGCAGACCAACTAGGATCCGAATCTACTCAAGGTTCTTTTCAGGGGACTGGAGACCAATTGCTTGAACAGAGAAAACAAGATTAATCCATTCTTCCCTATTGGGAAAAACTGGATGTGCTCTATAGACCTTCAGATCACATAAAATGAACAAGAAGATTCCTCCGCTTCAGGCTGGGAACCAGTCATTTTCAATTCAGGGCCCTGCCGGTCTCACCACTGCCCCCGGTGTTTACCAAATGCATGGCAGTGGTAGCTTCTCACCTGAGAAGGATTCCAGGTGTTTCCATATTCTCACAGCTCCCACCAAGCATCTCCTTCTGATGGCCAGAGATTACACTTCTGTCAACAACTGGGTATCTCAATAAAAGTCTGTTTTAATTTAGATACTGTAAACATGTCTGCAACACTGAACCAAAGGATATCAGACATTCAAAATTGGTGTCAGGTTAGTTCTAGGTGTTGGGAATTATGGCAGCGGCCATACCTCTCCTCCCATTGGCCAATGGTCATACCAGGAACTTCCAATGTCTCACACCATTAAAAGCATCTCATGTGGTGGATGTCTTCCCCAGCTCCTGTTGGGAGACCATTTGTTCCACCTCCTCCGTTGCTACTTGGGGGCATTATCAGGGCAGTCCAGCCACTTGCACATAAATGTTCTGGAGATGAGAGACAATATGTCTGTAGTGGTACATCAACAAACAAAGGAACCAGAAGAAGCACTCAGACTGTGGCAATGGGCGATTTCTTCTCAGCGTTTTCTGATAGCACATCCCGGGAGTCCAATCACATTGCGGACAAGTTGAGCAGAGCTATTCTCATGCCTCCTCTGAAAGACTCTGTAGTGAGAGAGATTTTTCTCAAGTGGGGTCAGCCTTGCCTCCCCAAAACAGCAAGTGCAGAGAATACTTCACTCTATTCCTTTACCAGGCCAACCCAGCAGAGACGCTTAGTCCAAGTTTGGCCCGGGGACTTCTGTATGCATTCCTCCTTTCCCACTGATCTCTCAAGTAATACAGAAAGCTATCGCTCAGAAGGCCTCATTGATCCTCATTGCTCCTTACTGGCCTCGACAAGTGTGGTTCCCCTTCTGCATCGATTTCTTTTGGGCGACCGTGGAATCTGGACCTAGTTCCAGATCTTTTGATCCATCAGTCGGGTCAGTTTCATCGCCTCCCTCCCTCTCTGAACCTCACTGCTTGGTTCCTCCACTTCCAACCGTAGCCAGGCTTCCTCAATTATCTCACTCTGTTAGAGATATTTTGATAGCTTCCATAAATCTTCCACTCGAAGATTTATTTGAGTAAGTGGAAGCGATTTTCATATTGGGCACAAGGAAAGGACATAGATCCTTTCACCGCTTCCATCCAACTAGTCCTCGATTTTCTTGCTGAACTCTTCCATGCAGGTTCATCTCCATCTACTCTTAAGGTTCAATTGGCAGCTATTTCTAATTTCCATGTGGGTATTTCTGAATCTAATGTCCCACAAAGAAAGGAGTTTTTCTTCTCAGACCTCCTGTAAGAAATCCTCCTTCTCCTTGGGACCTAAATTTAGTTCTTGCTTCTTTGATTCTTTCCCCTTAACCTGCAGCTTCATGTTCCTTAAAGTTATTATCATGGAAAACTCTCTTTCTGGTGGCTATCACATCAGCTAGAAGAATTTCAGAACTTCAAGCACTCAGTTGTCGTTCTCCTTACCTTGTGTTCCATAAGGACAGAGTTTCCAACTAACCCGTCCTTTTTGCCTAAGGTGGTTTCTACATCAAATCTAAACCAATGCATTGACCTCCCTGTCTTTTTCCGGAGTATTCAAATAGGTCTGAACAAAATTACACTGTCTGGATGTTCATCGTCAATTAAGGTACTACTTGGACAGGGAAACAATTCAGAAAATCTGATCAGCTGTTTGTCTCCTATGCGGAAAGCAGAAAGGGACTTCCAGTTTCAAAGGTATCTTTATCCAGATGGCTAACATCTCTGATTACCCTTGTTTATGAGATTAGACACAAAAACTGCCTAAGCCTAAAGCCCATTCCACCAGAGCTTTGGCTACTTCTCTAGCCTTCAAGACAGACTGCCTATTGACATCATTTGTGCAGCGGCTACTTGGGCTACTCCTCACACGTTTATTTCCCATTATAAGTTGGATTTAGCTTCTAGGCATAGAGCTAATTTTGGTTCCACTGTTCTCAGGAGTCTGTTCCGTTAGGCCACCCATCCAGAATAGGCGAGATAGACAACTTAACATATAGGTTCCATGTTAGTTGTCTTCTTCCTTCTTCCCACCCTCCTTCCCCGGCCTGGACAGACCTAGAGGAGTTGTGATCGTGACCTCTCTTTCTACCACCTCTTTCTTAGCTATATGCTATTATGCATATTTCTTGTTCAGGATATAGGTCTCCCTTCTTCTTCCTGTTGTTAGAGGTGGATTCTGTTTTTTCACAGTTATACTGTTTTCTATTATAAGCTGGGGTTAGCTTACAAACGAGATCTGAGGTAACTCTTGCCTAGCATTGTGGGATATAGAGCCTCGGAACCAACTCGGCTCCGAACCCATCCAGCAAGAAGAAGGCGAGAAGAAGACAACTAACATGGAACGTTATGGTAAGAACATAACTTCTATTTCATAGGTACAGAGTTTTTACCAAAGGGGATGACAATGCACTTTTTGGCATTGAGCTTGAGACCATGGTTTTGACACCAGGCATCTGTCTCAGTGAGGCCCTTTTGTAGGATGTCCACATCGTTAGGAGTTTCGATTATGGTTCTTAGCTTGCAGTCATCTGTGAATTTAGTTAGCCAAAGACCTTCTGTGTTAGCCTGTACTTCAGAGAAGTAGATACCAAACAGGAAAGGACCCAGGACTGAACCCTGTGGTACTCCACTTGTCACTGGTCTGAAATCTGATTTGGAGTCTGCTACTTTCACAGTGTGGGTTCTGTCAGTAAGCCAGTTGGCAACCAATCTTGTGACATAGGAATTTATACCTAGTTTAGTGAGTTTATCTATAATTCCAGAGTGGGGGATGGTGTCAAACGCCTTGGCGAGATCTAGATAGGCTGTGTGAACCACCTTACCCTAATCTATGGCTTTGGTGACTACTTCAAAGAAGTCTGTCAGGTTTAGAAGACATGATCTGCCTTTTACAAACCCAAACTGTGTGGGGTCCAGAGTTTAGAGATCTCCAATGTCTTTGTTTATGAGTTCCATGATGATACGTTCCATGGCCTTGCAGACCAGGCTCGTCAGGCTAATGGGGCAGTAGTTCCCTGGATCCAGTGTGGATACCCCCTTGCGGAGTGGGATAACTGTAGCTGTGTGCCACTCAGTGGGCACGAAGCCTGAGGTGAGGCTATGATTAAACATGATACTTAGGTGAGGTGCCAGTTCATTTTGTAGTTCTTGGTAGTACACAGCCTGGGATGTCGTCTGGTACCATGGTTGCTGTATTCCTAGCTTTGGAGAGTGCATTTATTACCTGTGTGGCAGTTATCGGAATTTGGCAATCTTTCTGTATTGAGACAGGCCCTTTAGGGGGTGTAGAGGGGACTGAATTTTGCACTGAATCGATCTGCCAGGATATTGGCAATATCGTTGGGATCAGTATATTTAATGCCATTCTGTTGTAGCTCAGAGCAGATCTGAGCATTACCATTTCAATTCTTGACATAGTTATAGAATGCCTTGTGGTTGTCTTTGGAATCTTTGTCAATTTTATTTTCATAGTCCTTCCTGTCCCTCACTACCCTGTGTTCTTGTGGTAGAACTTTTATCAGTTATTAATTTAGCTGCACAGTAATATATCCTGTTTACTTCTGTTGCATTGCATGGATCTGTATGAACAGTCCTAATTACTGTGTTCATTTGTTTCATCCGACTTCTGACTTTTTGGGTTTTATTAACCTTTTGCTGTCTATTTCTTTTATTGATCTTGATATATCTGTCTGTGTCTATTAAATCAAGCAATTATTCTCTTACCTCATTTTCTTCTAAACTAAAGGCACATCCCTTGCTTTCCAGTTCCTGTGGGCATTCTATAGAAGGTTGTATACCATCTTCCTGTGACACATTCTCATGAATATCATCCTGTGCTGTCCATTGATCTATCATATGGGAACTCACTGGCCCATCTCTCCTCAACATTGGCTGCATCAGAGTTTCCTGTTCCTTCCCCTGCTGTCTAGCTTCAAGTGAACATTTATACTGGTTTGCTGTGGAAGGCTCCAAATTATCTTCATATGGCACCTGACCAATTGCTTCCTGTTCCACTGGTTTCTCCTTAATGTGGATATCTATTACTCTATCCTATTGTAGTGCCCATTGTTAAGGGGTGATCTACGCCTTAAACAGAAGGTGTCCACGAATCCATCCCTGATGGAACTGTTACACATTCACAAAACTGCACAAGGATCACCCAATCTAGGGATCTAAGCCTGATCTGCGAAATGAGCAAAATATGTGGGAGAGACAGATATGTGTCTCAGAGAATACCCCTTCTCTGAATCAGGCTTCCTATTCATGTAAAACAGAGCCCTTCCATGACCCTTTTCAAACAGAGTTTGGATTAATGGATGGGGAATCGTAAATTCACTCCAGTTTTCAAACCAAAAGGATCCTTGAACCAGTGCTAGATCTTTCTGGTCTAAACCCTTTTGTTTACACTTTGAAAGTTCAATATGTTATCTTTCACTATCTTATACCACTATTCCCTCTACTACCTTTCATGGTAAAGCTGGATCTAAGACATGCCTATTGTCACATTCCTATTGCCAAGCATTTCATAGCATTTCATAATATTAGTAGTAATTCATAATAAGATTAAAACTGTATATGATGTTACTGTAGTTCGTGATAGTGGCATTCTGTATTGTGGCCAATTGCTACTCACTTTGTTCATAGCATATGAAGTGTTTCATTGAACACGTCTGGTGTACTGGGTGTTCCAGCTGCTTGAATGTCAGAAACATGCAGACAGGGACTCCAATGGCTGTAAACCCATCTGATCATCTGCTCAAGCTCAAACTTGATTGTGAGTTCAACACAGATGCTGCACCATCTGCTCTCTTCCTAGGAATCGGATGCAAGCAAGTGTTTGGCGTGGACCACATAAGTGGATTTAAGGGAGATGGGAAGGTGTTTTAGGTTGGGGAAAAAGGAGTGGAGTAGGGGCTACAATGTTATGGAGTAGGACAGGGATTTTAGGTTTAGGGAGCAATGGAAATGTTAGGGGTACGGACGGGACACGGATTTTATGTTTTACAAAATGATGAGTATTTTGTGGTTGGGGATAGGGATTCCAAGTTTAAAGACAGATCATAGACCAGAGTGGGAAGGGGATGTTAGGTTTAAGAAGTGATGAGAATGCTATGGTTAGGGGGGATGGGAATTTTAGGTTTACTGAACCACAGAGAGCATGATGTGCAAGGCAGTTTAGGTTTAGGGAATGATCTAGAATGGGAGGGGAAGTGGAATGCATGTATAAGGAGCAAATGGGGCTTTATGGTTGGGGAACAGGCATGTTAGGGATCTTCATTTATGACATTCTTTATGGTGATGATGATTATTATTTGTGTATGTATGTGTGTGTGTGTATGTTTTCTCATTTTATTTGTTTTCTGAGTGTACTAATTTGTTTATTTGTAAACAGTTTTTGCAAAGGACTGTAATAAACATGATTTTGTTCTGTAAAAGCATTAAAATAGGAAAAAAGTGGCCCAATCCTCTGTGGTAAATAGCTGCATATGTGTTAACAACACTGTGTGTGTGTGTGTGTGTGTGTGTGTGTGTGTGTGTGTGTGTGTGTGTGTGTATGTGTGTATGTTTTCTCATTTTATTTGTTTTCTGAGTGTACTAATTTATTTGTAAACAGTTTTTACAAAGGACTGTAGTAAACATGATTTTGTTCTGTAAAAGAATTAAAATAGGAAAAAAGTGGCCCAATCCTCTAATGTGGTAAATAGCTGCATATGTGTTAACAACACTGTGTGTGTGTGTGTGTGTGTGTGTGTGTGTGTGTGTGTGTGTGTGTGTGTGTGTGTGTGTGTGTGTGTGTGTGTGTGTGTGTGCGCGCGTGTCATATCTTTCAATATTTAGACCCAGAGTTACAGACAAAAATAATTAGGGCAAACCCTTCATATTAGATACTTTTACTGGTGCTGTTATCTCAAAATAACTTCAGAATTTAGAATGGATGGAACGAAAGTTTGAGAACAAATTAGAGGTGTTCCCTCAAATTCAGGCGGGACGAGGGGTAAGTGTGAGCTTGTGTATTGGACCTTTATGGTTTATGACTGAAAGTGAATTACTTTTTAGTTTCAATAAATTAAATACATTGATACATACATACATGTGTACACATATACACACGCACATAATTAAATATTTATTAGCAAGGCTTCAGTAACAAGATGCATGAGGGTTACTAAAGACATTTAGTACCTTCAGAGAAACCCAGCTGTGAACCCCCCCCCCCCACCTCTGACTGCCTTTTTGTGTTGCTCTGAACTCTCCTGGTGAGAAATGTTTGTGGGTATTCCAATGGTTGCAAGTGTCTGCTCAGATACATGGCACAGGGGGCATTGTACTCCATGATAGCCATGATAAGGGCCGAAAAGAGTGGAACTATAACTCCCTTGAACATGGATGGCATCATCTTACCTATAAGTATTATGTGGGCATTTTAATTATGGAGCCTCAGGAAGGTAGTATTAATAAATTCCACGGCGTCATCAAGACTGCTGAGGTACTTCAGAGGATGCCAGTTACATTCTTTGAGGGATGAGAAGAATGTGAGTTGGGTTAAAGTTTATTTTGTGACGTAAGTTATGGTAGATGACAGGTTTAGATTGGTATAGGTGTTTTTTGAGTAGGAATGTTGTGGAGTGATCACTGAGGCTATCTGATAAGCTGCCTGTTATATATGACTGGGGACTCTTACTGACTAGTACCCAGTCCAGGTTAGTGTGCTTGTTGGAGTTTTTATTTATCCTGGTTGGTGACTGGACTAGTTGGGTGAAGCCATGAAAGTTGAAGTGATGGGTTGGCTGGTTGCCAGAACAGGATTGCCAGTCAATATTGAAATCACCTACATTTATGGTTTCTTGTGGGAGATGGTGGGTAGGCCAGCTGAGGAGTTTTTCTACCAGAGTGATGTTTTGGCCTGGTGGGAAGTAGCATCCAATTATGTTAATGGTTTTGTTTTCATTTATTTTGAGATTGGTATATATTATTTCTTCATTGCCTATTTGTGGAGCTGATGAATTTAAGATCTGGATGTTTAGAAGCTGTTTAAATATTATAGCTACAGCGCCTCCTTTCTTGTTTTGCCAGTCTACTGTCAGTATGCCGTAACCAGTAGGGAGGATTTGCTCACTGTTAATGTGAGTTTTTAGCCAGGTTTCTGTCAGGATGTCTATATCTGGGGAGTACAAGTATATGGTGGCATGGACTTCATGGACCTAGTTGGATATACTTCTAATATTTACGCTTAGTAGAAGGAAGTCACTTGGGTTTCTATTGGCTGTGATTTAGGAGAAATTGTGGTTTCTAGTCTGATTATGAGCAGTGTTGTTGGAGATGGTAGGGCCAGTGTTGGGGTGGATGTCTACACTTAGGGCTAGTTTTGATATGCATGAGGTTATTAGTTTTCTCAGTTTTTGAATGTGTTGTTTACTAGGGAAATTGTATAATATGTGCTTTGTGGGTAATAGGTATGGTGGGAGGGTTACTGTGTAGAGTTGTAGGGATGCTTTTTGTTTGAGTAATTTAGTGGATAGAATATGTGTGGGGTACATAGGGATGGTTCTTGAATTGGCGGGAGAGGAGCTGAGTGAGGGTGAGACATGAGTGGTGGTGTGAATAGTAGTAGTACAGTGGTAGTGGTTGAGTGGGGGGAATGATGGAGTTTTGGCAGTATGTAAGATGAGTGTGTGTGTGCGGGGTGGGGGTGGGGTGCTTACAAGCCAAAGCAGAGTGCTCTCCAGGAGATAGTGAATATTCGCTCATACTGGTAGACGCATACTCAAAGTTAACTTTAGGTGTTTGTGTTTGCAGACAGTTTAGACCCGGACTGCTCTTTTCTTATAACAAAGTATCCACCGGTTGGATAAAAGATAAAGGTGGTACGACAGCTGAATGTTTAGAGTGATGTTAGGTTGGAGAGACTCTGCTTCACATCAAGGGCATCCTGTTACAGAGCATGGAGATACTGTGAGACACATCTATCTCACCAACAAGTCTTATTCATGTCACCCTTTGGGGGCATTCCAACTGTTGCATAAGTCTTATCAGGTACATGTGAAAGGGGGAATTATACTCAAAGATCGGTCTAATAACGTCAAAAAATGGTGCGACTTTGACTTCATTTGACATGGATGCCATGCCCTAACTTCTAAGTTGGGCGACATATTGTCGTACTGTTGTGGACACAGGTTGATCAAAGGCCATGTTATTATCTACATATGTTCCCAGATTCTTGGATACTGTGTCATCTGTTAGGGATTTCTTAGTGAAGGAGTACTTAGCCTGGGTAGTAGTTTAGCCAAAAAGCACTATATTGCACTTCTTGCCAATGAGTTATAGTACATGGCTTTGGAACGAGTTAGTTGTGGTAAACCTGCTTGTAAGATATTTGTGTCATGGGATAATCTGTTATATGTCCCAATTATCCAGTCATCTGCAAACTTGCTTAGACTTTACGTCTCAGAAGTATACAACAAATAGGAGTGATCTCAACATGGAGCCCTGAGGTACCTAGCTTGTGAATGGTCATTTACTGGACATGGTAACAACAATCGTGATTTCCTGAGTCCCGTCTGTGAGAATGCTTGCAATCCAGTCAAATATGTAGCGGTTTATGGCCAAGTCATTGATTTTGTCAGCTTTACCTGAGTGGGATATTGTATCCAATGTCTTAGCCAGGTCCAGGTTGGTGTTACTGTGTGCACCGTTTCCCCCGCATGCATTGCCTAAGTGCATTTCAGAAAAAAAGTACAACAAGATAAGTAGACATAGCCTTCTCTCAACTAAGGAAAATGCAATTTGTGTCCAGTGTCGTTGAACAGAACATTTCCCTGTGAATTCAGTCTTTTGCTTTTCATATTAGACTACTCAGACTCATAGGCTTGTAGTTTCTGTGCTCATTTTATCATTCACCTCATAACACTGCCTGCTGGTGAGACACTTGAGTATGTTTGCGATGTGACACATGTTGGCAGTGTGGATACAGCCGATCGTGGCCCTATTGTTTGGCCGGGCGAGTGGTACATCAAGGTCTGTACAATTGCACATACCTGTGACTACCACATGTTTGATTTCACCTGGGTGAACATCAATTTCAGACCTGGCATTTGTCCACATGTTGCCAGTCATGACAAAGTATGCAGGTTCCTTATGTTGCATCCTGATTTTTTCAGAATCCCTCTTGAGACACAGCAACACCGACAATAGAACCACAGATCTCAACACCTGTGAAATTGTTTTAGCTGTTACTGGCATTTACCTTTTATCATGCACGTCATTATTTTAAGGAAATTCCAATTGCATTTAGTCTAAAGCCTAGCGGCATAAGTAGAGTTAACTGCAGATGCACCTGGAGGCATCACTCGAACATAAATTGGCTATAATAAGATGATTAGAGTTACTACATCTTAGGTAGCCCTACACTGACAGGATGCTTTGTTACTCAATCTGTAACAGCCATAGAACTGAATACCAGAGTCAAAATCTAAGGAACATGAATCAATTCAGAAGCTTACACACAGAATGAATTTGTTTTTAGCTCTTGTAATATGTGTTGTTTTGATTTATTATATTTTAATATTGCATATATATTTATCTCTAATTTGGTGAGATAATTATGTTTTTTGGCATAAATGGTGTCTTCCATCTTATTTCTTACTGACCCTGTCATCGAGCTAGGAAATCTTAGCTTGACAGTCTGCCACTGTGAACCGCATAATGGAACTCCGAAATTGTCCATTCTTCACCAGAAGTAATGTATGTTCAAGAATAAGAATGTCGCCATGGCTTTGTTGACCACTGAAGTTAAACACAATGGTCTGTTATGTTCTAGGTTGCCCATTGTGCCAGCTTTGTACATAAGCACCGCAAGTACTTGCATCCTATCCCATATATTGACAAATTCCTGAAAATTACTGCTATATAGTTCTTTCAGAGGTTAATCCAAAAACTTCAGTCAATTGTAGGATATGTGCGGAAAATTCCCTCTAGTCCCTTTATGTTATCCTCCTTCAAATACCAGTTCCCTTCCCATCTCCTGTTACTACATTTTTCATCTGACCATCCAGATCCTGTTATCTTCCTGGATTTGGACTAGGCTGTATGATTCTATAATGAACACAGATGTGAACTTGTCATTTAGAATTTCATTTCTTCTTTGGTCTCCTTTTGACACTTACAGGTTAACTTATCAGTTTCACACTCTACCTTCTATTCTTTTCATATGTACCTAGAGGAAGCCTCTTGCTTAGTAATGTTTATTTTTAATAGGTTCATATGTTCATAGGTACTAGGCTATCTGCCCAAAGGCATTTATAAGCCTAGCTGGAATGTGTTGGCTTTTGCCACCCCCTTAGATTTGTTCCCTGTGCTTCTGTCCAGCAGAGCCATTGAAGTGATGCCTGGGGTAAACTTTCTGTTTCCCATCCACTCTGTCAAGCTTTCTCTTGAAGAGGGTTAGCGAGGAGCTCTGCCTAATGTAGATTGGAATCTTGTTCCAGAGCATGGGAAGTCTCTGGGACAGGAATCTATCCCTCCAGCACGTCCTATTTATTGCTGTGGTGAGGTTTACATCCCTGGAGCATGTGTCTCGAGGGGATATGGTTTTCTTTAGGTGGAGCATGTCCATCAATTCTGGGTTGACATGGCCTTGTATGTCAGGCAGAGATCACTTCTGAGAGGGCAGTATGCAACTGAGTGCAGTTGGAGTTTCTTCAGTTGAGCTGCAAAGGGCATCTGCTTGAGGCCAGTGATCCTCTTGGTGAGGTACTTCTGTGGTCTTTTCAGTTGTTGCAGGTGTCTTGTAAGGTACATACCAAATGGGGCATTGTACTCTATGATGGGTCTGATGAGTGATGCATAGAGGGGCCCAAAGATCTCTTTCAATCTGGATGCAAACCCTTTTGTGATTAGGTGGGCCACATAGAAAGAGTTTCTAACCACTTTGGTAATGTAATTATCAAAGGAGAGGTTACTATCTGCTTGGATCCCCAGAACCCTTATTACGTCTTCTGTATTTAGTGGGCTACCACCTATGTGGTATTTTGTGGGTACTTAGTTTTTTCCCAAAGGGGATGACTATGCACTTTTTGGCATTTAGCTTGTATCCTTATTTTGGCGCACTGAATGGAGGCACACCCATAGGATAAGTATATTGTTGGTCGAGCATGGTTTTGTGTGTTCAGGACTATTTCATATATGTAATTGCATCATTATTTTTATTTGTGAGACCTTGGTATTACAGATAGTCTGTTATTTGCAGCAGGGCACTGAATTTGATTAGGCCATGCACAGGGATAAAGGCAAAAATCATACTAAGCAAAGCCATTGTATGTACTGTAAACCAAAAATATTTTGAGCTTATGTAACTACTATGAACCAGTTTCCATAGACACTCTTGCACAGTCATTGAGAAGGCATTGCTTGTTAGACATGAGCCTGAGTAGCAAGTGGGTGGTGACATGACACATGAATCACAATGTTCATAATCCTGTGTTGCAGTTATGCCCTCCTAACAGCGTTTATAGTCCAAGCCTTTGTACAGTGTGCTCCCTGTCACCTGTGCAGATGATGATAGCTGGTAACCTTGACACACTGTAACTGGTGTGAACATGTACTAATGTCTGATGCGCAGTGTGAGACAGCGTAACATGATGCAGCAGTCACCAATTTGATGGCAAAGGGGTTTGTGTGATGTGATACATGTATTTTATGTATTTTAGGTATACTTAAGTAATTTGTAGGGCCTACACACATTTACACAAAGGGGAGAGCGCTATGACATGTGCTTTTGGATCTCAGGTGGCAATATTTAGGAGAACTTGGAGTAAGATGTGCAATATTGCCGAAAGGGCACACAGCACTGCCTGGCACAGTGACTTGTAATAACGTAGACAGGAAAATTATGGAGTCAAAATTGTCATTCTGTACTCATGACACTGACAGTAGTGTGCTTACTGCCTGACTTGACAAGTTTAGTTAGTACAACTGCAAACTGGATGCTGCAATCCAAATTTGATTGATGGGTGTAAACCCTCTTATGTGGTGTTTTCTACGAACGGCACGTCTCTTTTGTTGTTTTAAAAAGACCGAAGTCACATTAGTAATGTGAAAAATATGAATAACTGTGTTTGGCTGAGTAGTGTCTGCTGCCAATTAACAGCTCGATATATGACCAGTGGAGCAGTAAGATTTGAAATATGCACAAAGAAAGGCAGGGAGGGCCTCAAAGTAAATTTACTAATATGAATAAAGGACTAAAGGATTGCTAAATAGTTTCAGCTGAATTAGAGGAGATCATATTAAGATCCCAAATGCCTCAGTTATATGCATTATGCAAGTGATAAATACATGCACAAAATAATTAGTAGCCCCCCCCAAAAAAAAATTCACTGCATGGAGTATAGAAAACAGTGAGTTTTCAGTACATAATTTTACTGTGCCAGCATCATAGACACAGGTTTGCTATCTACCATTTTACAGTCCTTCAAAATGTGTGGAGATGATGAAAACATCATGTAAAATACAAAAACATGTCACTAGGCTAATGTCCCTCAAAGAGATTGTAAAACAAACGTAAGTGAACATAATAATGTCTTGTAGAAATAAGGCGGAAATAAAAAAAGTGTACACAATGAAATAATCAAAAATTATCCTCAACTCTTTTACGAAATTTAATTTGAAATTTTTTACATAAATCTTTCTGCTGCTGTCTAACAAATGATTCTGCAGGCAGAGGGGAAGACATTTGAAATGGCACTCCCTTCCTTTCAATTGTGAGCTGTCAGTTGCAGTGGCAGTTTTCACACCTCTGCAGTAGTGTGGGAGGAGGGGACTGTCAATTCAGGCAGGACTACAAAAGAACACTTAGAACAAAGGCATCCAATTTAGCTACAACTCTGTCTGCTGCTAGATAACTTCATATTATACTGTAAAGCAAGCTGTGATCTAAACATAAATGAGGGTGATTAGCAACAGAAAAGAAGCAGGCCTAACGCAGAAGGAATCCAAACTGACAATGAGTCACAAATTTCCCATTATATGTCAATGGCATGGGAATTCACAGTTACTTCCTTATGTCTGGCATGAGTCACAGAAAGGAGACTTGAAATGCTTTATGGGAAAGAGAAAGGCTTGAAGGAGAAGATCACGTTGATATAGCAAGCCCCATCGGTAGCCATGTTGTGGTAAAATAGCTAAAATTACTAATAAAGCCCTTAGAGTCAATTTTAGGTGTTAAAATAGGTCTGGAAACAAAGATAGACTGAAAAAAACATATTTTTTTTAGTTCTAGGGTGGAGTGTTCCTTTAAAGATTCTTCCACTTTTTCTAACCTTTTGTTGTTTGTGTTGATATATTCCGTCAGTGTTTCGTTTATTTTAACCAGATCTGTTTGCAGTTGTCTTATACCTTCCTGTAGGCTACTAGAATTTGTGTCTGGAAATTGCACTGCTTTTTGCTGAACAGCTGTAGAACTTTCCCCAGTCAGTGTTTTTTCCTCACTTTTTGTAGCTGATTTTTTTCCAGGTAGTACATGTACTAGTCAGTTACTGAAATCTACCCATAAACACAAGTCTACTGGCCCTCTCTGCTGAGTTTCTGTTATCACACTTTGAGAGCTAGAACTAAGCTGTTATTCATTTTGCAGCCATCTTGGAAGTCCTGAATAGGGAATCATGATCATTGGACAGGTTTGGGAAGCTGGTATATGCCTCTTCTACATTTTTGATGTGAGTGCTTAATATATTGGCACATTTTACTTGTCCTCACTGAGATTTGATCAAAGAAATCTCCACTTCTCTCCCAAGGACCTTATCTGTAGATCAGAAGAAGACCCTTGATGGCTGCCCTCCTATCTCTATCCAGTGCTTCATTGCACCTCATATCTAATGCCACAGAAATGGCATCTAGAGCAGCCAGGTAAAATAAAACAAAATGTAAAGTAAACTGGCACCATGACACTCAATACAGAAAAAGTAATTAATTAAAGTGTGCTAATAAAGCCAGTTCTGAAAGATAAACCAATAAAATTAAATAGTTTTGATATACAGGTAACTATAAACGTTTTAAAGGCTTTAATATATGTTTTTTGTTTGTTATATACAGATATTTTTATTTTTTAGTATTCTTAGAACGTGTAAAGTATTTATGTATTAGCCTTTTTTTTTGTGTTACTTCTTTAAAGGTAACGTCACATGACCTTTTCTTTTTTTGTATTTAAAATGTGTTTTTAAATCAGCTGACTGTTTGCCTGAAGAAGCCTTTATTGGTGAAGGTCTAGTACTGTACTAGCAAGCCTTAATAACTTTTCTGCTGTTTAAGTAGCAAGTGTTGTGGTGCTGGTTTACTTTACATTTTCTTTTGTTTTATCTGATTTCTTAGTACACCGGCTTTATCTACATGGCAGAATTATTTTATATATCTAGAGCAGTCAGCACAGGTATTTCCATTTGGAGGCATGCCTGGATATGACTTTACAACTTCATTGAGCACTTCAAGACATCCTTCATTAATGCCCATGGATCAACTTTGTTTTGTCCAAAAGTTAAAGAAACTACCTCCTTGAGTGAACATGATGGTAAATCCCTGTCTGCCATAAGGAACAAATTCTCAACTCCTTCTCCAAGAATCAGAAGACAGGGAAATGAATGTGGTTCTGAAAACCTCAGGGATTTTCGTAGGGCTCTGCTAGAGACAGAGTTTCCAATGGCAGTGGGAAACTCTAACAGTAGACATCACCCAAGAGGCAGAGGTGGTCCTTAGAATCAGGGTTTCATTGGTCCATTCTCAGAGTCATTTTAGTGCTCCTGAAAGGTTGTCTGGCTGTCCTTCTCTGGAGACAGTTTGGGGTGGCACGTGTCTCTGCACCCTACATCCATCACTCAAGACAGGTGGGTACTGATAATAATTACCAGAGGCCATTTCATACCATTCCACTCTTCTCCCCACTTCAAAAGAAAATTCCCGACGTCCCAACTTCTCAAATTCAGAAATAGGGAAGCTTATAAAAAGTCAAGTCAAACAAGAAGTCCCACCAGACCTGAAGGTATCTGTGACTTGCTCAAGATTCTTTTTAGTACCAAAAAAAAGTGGGAACCTAAGACCAGTTTTTTATCTAATTCAGTGAACAAGTACATTGTTTGAACCAAGTTCTTGGGTGGTCACGGTTCAGTCAGTCCTTCCCCTATTGAAGAAGTGTGTCTAGAAGTGCTTGATAGGTCTTCAAGATGAATGCTACCACATCACAATGGGCAGGCACTCCAGGAAGTATTTTTGCTTCTGGCTAGGAGCCAGTCTTTACCAGTGCAGAGCTCTGGCCTTTGATCTCAAGTAGCCCCCCCCCAGGTGTTCAACTACAACTGTAGGGATTCTGAGTGTTTCCATATCTGGACTCATAACCACCCCATCCAGGAATTTACTGCTACTGCCCAGAGATTCCTTGCTCTGTCTATGTATTGATCTTGGAATTACATTAAATCTTCAGAAGTCTCCGCTTCAGCCAACGCAGTCTCTAAAATTTATTGGAGCTTATTTAAACACAGTAGCACTTACTGTAAAGCTTCCTCAGTTAAGTCCTCTGTCTACATTCACAAGCTCAGCAAGTTCTATCATGAAAGAAACTATCAGACAATCTGGTTCTGTACCCTCTAGGTTCCATGGCTCCTAAATTACTCTGGTCCTTTTAGCCAGGTTTTACATGAGAGTAATTCAGTGGACACTTTCTGTACAATGGTCCATCAGGCATCTGTCAGTGAATCATCTGATCACCCTCACAAACATTTTCAGGCAATACATTCATTGTTGGTTGACTACCCCTCTTCTTCAAGAGGGATATCCTTTTATTCTTCCTGCTCTGCAGGCCACAGTGGTCACAGATGCCCCCTATTAGGGTAAGGGGGTATTATTTAGGAAGGACTGTCTAGGGCACATGCTGTCCCCCTAGAGGCCAGTCTACACATCAGTATCTTGGAAATGGGAGCAGTCCTCCTAGTGTTGTAGGCATTTCAGTGTGCTCTTCCCTTGGATGTGATTTTAATTTAAATAGACAGCATGGCTGTCATTTGGTATATCAGCAAGTAGGGAGGAACCAGGTCTTAACACCTTGTGTCAAGAATCCATGAGAGTATGGCACTGGGGATATCATTGCATCCCTTTCTAGTAGCAGTGCACATCACAGGGAAATACAGTATAGTAGTGAACAGGTTGAACAGATCCATTATACTCCCTCATGAATGATCCCTCAACCCCATGTAGAGGAGCACATTTTCAGCCATTAGGGAGCATCCTTGTAGGAATCTTTGCCCCCCCCCCCAGTGAACACAAAATACACCAAGTTCTGTGCTGTGATCCCCTCATGAGGTGGGGGGGGGTCACCCAGGGATGCTTTGAGGCACTCTTGGCCCTAAGACTTCTTTATGCTTTTTTCCTTTTGACCTCATCCCAAAGTTTCTGCAGAAAGCAATAGTGTTGAAGGTTTCTGTAATTCTAATAGACCCTCATTGTCCTCGAAGGTGTGGTCTCCCTTCCTTTGGCCTCATCTAATTCACATACCTTGGGATTTGAGCTTAGACCCAGCTCTGATATCTCACCCATCCGGAAAGCCTCATCCTGACATATGAACACTCAAACTGACTGCATGGTTTCTCCAATTCTAATGATGGTTTGACAGTCCAGGCTTTCCCCTTCCATAGGAACATATACAAAAGTAAATGGAAGAGAGTTTCTGTTTGGACATCAGAAAAAGTCCTTGACCTCTTCCTGCAGTTTTGGATTTTCTGGCTCATCTTTTTCAAGAAGGAGAAAGCTACTCTATTATCAAAGTATGATTAGCATTGTTATCTGCTTTTCACATAAGGACACACCCCTGGAGCTTTTCTCAAGTTATCTAAAGCCTCTCTTCAAAGTACTTTCCTATTACGTCCCCCACTCTGAGATCCAATTCCACCTTGGGGTATTACAGTTGTCTTACAGTCCTTGACAAGACCCACATTTGAACCTGCTGCTAGAGTTGATTTGAAGTTCCTTTCATGGAAACCCTTATTTTTCATGACCATTACAGCTGCAAGAAGGATTGTTGAGTTGCATGCACTTTCTTCAAACCTCATTATTTGGTTTTTCATAGAGACTGAGTTTGAGGATGAAGCCATCTTGTTCCCCAAATGTTACGTCAGAATCTTCCATCATTCAGGCCATAAAATTGTCAGTATTCTTTCTGAATTTCTGCAGCAAGGCTGAATACACCTTGCACTTGCTGGGCATCAAACTGTGTCTATCAGAAAATCTGAGCAATTGTTCATTTCATTTGCCAAGGTTAAATTGGGATAAGCAGTATCAAACATTTCCTTGTCTAGATGGCTGACTCAATGTATTTCTTTTGTATATCAACAAAACATCTACCCTTAACTTCAAAACCCAAAGCTCATTCAGCTAGACCAGTGGACTTATATACATCCTTTTTCTCCAGTACCCCCATCAGTGATATTTGTGCTGTAGCTACCTGGTCAAAAGTACACCCATTTATTTCTCATTATAATTTGGACATTCAGTCTAGAGACAGAGTTGCTTTCAGCTCAGCTGTACTTGGGAATATCCTTCCGTAAGACCACCCAAGTGATCAGGTAGCTGGGGAGTTTGCCCCATATGTGGAGGAATGGAAGGAAATATATCAGATAAGAAAGTTATGTACTTACCATAACATTAGATCTGTGTTGTTTTATTCCATCCTTTCCTCTGCTTCCCTTCCTCCATCCCACATCCTGTCTTGGTGTTTTATCTAGATGAGATTTTCTCATCAGTACATGTCATCTGTAATAGATCTGAAGGTCTTTGTCTTGGATCTTGGAGTTTAGCTACTGTTTCAAAAAATGACATTTACCCTCCAGATAGTAGTTGCCACAAATCAGTGGTTGCACCCACAGGCATTACCTCTTCTAAAATTAAAATTACCCATGCTAAAGCACATGTCACAGCCAGTTTTCCCACTTACACTGATTGCTACCAGTTCTTATGCCTAATCCCCACCCAGATGCCAAAATCAGCTTGCATGCTTTCAGTGAATACTAACTTTTAAGCAGATGGGATGAAACAAGACAGCTGTCATTGCAACAACTGGGGAAAGACTGAAGAAGCTGAACATTGAGATCGAAGGGAAAATTGTGTATCAGGTTAATAGATTCAGATATCTGGGAGGAGTGTTTGAGAGAGAAGACTGAATGAGGAAGTCAAAGCTAGAGTCAGAGATGCTGCAGCAAACTGTCACCGAATGTCAGGGGTAGTAGTGTGTGACTGAAGAATACTAAAGAAGCTATAAAGTAAGGTGTGCAGAGCAGTGGTGTAACCAGTACTTCTGTATGGTACAGAAACCTGAGCAGTGAAGGCAGAACAGTTTAGGAAGATAGAGGTGATGGAGATTTAAGTGCCTGGGTTTGGCTAGGTTTGGTAGGATATACACTATGGGGCATTTGAAGAAGTCATAACATCAGAGCAGACATCAAAATATTTCTAGTGGCAGAGGAGGTAAAGTAGACCAGATTCTGGTGGTTTACGCTTATGTGCAGGAAAGCAGAAGATTTCATGAAGAGGGTTTGGGACAGAGAGGAAGAAGTGAACAGGGAGCTAGGATGTCCAACCAGAAGGTGGATGGATTGTGTGAGAGAAGACCTGTGACAGGCATGACTGTCAAAGAGGTTAGGATAATGGCACTGAATCTGGGGAGATGGTGACAGTTGAAGTGACAGTCCATGTCTATGTTGAGAGGAGAGAAGCCTTCAACAGTATAACCAAACTCTTGTGGTACAGAAGGAGTAGAGAATAGTGGACAACCTTTGCTCCTTGTGAGCTTGGACTCTTATAAAGCAAGTCATAGTGTCAGTTGGCTGTATCTTGAGAAAGTGATTAGGTGCAGGATACCTGAGAAAGCTTATAAAATGGTAATGGGGATCTCTGAAAAAAACTCCTAGGCAAAAATTAATTTGAGAGGTAATGTCGTCTGAATTTACCTTGAGAAGGGAGAGCAAGCATGGGTGCCCATTGTTTCTGCTTCTCTTTGTCCTTGATTTGAAACCACTAACAACAATAATAAGGCATTCACAAATTAAGAGATTTAAATTGCTACATCAGTGAGTGAAGGTAACCTTGTTTGCTAATGATACAGTGTATCTAACCAGATTTTATGAGACATTTGAAACATATTTTGGGATACAAGATCAGTGAGATAAAAAAATAATGGCTATAGCCTTAAACTGTGCCCCCACCTTTAATGTAGCTTAGCAGTATTTTGTGTGGTCATGAGAGAATGAAATATCTAAGAATATGGTTGATGATGGGAGTTGAACAAACAGTCAGATTTACTTGACAAGAAACCAGGAATAATAAAATTAAGTTGTAAGATATTTGTGTTGGAGCTTGATAGCAAATCTCAAGCCATTAGTATAGTCCCCCTCGTTCTATAAGTAGGAAAAGCCATCTTAACCCCCATAAAAGTCTTTCACAAAAGTCCACAAGATAAAATACAGAAAGAATTCAAAAAGAAAAAAAAAAGTTGAAAGATTTCATATGAAAAAAAAAAAAAAAAAGAATGACTTGAGACAAGTTGTTACCATTTGACTTGGGGGGATTAGGGCTGCCCAGCCTACAGTGGTACCCAAGTCCACTCAGTTGAAAATGTCCTACCTGTTTGTTGCAGATGAATAAGTACTGTGCTAAATGGAAGAGAAAGCTACTACCACAAGGAGAAAGCATACTGAGAGGGGTCGAAGCTGTACAATGGCTCCAAGCTGTTCAGAAGGGAAGGTGACTTCATAAGTTATATTTTTGGGGAAGGTTAGGGCCTGATAAGAACCAAGGAAATGTAAGACTGGAAACCAGGAATATTGTCCACAGTATTAACTGGTGCAGATAGAAGTCAGTCAGAATAGGTGGTAGGTGAGAATGAAGGAACCAAGGTTTTGGAAGCAAATCATGTTGGCGAGAACAGTTTTCAGAAGGGTGGCTGTATCACCTGTCTGAGGATAATAACAGAATTAAGTCAAGCCAGAGAAAAAAGGGATTAGAGACAGTAATGCCAGAGTTAGTAAAGGTCTTGATTGAACCTAGAACAGAGTTAGCCGATATAAAAATTTGTTGACTTGAATATGTAGAAGTATCCCAATCAAAAAGGGGGGGGGTAGGAAAAGTTAAAGCAAGACTGAAGAGTGAAATTAAGTAAGCAATAGACAGAGGCCCCATAATGTGTCTGTAATTCATGCAAATTTGGAATTTTCTTGTGCAGTGCCTGCATAGGTATGTTTATACCATAAGTTAAATGTGCAGTATGTTCCTCTAGAGGGCAAGAGAGTTGGAAATTTAGGATGGAAGATGCAGGTAGTTTGGAACATGCATTTTGGAAGTACCCCATCCTCACATCATTGATAACTTCATTGCAGGATAACCTGGAGAGAACAAATTATAGTACCCAAATGCTTACCATTTGTAAATTGGGAACCCAGACAAGATGAACCAAGATATAGTAAGATTTTGCTGGGTACTATAATGCTTGTCATTAAGAAAGCAACCAGAAAGAACTGGAGGACAGATAAAGTCCAGTGATCGAAAAGTAATGGAGACAATGAAAACCCGGGAGAAACTGGGTGGAAAGACTGACAGTATCCAAACAAATTGCATGCCAGTTAATGGTTGTTGTTGAATCAGTTTCTAACGTGCAGATAATTTATAGAATTAGGGGTTGAAACAGGCAGCTAAAGGAGTAAGAAGGGAAGGAACAAAGCCATACTGAGAAGTTTTAATATTTTAATTGGTCTGGATCTGTTTTGTTTATTAAATGAAACAAGTTGTGCTTTGATTAAGATTTAAGCAAACCTGTAAACATTAATTGTATGAGCTCTACATTATTTTATTCTCTGGTATGCTTATAATATATTTTGCTGTTAAATAAGCTGTCATTGGTTTGAGAAAACTGAAATGATGGCAGAACTTTGCAAGAGTGGATTAGTTCCCATTCTACATGAGGGACAGCAGTAACCACTTGCTTTATTCAATGGTATTAGTGCACAGGACATCTTAGAGGCACCCACATTGTCTTATGTCCACTGCTGTTCAAAGTAATATAAACTGGATTTAATTTCCAAGGCTAGGGCTGGATTTGCCTTTGCTGTATTGAAAGACATATTCTTTCATCTACCAGTGTCAGCCATCCTATCTGTAGGACTTGCTGTGGGAACCTTGTGTTATATATTGACTGCAACAGTCCACATAAAGAACATAGCACAATAGTGTAGGCAACTTCCCGTAATAGTAGACATTAGAGTGTGGTCACAGTTCTGTTTTCTTCTGCCCAACTCCTCTTCTGTTTTGGGTGCTTAGGGGCCAGGTTGGGTACACTTTTTATCTTTCCTGTTATCTATACTATCTTCCATCTTACCTTCCCCTTGTTCAGGTCCTTCAAGAAGGCTTAAATTGTTCAGATCTCAGACGTTTCCCTGAGGAATCTGTCAATGCTGTACAGCTGTTAAGGTACTGCACTGATCTGTTGGGGAGCAAGAAAGAAATAAAAATGCTGCAGGCAGATGCCCCCTAGTCACAATGCACATGAAGGCATCTGAGGTAAGACAACATGAACCTGGGCTAAGGGAAAGGATGTTCAGCATTGAAAATCTAAGCAGATATGAGGCTCAACCTGTGGTTTCTTAGATTGTGACTGCAATAGTGACAACAGTTGATTATTAATTATTATGGTAAGTTGCCTACATAACTGTAATTTGTACATATTTAGGGGGGTGGTGTATTGACAAAATAAATTGAGTAGGATGCTCATCTAACAAAAGTGTTGTCTTGTAACAGCACTGCAGAGTTTAGCTTGATAGTAATCTTAGTTTTTGTTTTTCTGTATTCATGTCACAGGTTGAATTGTGCAACTTTACTTGGCAAGAAGTGCAGCAAAGACTGATCTCCATCCAACGAGAGCACCAGATGTGCGTCCACAAAAAAGAACTGACAGAACTGGATATATATCACCGTATCCTGCGCTTCAAGAACTATATGGTGGCAATGGTCAACAAGTCCCTGCTGCCTATCCGTTTTCATCTGCCTGGCTGGGGAGAAGTGGTTTTCCTATCTCAGGGCTTAAAGTACAACTTTGAGCTGATATTATTTTGGGGCCCAGGGTCCCTTTTTCAGAACAAATGGAACTTGCATCCCAAATACAAACGAGCTGGGAATCGGTTAGAGCTGGCACAGCATTTGAGCCGTACCATCTGCCTTATTGGACTTGCCAATCTCTTACTGTCTCCCTTAATACTCATTTGGCAAATTCTTTATGCTTTTTTCAGCTATGCAGAGATTATTAAGCGAGAACCAGGGAGCCTAGGGGCCAGGCGCTGGTCACTTTTTGGACGGCTCTACCTGCGGCACTTTAATGAACTAGAGCATGAGTTACAAATGCGCCTCAACAGGGGTTACAAACCAGCCTCCAAATACATGAACTCCTTTATTTCGCCACTCCTGACAGTGGTAGCCAAAAATATAGCCTTCTTTTCTGGATCTGTACTAGCAGTCCTTATAACACTTGCAGTGTATGATGAAGATGTTCTGACAGTTCAACATATCTTGACAGCTATTACCATTTTGGGCATTGTTGTAACTATTTCTAGGTAAGAATGTGCATTATGTGAAAACATTTTGCAGCCCTTTCTCCTAAAAATTAATATGCAGACTGCATTTGTCATGTTTTGTCCTTGTTCTTTAGGTCCTTCATTCCTGATGAACACATGGTTTGGAATCCTGAGCAGCTGTTGCAGTGTGTACTTGCTCATATTCATTATATGCCTGATCACTGGAAAGGCAATGCCAATGCATCAGAGACCAGAAACGAGCTGGCAGAACTGTTCCAGTATAAAGCGGTAAGATATTAGACATCACCTAAACTGAGCTTAAAACTCTGTTTCACAGCATTGCTTTTGCAACTGATACTTGGAATTATCATGAATTTTCTGGTATTTAGTGTGAGTAGTAGGTAGCATAGCCATAGAGCATGAAAAAGGGAAGGGACCATCACATTTCCCCAGTTACTGTTTTTACTAGTTGAGTGTGAAAGTATAGGGCTTATATTTTAGCACTGTACATGTAGAAAAAGTGCAGCCTTTTCCCCTAATTAATTTACAGCAGATGGCTGAGATCCTTTTTTAGATGTGGCTGACAGCACTGTTAAAGTAAGTGATCTCCATGCGTTGCATCTGAGGAGGATGAGATACTGCGAAGAAAGTCTGAGGGAAGGTTATATAATTAAAAATAGCAAAAGACCAACATTTATACAATTTACAGTAAATAATTTTAACTATTTGATGAAGAAATTGTATTTACAGATGAAACATGCAAACGTACACATCATTTCTGACTTTTTTTTTAAATGATTGGGTAGCACCATGCTGGACTGGTTAATGTTGCCTCACAGTATTGGTTCTTCCATTAATTTCCTAGCTGGGGTGCTTTTCCTGCAGAGTCTGCTTATTGTCCTGTTTCTGCCTTAGTTTTCAACAGGTGAATTGTCTACCCCCCAAATAGATTGTATGTGTGAGTGTGTACGCACGCATATATGTAGTGAGCGAGTGAGCATGTGTGTGTGTCCTGTTCTGTAGTGGACTGGCATCATGTCCCGCATTGGTTCACTATCTTAAACATGTCCATCAACGGAATAGTTATTGCTAACCTTGGACTCTGAATAGGATAAAGCAGGTGTCAGAAAATGTATGAATGAATGAAAATGATTAAGTAAATTACTTTGTTCTTGCTGTTTACATTGTTAGATTTGAGTATCATTTCACCAGTTCAACAAACTTTGATGTTCTTCGTGTTTCACTGTGGCAGTAGTAACCATTGGGTTATCCATGCTGTGGTAGTTCTCAGTCGGTCCGAATACCAGAGTCAAGGTTTTGTGCGTCTGCTGCTGTCGCTTGCTGGGTGACGTCAGGTTGTCTGAGCTATAAAGGAGAGCAGGTGACGCCATTACCTCAGTCTTTTTTGCCATGGAGCCCATAGCAGAAGCAATTCGCAACAGTGCTGGACGACCATTTCCAGATTTCGAACTTCAGCAGAAAATGTCTAAAGCTAAGTACCCCATTGGGGATACTTCCTTTTTCTTGCACTAACCGATGTCCGAAAAAGTCAATAATTGTCTCGCTTATGGAAAGCAAATACCACACCGAGACTTTATTCTTACTGCGTCACTTGCTTAGGCCCAGATCACGAAATACCCCCCCCTGTCGGTTCTGTGCCCTCTTTAATGCTAGAACTATTCATCATAGTGCTTTGTTTGTAGCCAGTTATTTTCATCTTCTGTCTCCAATTACTGATATGGCATCCGTCAGTCAGCAAACCGCAGATCTTCTGAAAAAACGTAAAGATAAGGATAGAGACAAACCGCATAGGTCAAGCCTTCCGACAGCACCACCGCTAAATGTGTCGTCAGTTCTTCGGAATTCAGTGAGGCACTTTCGCAGCCCCTGATGCCCGACTCAGTTACTTCTCAGGCCTCTACTGAGACCCTTTCGGTATCCTGTATGCCACAAATGTCTGCATCGTCTAATGAGCCTTTGGCTGTCTCTGCCTCGGTTGGGTCCGGAGCTGCTAAACAGGCACTGGCTTCAGAGGGCACCGCTCGCACTTTGAATTTCACTTCAAGGCCTTCGCCCTCTCTTCCAATTAACACACCGACAGTACTGAGGGATACTCTTCAGGCCAGACTTAGAGCTAATCCTAGGAAAACAGCAAAAAGTCTCCATTCCACTACAACTCCCCATCCTCAAACTAGCATGCTTAAAATGGAGGATCTCATCACTTTCATCTGGGGTAATCAGGCCACTTCAGCCAAAAGGAGAAGGGAACCTTCTCCAGACATCCATTCGGATTTAGACTCAGAGGGATCTGACTCCTTTATTTTTGAAGAGGAAGATCCTCTTACTGCCTATGAAGAATCAGATGCAGAAGAATCAATTCCTTCTGCATCACATCTGGAGGACTTTTCCTTTGGGGGAAACCCTCCACACCCTCAGAGAATGGGAATCAACGGATTTCCCTCAATCCAAGAAAAGACTAAGAGAGTTTCTGGACCTACCCCAGCATAGGCCTCTGGCCATCCCACCCATCTTGGAGGTGGTAGATGATGTTTACCCAAGAATCCAGCCTTACCCCTGAAACCCTTCCACCTGCCCCCAGAAAACCTGACAAGTACTATGGGGTACCTGACTCACATAAGTTCCTCTACAGAAATCCTGTAGCAGATCCAGAGGTGATTACTCAGGGACCTAAGGGAGTTAAGGCTACCTCTGCAAAGAATCCAGGGCCCTGGACAGATGGGGTATAAAGTATATACCTCTGCAACTTTAACTATAAGGGCTCTCAACTGTCAGTCCATATGTTAAAATATCAACAGCACAATTTGGAACTTTTGAAACAGAAAATTTCTGCTTTACCAGATTTTGCCAACAATAAAGAGATAGCAGAATTATTGCACTCTTCATCTCAGGTGGCTAAGCACTCCTTGCACTGTGGATTTAACACACTAGAAGCTTCTAGCAGGGCAGCAGTGACAGGATCTGTTATCAGAAGAAATGCATGGTTGAAGGAACAACCTCTTCCTGTTCATGTCAAAGCTAAAATCATGGATGCACCTCTTGACAAAGACCGCTTGTTCGGACAGAAAACTGAAGAGGTACTTAAAAAGATGGAAGACGAAGCAAAATTGATGCAGACTGTTAAAGATTTTCTTCAAGTACAACCTCCTAGGTTCAGCAGAAATTATCCCTGTAAACTTTGGTCCTTTCCTGTACAAAACAGGCAGGCACAAGGCAAAACCTGTAGGGACAGACCCACCAGGACTCAAACTCAGGGCCAGCAAAGAAATAAACACTGGCTTCCCTCAAACACTAGAGCAGGGAATTCAAAAGCACCCCTGTATGGAAAAAACTCTTAATGACTACCTTTCCCATCTCTGCCTACCTCCACCACACCAAAAGCTAGGAGGAAGGCTATCGCTATGCAGAGAAAATTGGACCTCTATAACAAAAGATCAGTGGGTCTTAAAAATCATTGCTCAGGGCTACAAATTCAATTTCCAAGAACTGACACCTCCAAGAGGGTACCCAGACCTACCTCCAAACCAGTGGGCAGAAGCACTAAAGTGCAAAACCTAATATCCCTAGGGGGAGTAGAACCTGTACCTCCAGAACAAGTTGCAAAAGGATTCTATTCCAGAGTGTTCCTTGCTCCCAGGAAAGAGGGGACTTGGGATTCCATCCTGGACCTATCCTTTCTCAATACCTTCCTGGTAATCCCAAAATTCAAAATGCTTACCTTACAACAGCTCCTACCAGTGCTGCCAAACAAAGCTTGGATAGTCACCTTAGACCTAAGTGACACTTACCTACACATCCCAGTAAGAGAATCATGTAGAAAAGTCCCACACTTCAGAGCAGGATCATTACACTTTCAGTTCTTTGCTTTGCCCTTTGGGTTATCTACTCATCCCAGGGTATTCAGCAAATGTCTAGCTCCTGCCATTGCCTTTTGCAGGCAAAACAATGTACAGATTTACCGTTACCTGGACGACTGTCTCATCCAGGCAGACTGCAAGGAAATACTCCTGCAGCACCTCTCAATTGTAAAAACCCTACTCACCTCTCTGGAGTTCACTATCAGCAAAAGGAAATCAAAACAGTCTCCTACCAGAAAAATCATATTTCTGGGAGCCTTACTGGACACGGGACTGCAAATGGCCTTTCTGTCCCCAGAAAAACAAAGTTTCCTACCAAAAATACTTCACTACTCTGGCCTCCCAAACCCAGCTTTCTGCCAGGAAATTCCTGCAAGCTCTAGGGTACATGGCCTCATGCATCCTCCTGGTACCTCTAGCTAGACTGCACATGAGAAAAATTCAGTGATACCTAAAGAACCTATGGTGTCAGCACTCACAACCTCTGGACACCTCCCTGCCTGTGATCCCTTGCATAAGGTCCAAGTTCCCCTGGTGGGCCCAGGCCTGTGCTCTGAACAAGGGACTTCCATTCACATTCCGTCCATCAGAACAGACCATAACTACAGATTCGTACATAGCCTGGGGCGCCCATCTAGAAGGCAGTTGTGCCCAGGGTCTCTGGGACGCACAAAAACTACCCTTGCACATCAACCAAAAGGAAATGATAGCAGTGCAAAACTCTCTGACATCCTTCAAACCCTACCTCAAACTAGGGGTTCTCCTCATAAAAACAGACAACACCACAGTCGTGGTACATCAGCAAACAGGGAGGGACTCAGTCTTACCCCCTGTGCAGACTAGCCATGAACCTGTGGCTAACAGCCTCATCCATGGGACTACATCTTATAGCCCAATACCTACCAGGCATCAACAACACCCTAGCAGACCACCTTAGCAGAAACCTGTTGGACCCACATGAATGGCAAATCAACAGAGACATTTTTCTGCAAATTACCCACACATGGGGGGGATCCCCCGGGTGGACCTCTTTGCCTCTCATCTAAATCACCAAGTACAGACATTCTGCACCAGGGTGTACCATCACCTGGCCTGGAAGGTCGATGCACTGACCTTCCCTTGGAGTACCCTCTTTGTGTATGCATTCCCACCTCTTCCTTTCATTCCAAATGTATTAATCAAGATAAGGGAGGAAAAGCCAAGAGCAGTATTCATTGCCCCACATTGACCCAGACAGATTTGGTACCCAATGCTGCGCAGCCTATCTCACCAGCCCCCCTGGCAGCTACCTCTGATTCCTCACTGCTATCCCGGGGGGGTGCAATGCTGCACCCAGACCTTCATACACTCAAACTCTCAGCATGGCTTATTCTACCATAACCAACAAGGAATCTATGCTAAGCAAGCCAGTTCTTGACATCATCACAGAAGCTAGAAGGCCCAGCACCAGAAAGTCTTACGCTGGAAAATGGAAAAGATTCTGCTCCTGGAGCCACTCCAAGTGGGCAGACATACATCTGCTCTCCATTCCTATTATTCTAGATTATCTTGCTGAGCTTCTTAACAAGAGTCTCTCCTTCTCCTCCATAAAGATCCATGCCTCTGCCATCTCGGCACACTTTGACACAGAACAGCTTTTGTTCTCCCACCCCCTTTTCAAACAGTTCCTTAGAGGAGCTTCTAATATCAGGCCTCCCAGAAGACAGCCCACCCCAGCCTGGGACTTGAACTATGTTTCAGAAAAGCTTACTTTGCCTCCCTTGTAGCCTGCAGCATCCTCAGAATTAAAGTACCTCTCTTGGAAGACTGCCTTTCTCCTGGCTATTACTTCAGCCAGGAGAGTGTCAGAACTTCAAGCTTTAATGGCCATTAAACCATTTGTCATCTTCCATGCAAACAGGGTCTCCCTGAGAACCAATCTCTCCTTCATGCCAAAGGTGGCTTCGGATGTTACCCTCAACCAGGCAATCCACTTGCCCACCTTCTTCCCTAATCCTCAGAATAAGGGGGAAAGGATACTGCATTCTTTGGATGTGCACAGGCAACTCAAATTTTATCTGGATTGTACAAAGATATTCAGGAAAACTGACCACCTCTTGGTCAACTTTAAAACAGGAGCACAAAGGAAACCTATATCCAAATTGACCATTTCCAAATCGTTAGCACACTGCATCCGTTTTTGCTACTCCTTGCATGGAAAACCACCCTCTAGGACCATCAGAACCCATTCCACTAGGGTGACTTCTACTTCTACAGCATTCCTTAGAGGGATACCCACCAGGGATATCCTGGAAGCTGCCACATGGACTTCAGTCCACACCTTCACCAAACATTACCATCTGAATCTATTCTCAAAAGCTAGGGCTGGGTTTGCCTCTGCAACTCTGCAGGGCATGCTCACCTAATCTTAAGTTTCTATCAACTTTCCACCCTTCTCCTTAGTTTTGGGAATCTTCCCAATGGTTAATGCTGCAGTAGTGAAACACGAAGAACATAGTACAGTTGTGTACATTTACCATAAATGTAGATGTTCGAGTGTATTCACTGCTGCAGTCATGCTTTCCCTCCCTTCTTCCCCCTGATATCTGCTGTCCTTACAGAGACGCATATTTCTATGGGGGTCTCTGACCCCAGGACTACTTATAATTATTAAAATTGGACTTCTTTGGTTGATTAAGGCAAGAAAAACCTGAAGTAATGGCGTTGCCTGCTCTCCTTTATAGCTCGGACGACCTGATGTCACGCAGCAAGCGACAGCAGCCGATGCACAGAACCTTGACTCTGTTATTTGGACCGACTGAGGGCTACCACAGCATGGATAACCTAATGGTTAATACTGCAGCAGTGAATACACTCGAGCATCTACATTTATGGTAAGTGTACACAACTGCACTTTCCTCAAACTTGCTGTAATGTGTTCAAGTTTTATTTTTCTTTGCCAAAAGCAGTCCCATTTCTGCTCTTCCTCCTTTCTATAGTATTACAGAACAGTGTTTTAAGATGGCGTATCCACCCTTCTTTGTTCAGCCTGTGGCCTATTAATTTGTTCATGTTCTGGTAGCTAATTCAGTTGTCCACCACATATTCGTTAGAATTTTGCCTAGGTTATTTCACTCCGTAGATGAAACAGCTTAGAAAACAGCTGTGATAATTTAATTTAATATTATCAAGTGCATAGAAAGTGCATAGAAATTTAGATCACATACAGGGTTGACAATGAACTTGATATGCTTTTAGGAAAATGGAATTCATATTCCCCAGCGCACCTCTCTGGTGCTTTAGTCATCAAAGAGCAATGGACTTACCCATATTCGATCATAGGTTCATACTAGGCTATTTGCCCTAGGGCATTTATAAGCCTAGCCAGAGTATGTTTGGCTTTCGCCACCCATTTTAAATTAATTTTGCTATGCCCTTTTTTGAGGTTAGTATACTGTGCCTCTGTCTAACAGTGACACAGAAGTGATACCCGGGGTAAACCTATGATCTCCCATCCACTCATCAAGATTCCTCTTGAAGAGAGTCAATGATGGACTCTGCCTAACCTGGACTGGGATTTTATTCCAGAGTGAAGGGAGCCTCTGGGTTATGAATCTGTCCCTCCAGCATGTCCTATTTATTTCAGAGCTGAGGTTCAAGTCTCTCGAGCACGTAGCTCGATGGGATTTGGATTTTTTGAGGTGCAGCATGTCCCTTAATTCCGGGTTGGACATGGCTTTATACGTCAGGCACAGATCGCATCTGACCAGGCGGTATGCCACTGAGTAGAGCTGGAGTTTCTTTAACCGGGCAGCATATGGCATCTGTTTGAGCCCTTTGATCCTCTTGGTGAGGTACTTTTGGGGTCTTTCCAGTTGCTGCAGGTGTTTGGTAAGGTACATCCCAAAAGGGGCATTGTACTCGATTATGGGCCTGATGAGGGATGAGTAAAGAGGCACGATGACCTCCCCTGATCTAGATGTGAATCCCTTCATGATTAGGTGGGCTATATAAAATGTTTTTCTAACCACTTTGGCCACGTGGTTGTCAAATGAGAGATTGCTATCAACTTTGGTCCCCAGGTCCCTAATTACTTCTTCTGTACTTAATGGATTACCACCTATGTGGTAATTTGTGTGCAAAATTAATTCAAGATCTAGCTCACTTACATCTGCAGAGGCATATTTGCTACTTGAATCACTACCCAGGCAAAACCTTGTCCAGATTTGTTGCAGACCTTCAGTAAGCGTACCAGGTGTTATGATGCTTTGATTATTATTGTTTGTTATAAATTCATCTGCCTTTAATTAATTTAATGTTCCTATTGCTAGCCCCTTTTACTTAGGACATGTTTTCTCAGCCATGAATGCTTTAAATTCACTTTAGTATTTCTTTTTATTAATTTTTAGCTTAATTTGTAACTAGCTGTTCTTCATTAGCTGTCATTAAGAGTGGTAGTCTTATGGGGACTTCCAGCATGGAGCAGAGCTGATCAGTAACAAACATTCCTACATCTGGTTCTAATAAAGGCTTTGGAATAGTTAACCCCATTAAAATTAAGAAGTAAAGCAAAGATTGGAAATTTAGGCTTCTCTGCTAAAGCAGATGTCAAAAGGGAAGAGTATTATGTGCAAGTGACAAGAGAATTTACTGATAAAAATAAACCATGAAGTCCTGTTGACTTTGCAACTTCCTCTGAGTGCACTCCTCGAAACTCAAACCCAAGAAATGGTGGTGCTGGTTGACAAAGCTGAAAGAATCTACTAGGAGATTTTAAGAATGAATGGCAGTATACAGGAATAGATAAAGAAGACAGCTGTTAGACTTAGAGAAGGAATCCATCTTGTCTACCCACTCAGATGAGATACAGGAATTGCAGAGGAGGCTGAGTGCCCCTGTGATTCACCTTACGGAGATAGAAGCTATCCAAGAAGAAATCAAGGAGAAGTTGGTCAAACTGGAGAACAGAGGGAGAATCTCACAATGTCCCAAAAGGCATGAAGGCAAAGACTGTTTAAAGTTAAGACCTGACCATGTAAGTGAATGGATTGGTATTCTGGCACAGAAGGTTGTAATAGACAGATTGCACAGGGTATACAGTAATGGAAGAATTTTGGCTCATTTTCCATGACACCCACTTTTTAAGTTGTAAAACTAAGCACTTAAAGAATTACTACTGGGCAAACTACGGAGAAAATGTAAAGTGTCTAATGTACAAGACTCATGAATTCTTGTTGATCAAGACTGCTCCCAGACCATGAAACTTCAGAAAAAAAATTGAATTTGTACCCTGCTTTAGAGCTCGGGACTGAGGTTTAAATTACTTTACCTGGCAATGATGAAAGTATTTTTCCCAGTTGAGGGGGGGGGGGAGTAATTCATGTAATCACAAGAATTTTTGAAGGTGCTATTGGAGTTCTAGCAGTTCAAAGAAGGCTCATTGCAGATTTGGAGAGCCAAAAGCAATGAGGTTTTATCAGGTAGAAATCTGAGGAGTCTACGAGAGAGGTGGCCTGTGAAGCCATTTCCCGTCTTCTAAATGCAGATGCAGAAGAGGCACAAGGAAATGGCTAAGTATGCCAAGAAACTTCAAAGCAGTCTGTTTGAACCACCGACTGAGGGTGAAGGATTTGCGATAGACAGGGAAGGTAGTCCACACAGCCTATCTGGACCTCGCAAAGGCATTTGACACAATACCCCACTCTGGCATCATAGATAAGCTATCCAGCCTAAATATAAACCCCTATGTCACAAGATGGGTCGCAAACTGGCTCAAAGACAGAACCCACAGAGTCAGAGTTGCTGGAGCCATGTCAGACTCGAAACCGGTCACAAGTGGCGTCCCACAAGGTTCTGTCCTGGGACCTCTCTTGTTCGGTATTTACTTTTCTGAGGTACAGGCCAACGTGGGAGGACTATGGCTCACCAGGTTCGCAGATGACTGCAAACTGGGCGCCATAATCGACTCTCCAGCTGACACAAACATCCTTCAAAAAGGTCTCGCAGAAACGGATAACTGGTGCCAGAGCCATGGTCTAAAGCTAAATGCCAAAAAGTGTATAGTCATACCCTTTGGCAAAAACAATGTGCCCACAAATTACCACATAGGTGGTAACCCATTAAGTACAGAGAAAGTAATTAGGGATCTGGGGACCCAAGTTGATAGCAATCTCTCCTTTGACAACCACATTGCCAAAGTGGTTAGAAAGACCTTCTACATAGCCCACCTCATCATGAAAGGATTCACATCTAGATCAAGAGAGGTAATCATGCCCCTTTATTCATCCCTCATCAGGCCCATCATAGAATACAATGCCCCCTTTGGGATGTACCTTACCCGACACCTGCAGCAATTAGAAAGACCTCAAAAGTACCTCACCAGGAGGATCAAGGGACTCAAACAGATGCCATATGCTGCTTGGTTAAAAAAACTCCAGCTCTACTCAGTTGCATACTGCCTACTTCGAGGCAATCTATGCCTGACATATAAAGCTATGTCCAACCCAGAATTAATGGACATGCTCCACCTCAGTAAATCTAAATCCCTTAGAGCCATGCGCTCGAGGGACTTGAACCTCAGCACAGAAAAAAATAGAACATGCTAGAGGGACAGATTCATAACCCAGAAGCTCCCTTAGCTCTGGAATAGAATTCCAATTCATGTTAGGCAGAGCACCTCATTGACTCTCTTCAAGAAGAATCTTGATGAGTGGATGGGGGATCGTAGGTTTGTCCCAGGGATCACTTCCGTGTCACTATTAGACAGAGGCACAGTAAACTAAACTTTAAAAAGGGCACAGTATACTCAAATCAAGGGGTGGCGTAAGCCAAACACAATCGGGCTAGGCTTATAAATGCCCCAGGGCAGATAGCCTAGTATGAACCTATGAACCTATGAACACAAGGAGGAAGGGGAAGATTAAGACATTGTAGAGGAGAATCATTTGTGAAATGAGAAGATATGACTTGGAAAATAATTCATAGTGACTGATCAGAGTGAATTGCTGGGCATTGGGCACTGTATTCATAAAAATTAAATGTGGAGCATTCTTTAGATGGAATGCATGACTACAGAGGAAGGTTATTTGAGTCCAGGGGTCAAATGCCATCCACGGACAGTACATTAATTTTGAGACTTAACAGAAAGATGCATCAGAAAAGAAGAAAATGGTTCACAATGGACAAATGTTGAATGATCATTTGAAAAAGAAGCATAAGATAAGGTGGTAATGGACAAATAAACAGGGGAAGTGTAATACAAATAAACAGGGGAAGTGTAATACATTTATAATGTATAATTAAGTTGCTCTTGGGGAAAACTACTATAAAGCCTTCAATTTCACTTTTTTCTCTCTCTCTCTCTCTATTTTTTCACATTTGTTTTGCTGCTTGAAAATGTTGTTTAATATCTGATGATATAAAATTGATAATGCACATGAGGGGAGGGAGACCAGGTACCATTCGTAAATTGGCAATGGCAGCAACTGGAGGGACCAAGCAACTGATGTTAAGTACTACATCCGAGCCACATTTTTAGATTGAAATGGTTGCAGGAGGATACAAGTAGAAAGGAGAGGGCTAACATCAAGACATAATGTCATATTCACAGGTTGCTTGCAACAGAATGGCAAGGAGGGATAGAGTAAGGCCTGCAGCAAGAGTAGGAGCAAGTTCAAATGATGACTATATTGATGATTCTTGAACTATGAAAGGCAGGGAAGTATAGATGGGATATAATGTTCAAGTGCGGAGTTACATAGGGTGAGAAAAATGAAAAAAAACATGTAAATTGGAGCTGGGCAGGGGGAAAGTAACATTTATTGGTGAGTGTTGAATGCAGTCTAGCCCACAGTGCGATTTATGGAAGATATGGGAAGGGGTGAGGGGGGATTTTCCACTTGTATATAATTGTTAGTTTATCGCAAAGACTTTGGAATAGTTCTGTAGTTGATGAGTATAGAGGGGGAGAGACAAATGAGAGAGAAGGAAGAACTGTAACAGGTGTTGACTCAAGTAGCACACAAACCAGGATAATAGCAGGAGAAAGTACAGGATTTAAACATAATGATGAATAAACTACTGTCTTAGAATATCAGTGACCTGACAGGTAATGAAAGAGGACAATAGATGTTACAGTATATAGGTAAGAGCAAGGTAGATCTCATGAAGCTGCAAGAAACCCACTTGAGTACAAAGGACCATCTAATACAAGTAAAGAGCACATTGTAGATGAACATCCCATATTTGTTGCAATAAGGGGAAGGCAATTTCTTTTAAGTTTTAGAACTCCAGACCCATACCTGTTTTTTCTCCTGCCCAGCCTTAGGGTCACTTTGATTCCCTCTCTATAAGTGTAATCCTCCCCTGAAGTACCTGATTGTTTTTTTTTTTACTGAGTCTTGTCCTGCTCCCAACTGGGAGAACTCAATCTGTTCGCCCTCGCTACAGTCAGGATCACTCCACTCCCCTACCCCCATTCCTAACCACCCACCCTTTCCTTAGATTTATACTTTCTAAACTCTTCCCACACCACACATTCACCAATCGACTTTCCCGCCCAATTTCCCCTCCAACCAGCCACTCCCCCCTCTCACTTTACACTACACCATCGCCTGCACTCTCCCTCTACCAGTATACCTAATTCCCTGTACAATTAGCATCTTACTTTTCATCTTCACTATCCAACAAAACATCACACCTCTAGTGTTATTCAGCAACTGTCACCTTACAATTCCCCAAGATGTCCCTACACAATCTCATTATCCCCCTCCTCCTCCTATTAGCCCTGTGTACATCATACCATACAGCACTTTATTACTTAACACCAGCACCTACTCTCTGTTATAGTCATGACTCACACAACAACCCTCATACACCTCTAATCTCCCCGTACCTATTTAAACTCTTACCCTCCAACCTCGTTATGGTCAGATTCTATCCTAATGTATCTCTTTCCACTTTTATCAAACCTAGAACTCCCCAAACTAGAGACCTTCTCTCCATCTTGCTTACTTTCTTTAACACACTCCTGATGGATGGAGACATTCATCCCAACCCAGGACCAACCTCCTCTATCTCTTTCACACATTCTGTTTACACCTCACCCCCTCAGTCTCTATTCCAATACCTCCTCCCCCACCTAAATCCCTATCTCTCTTCTCTCTAAATGTCCAAAGTATTGTTAACAAAACAACTGAATTGCACTCTTGGATTCAGCTTAACTCCCCTCATATCTTAACCATATCTGAAACCTGGTTAAAGCCTCACATCTCTAACTCAGAAATCTTACCCCCAGGCTACAACATCTATCATGTAGACAGAGCTAATTAGAGAGATGAAGGTATTGCCATACTATACTCCAACCAACTTACTATCTCTCCACTGTCAACCCCCTTACCCAGCTTTGCTCCTGCAGAGAACCTCATTGTAAACTGCCATCTTATCCCCATAAAAAATTGCCATTGTCTCCATCTCTATCCCCCAGGTGACAACATTCCTACTCTTGAAAACTTTCTTTCTTGGCCCTCCCAAAATATTGCCCGAGAAACCATTATACTTGGTGATGTGAACATTGATTGGGCTTTACTTTCCTCCTCTTCCCCTTCTCATGGCATCAGTCTATACGGCTTTCGCCAACTCATATCCTCCCCTACCAGAACCAACAAAACCTCTACCTCTGGATCTATTATAGATTGGATCCTAACTTCCGACCCTTGTTTCTATAATAACCTTGGCACACTTCCCAACTCTCTGAGTGACCATTCCCCTACCTATGTCCATAGGTACTCTCAACAGTCACCCAAAGAACACCTGTACAGAGTATCATAATCTTGACTCACTTTGACCTAGACAAGTTTAACACTACACTATCCAACATCAACTGGAACTTCCTATATAACCAGCCCCCTAAATGATGCTGTAATGGCTTTCAACAAAATATTTCTTGACATACTAAACACTATGGCCCCATCTAGAAAGATCAGAGTAAAATCAAACTGTACCCCCTGTATCACTAAGCAAATACGTTGTATTATGCACCAGAAGGACAGTGCCTGGAAAACCTGGGTCAAGAATAAAACCTCTCCCCTACTCCAACAGTACAGAAAACTTAGAAACGTGTAAAATAAACTATCCATTAAAGATAAAAGATAATTTTTCACTTCCAACCACTACAGCCTACATACCAACCCCAAGAAATTCTGGTCCATTAGCACTGCCCTCTACCCTAGTACCCCTCCCACCCCAACCCCTGCCCTCTCAGTACTACCTCTAAAACTGCTGCTCTATTAAACAGTCACATCATAGAAACAATCCAAAGACTAACTCACCATAGCCCCAATGCCTCTTCTCTGACTTTACCCCCAGTCCTCCTGCCTCAAATACCTTCTCCTTATAACCTGTTCCCACTGCCTTTATCAAATTCCAGCTGAATAAACTCGAACCCTGGTCTCCCTCTGTAGACAATTTACTCCTCACTTCTTTAAAATCGCTGCCAACTCTATTGCCTACCCAAGTCTCTATCCTTATTAAGTCTTTGACTGAGTCTGTTGTCCCTGAATTATGGAAATCCTTTTACACAATCCCTCTCCACAGAGGTGGTGACTCCACTGATCCCTCAAACTTGTGTGTTCATTTTCAGCTAAACATTTGCTTGATAATAATCTCTTAACTCCCACCCAACATGGCTTTAGACCCCACCACAATATGTCTACTGCTCTACTCTCGTTCACCCAAACTGTAGCAGAAGCTTGTGATAACAGTCTACTTCTTTCCTGTCTTTTCCTATATCTCTCAAAGGCTTTTGATACTGTCTCCCATTCTAAACTATTAACTAAACTTTCTGACCTTCACCTCTTTACCCCGTCTATAGCCTGGTTCTCTAGTTATTTATATGTGTTGGATAGTGTAGTGTTAAACTTGTCTAGGTCAAAGTGAGTCAAGATTACGATACTCTGTACAGGTGTTCTTTGGGTGACTGTTGAGAGTGTTCTCGTGTTTATGGTCAGGAATATACGAACAGCACTCCTCCTGGATTAAAGCGCAAGTACCTCCTCTCACCGCTAGGGTGAAGTCGAGAGCCATGCGGTTTTGAAGCACTACAGTTCTCATGGCATTCAGTTCATCAGTCACCAATTCTAGAGCGGAAAAGGTTGCATTGCTCATTACTTCGAGAAGTTTAGACAGTTTTCTCAGCTCCCAGATCGATTTTACTGCTCCATATGCTGGTAATATGCCTGCCCACGATATAACAGAATCACTCAAGTCCATGTGTGTTAGTCCATCGCCCACAGCATGATGATTTTTCCAGGGTGCATCGATTTGTCCTACTGGATTGACAGGCTTCTTGACGGCTTCTCGAACATTTTGAATTCTTCCTCGAGGTAAAACTGTTGTGTGTCGTATGGCCGGAACCAGGTAGCCCAAAAAGCAACTGCCAGACCAATTCTCAGGTAACCACTTATATGCTTTTCTACCACATACAAAATAACAATCTTCTACTTTAGTAGTAACTTTACTATGAATATACACTTGTCCTGCGTGAAACATTTTTCTGTCAATTATAGACAGTTGTTTATAGAGAACAGAATCATGTCTTACTTCCTCAATTGTTTTGTGCATCATTTTAAAAAATGAATCATAGTTTGTATTGTAATAAAAACCTGTGTTATTAGCTTTAGTATAGCATCTATAAGGAGCAGTCACATTGCAATTGCTCCAGCCCACCTGAACTGTATCATTTTTGTAAAAACACACAGTTCCCTTTTGTTGAACAGACAAGTGCAATGCTATTTTATCTTGTGCTGTAATAGTTGATGTATCATGAACCAAGTTTTTCCAGGTCTCGTTGACTCCTAGGGGGACTGAAGTTAACAATAACCCCCCGTATGCTGTTGGCAAAGCTGTGCAAATCCAGCAATTTGAAACATTGAAAGTCTCAGCATACACATATTTGATTGCCTGGTAAGTATTGAAGTTTGGGTGCCAGTCTATGTGCAACTCTTCACGTTTATTCAGTTCAGTTTGTGTGGCTGGGAAAGGGAATGGCCACAACAAAAAGATTATTGTCACTAGTATAGTTAACAGGATGATTATGCAATACTTATGAGGAAATGGTTGTTCTGCATTCCTATTTTCTCCAACTCTTCTGAGTAGTTTTATTTGGATTTCTCTAGATTCTATCATTTTTGCTTTTAACATATGGTCTTACTCTCTGCCCTAATAGGACCTTCAGCACCAATGTTTTTTTTTTTACTGGGGTTGAGACAGATCGGTCCTATTGATCTAACCCCCCTTTGTAGCCAGACATTGTGCTGAGGGCCCCAGTGGAGAGGTAAGATTTTTGTCCAGTTCAAAGTTCTTAACTAGTTTGCAGTGCGTCAGGTGGATCCACGAGGCTCGCTCTGCGATTTTGACTGCAGTGGTTGTTGAAAGAAGCACCTGGTATGGACCTTCCCACCTTGGTGACGTCCAATTCCTCTTTTTAATAGTTTTCACCCAGATCCATTCCCTTGGGATCACTGCCACTTCCGATGTTTCAGTTTGTTCTTTATCTGAAACAGAATTTGACTGCAACAAATGTTTAGAATTCAACAAATTTCTCATATATTCGGCTAGTGGACAGTCAGCTTCCTGGTCTGTGGGCATGAGAGGTTTCCACTGGGGTATATAATAAGCCTTTCCAAATAGTTTTTCAAAAGGAGTCAATCCTTTTGCAGTCGGAACAGTTCTCATGCTCAACAGTGCCAGGGGCAGACAGTACACCCAATTCTTTTCTGTTTCTGCTATTAATTTTCTTAACTTATTCTTTAAAATTCCATTATGCCCCTCAACTAGCCCTGCAGATTGCGGATGGTATGCACAATGATTTTTTAAAGAAATACCAAAATGCTTACTTAACTGTTGTATGGTTTGGTTTACAAAGTGTGTACCATTGTCGCTGTAGATCCTTTCCGGAATGCCAAATCTAGGGATGATTTCTTTAATAAGGACTTTCACTTCCACCCATCTGGAAAACATATCTACAATGACAAGACAATACTTCTTATTTTCACATTTGTTTAATTCTATGAAATCCATACAGATAGTATGAAACGGATATGGTGGTGTAGGGAAACTCCCTTGCTTGGGCTTTAACGCCCCTTGTGCATGATGTTTGTTACAAATTTGGCACATCAAACAAAATTTTTTAGAATAGTTTGTAAATCCATATGTTGTGAACACTCGGTTCACCAGCTGTACCATCCCCCCTGTTGAGACATGGCATTGCCCATGGCTCAACAAAGCTGCATATCTAAACAAATTAGATGGTAGTATTGGTTTCCCTTATTTAAAGATGTACAGCCCCTTTTCGAGAATTGCTCCTCATTTTACCCATCTTTGTTTTTCAGCTTGCATAGTGAGTGTCTGCATTGTCTTTAACATTTCTAAGTCTAAAATCTCAGAGGGTTGTTGTTCCTCATTTAAAAGAAAAACTTCTGAAGCTGCCTGTTTTGCAGCTGTATCAGCTTTTGCATTACCTTTTGAAATCCTATCTTGTTGCTTGGTATGAGCTGTGCATTTACAAATGGCTACTTTATGAGGTAACTGAATAGATTCTAAAAGATCTAGAATAAACTGTGCATGACTGATAGGTTTGCCAGTAGATGTTATCATTCCTCGATTTTTCCACTGCGCAAAAACATGTACAGTAGAAAAAGCGTACTGGCTGTCAGTAAAAATGTTCGCACATTTACCCTTTGCTAAGGTACATGCCCGTGTCAAGGCAATCAATTCTGCTGCCTGTGCAGATAGGTTGTGTGGTAAAGGTTTTGCTTCTATAATCTCAGTATCAGAAACTACTGCATATCCTACTAGGTTCTGTCCTGCAGGACCCCTTTTGCACGAACCATCCACGTAGTCTGTCACCTCGGCATCATCCAAGGGGACATCCGTGAGATCTTTTCTAGGTAGTGTCTTTTGCTCAATCACCTGCAGGCAGTGGTGTGGTGTGCCATCTGCAGGAGTTGGGAGCAAGGTAGAAGGGTTCAAAGTCGTGCATCATTCAATTGTCATGTGAGTTTGGCTGAACAATATAGTCATACAGGAAAGATGCCTAGCAGGGGAAAGATATGCTATCTTCTCTTGCAGTAAAATAATCACGACTGCATGAGGCACTCTCAAAGTGAGAGGGTGGAATAAAACTACTGAGGCCGAAGCCTGTACTGCCATTGCAGCTGCAACTACTGCTTGTACACAGTGAGGTAAAGACCGTGCCACTGGGTCTAGTTGTGATGAATAATAAGCAATGGGACGTTGCTTGTCCCCATGCTGTTGTGTTAACACTGATGTCATATAACCTTGCCTACAATCTACAGTTTGGAAAAAACGTTTATGGAAGTTTGGTAATCCCAGAACTAATGAGGACGCTATTAACTGTTTCAGTTTGCAGAAAGCAGATTCTGCCCTGGTGTCCATTGTAACAAATCCTGTGCTGCAATAGGCTTTTTATATATCAGGCCAGTCAGGGGTGCAGATTCCAAAGCATAGTTTGGAATCCAGCTCCGGCAAAAATTAGTTGTACCCAGGAAGGACATCATTTCCTTCTTGGTAGTGGGTTTTGGTGCTTGCAAAATTGCTACTTTTCTGTCCTCATCTAATGTTCTACCCTCCTTGGATATTACATATCCTAGGTATTTGACTTGTTTTTTTCCAAAGCTGCAGTTTATTTTTGTTTACCATATGTCCTTCAGTGGCTAAAAATTGTAATAGCGCTATGGTATCTTCTTTGCAATCTTGCTGGGTGGGGGCCGCCAGCAGGATGTCATTAACATAAAGTAGAATCTGACTGCCTCTTGGTGGGGTAAATCCTGCCAAGTTGCTTGCCATTTCTTGTGAGAATATTGTTGGACTTTCACAATATCCCTGTGGTAGTCGCGTATATGTATACCTTTTCCCCTGAAATGTGAATGCAAACCAATACTGGCTGTCAGGGTGTATCGGTATCAAAAAGAACGCATTGCTGATATCTACCACAGAAAAATATTTCTGTTGAGGTTTTAAATCATTCAACAGGGTGTGTGGGTCTGGCACTGTAGGTGCCCTTGGTATTACTGCGTCATTTACAGCTTGTAAATCTTGGACCATACGCCATTCTCCATTTGCTTTCTTAACAGGAAATAAGGGTGTGTTACATGGTGAATCAGGAGATTCCACCAGCACCCCTTCCCTAAGTAAAGCTGCTATAATAGGTTTGATTCCTATTTCTGCATCTTTTCTTAAGGGATACTGTCTTTTCTGTGGTCTAAATGCTGACTTTGGCATGATAGTAACTGGCCCTGCTGTACGAATAAGTCCTACATCTGATTTTCCTGTTGACCAGAGAGTTTCTGGTATATTCTGTAGGGCATTCTCTTCCTCCTTTAATAGGAGTGCTAATCAGCTGTCATTGCTAGACTGCAAGTGTACGGCTGGGTGGGTCTGGGTTATCCATTTCAGCTTCTGTATTTGTATTCCCTGTTCTGACAGTTCTAATTTTGTCTGTTTTTCCCATCTCGTGACTTTTTCTCCTAAGTCTGCCCATTCTATATTTTTGTCCTTAGTTAAGTTACATTTGGTAATTGATTAGATTTATAGAGTGCAAAGAACTCCTGGGACAATGAACAGCTAGCTACATTGTTCCCTTCTGTGTCCCAGTACAGATTACGTACTATCAGTCTGTTTGCACTGCAAAGGTATCAATTTGTCACTGTGCTTCCATACCCTGCATGGTTGGGACTACTGCTATACCGAATAGCTGCATAAGGTCTCTGCCCAAGAGGTTTACTGGGCATTTTGCAGAAACAACAATTTTGCTTTTATGAGTTAATCCTGAAACAGGATCAGTTATTGCAATGTTACGAGAGAGGGGCTCCTGATACAGCTGTCCATTAGCTGCTTTTACTAGTATGTAATCAGGTGACTCCTGACAGTTTGGAGGGATGTATCAGGGTTCGTGATGCCCCTGAGTCACACAAGAATTTGACTTCCCTCCCTTCTACCAAGAATGTAACTACTGGTTTTGTGTCCGCTAAATAGAGCTCCAGGCTCAATAAAGCTAGATCTAATGTTTAATTTTCTTCACTGTCCGTAACTTCCTGCACTTCCTCTATCTCTTCTGTCACATCCTCTACTCCCTCTATCACATTCTCATTTGTCTTTTCTCCGCTATCCCCTTCTAGTGATTCCTGACCATCATATAGTCAGTCCTCACCCTCTTCTTCTGTGGTTGCCTTCTTGTTTTTCTTGCAATCCCTTGCCAAGTGTCCCTTTTTACCACATTTAAAACATTCTCCCCTTTTCTTTCGCCCTTCAAAGTCCTCTGATCGCTGATCAGATTGTTTGTTTCCCTGGGTATTTTTTTTGCCCTTTTTCCCGGACTGTACTACATAAACTTCTGCTCCATCTTCTACAGAAAATACTTGAGCTTTCTTTTTCTTTTTGCTATTAAAATGCCTTTCGGTATGCCTAGCATATTCAAGTAATGACTGTAACCTGCTTGTACGATGATCTACCATGTGTTTTGTAATAAAACTGCTTACGGGTGCAATACTGCCTTTTAAAAATGCATTCTTTAACTTCTGTTCATATGGGGAATCTTGCGTTTGATCTTCAGGAACCTGCATTCCACAGTGGTTATTAAAACATTCTAATAATCTGGCATAATATCGGTCAACAGTTTCACCTTCTTGCTGGATGCATTGATTAATGCAAGTCCAGTCTGCCCTAGGCTTCCATTTTTCAGAGATGCGGTCTGTAAGACCTTTTACTCTGTTGTCTAGTTCTGCGCTGCTATGTGGGAGGGGTCTATGTGCAGCATCACGGGGATTCCAGTTGCCACTAATCATGTACAAATCTGGCCCCACAATTTGTCTAACTACTTTTTCTACCTCTTCTCCGTTTAAATTATAACTTAGCCTCATTCCTTGTAAATCTTCCGAGAACTTTCTAAAATTAACTTTTGGATGGAGAATTCCCTTAGTGGCTTTCTGGATATCTTCCGGAGTCCAGGGTCTATACACTAGAATAGTTGGGTCCTGACTGTCTTGTCCTGCCTGAGGATTAGGTACTTCTATGAGTGGACATATTTCTTCTTCACTCATAGATCGTGAATTCTTAACCATTTGATATAACTCAATGCCTTCATTTGAGTTACCTGCCCGTGTTCGAGACCTGGTCCCGATGGGATCTCTAATAAAAGGTTTTGCTTTTGTAATGTCTCTATTTTCAGTGACAGCAGGATATCGTGGGGGTGGACTAAACCTGTTCACTTGCTTCATATTCTGATAAGGGAGGCGGAGGGGCCGACGCTATTACTAAATTATTGTCCTCCTTATCTAAAAACATTGCTTTTGAATTGTTGTTCTTTTGTTCCCTATGGTTTACTTCCTCAATCCACCTGTGTACCTGAGGAATTCCTAATTGGCGTTGCCTTTTAACCCGACCTTTGGAATCGGTTTTGAGCTGTTTGACAAGTTTGATAAGCGAGGATTTTTCTAATTTTCCGTCAAATTCATACTTATTAACCCATTTTGAATCGTATTTAATATTATCAGCACGCCGCGACTGCATGTATTTTGTGTCTTCGGTTAACTGCGGATTTTGGGGTCTTTTTGTGCAATTATTACCCATTTTGTTCTACCCTTTTGATCGTTACGTAACCTCTCTTATTTTTAACGTGGTACCACGGATTTTGTTATAGTCTCTTCAGAATGACTGCCTACCTATTCTGTTTTCCCTGATCTATGACAAGACAGTACTCTTTTCTGTCCCTGACTTGTAAAATACAGTCTTGACGAAAACAATACAAATCTAGTCCCTGATCTAAAACAGAAAAAAGTAGATTCACCTTACCTGAGCCTTCATGATTGATCACCTGGTTTGTGAAAACCCGTCCTTCAGTCGCAGATCAGAAAGTGGCTGGCCTCTTCTGCACGACAATTCAGTTGGAGGGCTTTTCAAATAAGAAGAACCGATTTGGTTTCTTCCCCGTACGGTTTCAACCACTCGGCCCGTCTGATCCGAGGCGAAGTGAGGGTTTCCAGCTCGAAGGACCAATCTGTCAAAGGAAAAAACTTCAAAGACCAATTCACATAAGGTTCAGGTATGGCACCTTTTATTACTTGCAGCAAGGAGACAAAAACATGCACATACAGGATTTTGCCTAATTACTAACAGGCAGTATGCTTCTCTTATACTGTTCTATAAAATGTTACTTTATATGGTTGACGTTGTTAGACACAGCTTTCTGTATTGTTCTACAGCAAATGTTACTCAGATTTCCTGCTGACATGTTCAGATTTGAAACTCACTATATGTTACATAGAAAATGTTACTTGGATTTCCTGCTGACATGACTGGATTTATGAAAAACATTTGAGAAAAACAACTTGATCTTGGGGGCTGTATTTTCTTTAGCCCACTATAAGCTTCTATTGTGCAGCTCTAATACATATGTTACATTTCAAGGTACTTTTCTAGCTTAGGTACAAGTTAATGCTGATTGCAGTTCATATTTTCAAACATCCTTTGTCTTCATTATCAATAGCTTCTGCAGCTGTGTATTTTCTCATAGCATAAGCGGAAAATCAATAATTCTTTATTTAAATCTCATGACATTAGTAGAAGTGATACATCTATTATTATTTCCCTGACACTAGCAGAAATTAAATACTTCCCTGTAAATTTCCAAAGCATAAGCAAAGATCATAACTACGCATATTTCATGACATTACAAGATTGGAATGCTTCTGCAGTTCGTGCAGATTTATGCAGTGTGAAATATAATAAATGTGTTAACCCTTTTTAAACCTCGAATGCACTAAGCATATTACTAATGCATATTTTTCTAACATACCCTGTCTTCTGTATGCTGCTCCTGTCCTTACTAACCTCCAGTCATCTCTTCTTAGCAAACTAGAACAAACCTGCAATAAAAGTGGATAGGGGAGTTTGCCTCCAATCTCCCCTATAAATCTCACCACTGCCTTGCCCTAAAGTCTTTGCAATGGCCTGAATTCCCTAAACAACTGGTCTTTCCTCAGCTGCATATAACACACACTATTCTTTATAACCCCAGTTCCTGTCCCCTCTATCTCTAATGTTGTAGCGCTATACAGCCCCCAGTGTCAGCTTCGTACATCTGACAGACATTTTCTGGACATATACAAACCCACAAAAAATATTGGGAAATCACTATATAAATACTCAGTAGCCCGCTTCTGGAACTCCCTCCCACATAATATAAGAAATATCCCTCACGAGTCCCAGTTCAAACTTGAACTTAAATGCTTTCTAAAAAAACCTGTTCCTGTCCCTGTCAAGCTCCAACCTGATTCTAACTATACTCCTCCTCAATCTACCTGCTTCTCTCATAGCCTTCTCTTTCCTCACTTCTCTCTCTTCTCCATAGTGCCAATACTACTACATACCAACACCCTGTTTTTTCTAAATAATGCTTTGCATCCAGACTGAGTTGTTGTTACCGTATAGATATACGCAGAAACATGTAAAAAAAAACCTGTTAGATTAGATGCCTTCACTTTCTTGTATATATTCTTGTATATGCCATTTGTGATGTAAATTTTTGTCTTGTGTGACTATAATTGTAACTGGAGCTTTTCTCCTCGGGTCTCCACTGAAAATGGGCCTTTGGCTCAGCTGGACCAATCTGGTTAACAAATGACAATAAATAAATAAATAAATTAGAGGCACAAGAGAATCACAGTGGGTAATAACTATTTACTGTCCTGAACCTCAGTGATGGAGATTATAGACATGTTGAGGGCAGTAGTATTTTTATAGCAGACTTGGGGATAATAGGGAGGACTGGATTGTAGTGAACTGAACAGAAGATGCTAATAAGGGGCCCAGAAGGGTCAAGATAAACTTGGAGAGGAAAACATTTAAAACAAACTCCATAAACTTATGTCACACATTATTACAGCTCTTTGAGGACATCCACCCCACCCCAGGACCCAACACAGTATATCAGCAGAATTCCATCCCCACTCATATTCCACCTTATACTAACTTATTAACCCATCACAGTAACTCTGACCTGCTAATTCTTAATATGAATGTTAGGAGCATAATAAATAAGGTCCACAATTTACATGCCAGTCTCCCACTGTACTCACCTGATATTGTGGTACTAACTGAGACCTGGTTAAAACCAGTCAATAGTAACAATGGCATTCTTCCTCCTGGATATAATATCCTACATAAAGACAGAATAGCCAAAAAAGGAGGTGGGGTAGCAATTCTATTTAAAAACAACCTAACTCTGAAGATTCTAGATCTGACTATCCCCAACTTAGATAGCGCAGAAATATTATTCTCCAAACTAGAAATAAACTCCAAAAAGTTCATTAACATAATTGGATACTACATCCCTCCAGGAATTAATATAACTACCCTGGAAACCATACTGCATTGAATATCCAACTGAGTGCCACAAGAGACTATCATTATAGGGGATTTCAACATTGATTGACTTGCCTGCTCCTCTCAAACCCCACAAAGTTTATCAGCCTATATGGATTTACGCAAATCATCCCGTCCTCCACAAAGATAAATAAGGCAACAAGAAAGGAATCAAGCCTTGTTTGGACCCTCATAAATAGACCTTACCCACTCCTTTCACTATGGTTGTCTCCCTGACAGCGTGAGTGACCATCAATCAGCCTTACTCCTTAGGCATAGGTTTCATCATAACAGTCAATTAACTTAGATCTGATAAGAAGCAAAAAGCATTTTAATACCATCGATTTCTTATCAGCATTACAAACCTGCAACTGGACACACCACGAAAGCTGCCTCCCGTAGATGAAGCAATTCATTTCTTTAACACTACTTTTTTAGATATCCTGAACACACATACACCTCCTAGAAACATTAGAACCAAATCAAAAACTGTTCCTTGGCTACCTAAAGGGACTAGGTCTTTACTAAAAACTAGAGGCAAAGCCTGGAACCACTGGCTTGCTAACAGGTCCCAAGCATCAAAACAATCATACTTAGAGCTCCATAATAAAGACAAAAATCAGTTAAAAAACATAAAATTAATTACTACCAGAATATAAAAGTGAAATGCCAGAAAACACTCCAGATGTTTTGGGCAGCCATTAACAATATTCTCCTTCCCAGAAAATCCGCCACACTCTCACCATCAACCAATAACAAAACCGAAACCATTGCTACCCAGTTCACCAAATATTTCACTGAAACCATAACTAACTTATCTAATCTTCTAAATTCCCCCTCCACCGAACTACCCAAGACCAACCTCAACAACTCCTCTTTTTCATTCAAACCAGTCTCCATCAACAACATAAAAAATTGCTTAAAATTCTAAAACCCACAACCCTAACCGTAGACCAACTTCCAGCAGAATTTCTGCAAATTGCTGCCGATGCAGTAGCCTTCCCCATGTCCATCCTAATTATTTTCTGACATGGATCTATTAAAGTCCCTGCAATTTGGAAAATCTCCCTCATAATACCCCTACACAAACGAGATAATTCTACAGAACTGACTAATTATTGTCCAATAGCCATACTATCCCCCTATCTAAAATCTTAGAAAGATGCATATATAAACAAATCATGGTTCACCTACACACACACAAACTTTTAGCAAACACCCAACATGGCTTTTGCCCCTACTACTGCATTTATGTCCTTTACTAGTATAGTAAACCACCACAGAAACAGTGGCAAATTTGTATCTGCCATCTTTCTTGACCTTTCCAAGGCCTTTGACATGGTCACACATAGTAAACTTATCCAAGTTCTTTCCGAATTTAATATCCGGCAACCCTCTAGCTCTTGGTTCCAAAGCTATTTATCAGATCGCCAGCAGGCTGTCCAGTGGCAGAATGACCTCTCCCCCTCTTCTCCCAGTTACAGTAGGTGTTCCCCGAGCCTCCATTCTAGGACCCCTACTCTTTTCACTTTTTATTAACAATCTACATACTTCCACTCTTCATGCTTCTGTTATCCAGTATGCAGATGATTCTACCTTAATGTGTTCTGCCTCCTCCCCACATGAACTCCAGTCAGTTACACAGGATTCCTTTCTCTCTTTTGAAGCATGGCTCAGAAACTCAAAACTAATTCTCAACCCTAACAAAATAAAACTGCTTTTATTTTGCCCAACTAGATCCACCACTTTAAGCCCCTCCTTCAGTATTATGCCCATGAATAAAACCATCATTTGTCCTGCAACTCACCCTAAACTTGTAGGTGTAGAAATCAACTGCAGTATGAAATTTAACATCCATAGCTCCCAGAACATAAAGAAAGTGCATAAAAAACAGGTCAAGTCCACCACTGCACGTACCCATCTCTTATCTACACTCCTGTATGCCTCCCCAGTACTCACAAACTTGAGAAAGACTTATTTAGCCAAACTTCATTCCTGCTACAGTAAAATAGCCAGGTTTGCCACAGACTCTTCTTTCAGGGTATCCCACTGTTCAGCTCTTAAACAACTTAGTTGGCTTGAGCTTCCCCAACTCATCCTCCATAAACAACTGATCTTTGCACATAAAATCAAAAACCAACCTGACAAAATCCCCGCCCTCCAAAATTGAATAATTCCGTACTCAAACAATAGGTCACTGCACTATTATTATTACAGGTAACAAAAGCCAACAACGCAGCTGGTGATTCCCTCTTCTCCAACTTCATATCTAAAAAATGGAACACTGTGCCCCATAATGTAGTATCCCATTCTGCCTTAAAAAGGTTTAAACAAATGCTGAAAACACATCTGGCAGATACTTTATGCTGCTGCACCAACTCTGGTTATGGTACCCTCAATGTATGAAGCTATCTAACCACTTGTGTTAACTTAACTGTCAAACTACTAACCATAGTATCCCAAGACTCTGTTTTCTGAAATCCATCTCATTCCGATATACTATATATCCACCAGACTAAATATTTTTAGTGTACAATGTTTCTCAGACCAAACCTTATTACTAAAATTACAAAAGGACTTTTATTATGTCCTTTGCAGATGAGTCTGTGTATTATGCTGATACCTAAATCTGCAACATGGGGTCATCCCTGACAACTAAATGTATAACTCCTAAACTGCATTTACTGTTAAACTTCTTTATTTAATATTTGGATGCAGAAAAATCATGTGATAGAGTTTATTGAGGCTATTTCTGGGAAATAATGAGGGTCATGGGTTTCCTTGAGCAGCTGATACATCTAGCTAGGAGCTTGTATCAGGGCTCTGCAGAGGTGGTGAAAGTTAATGCTAAGCTTTCAATATCAAAAGGGGAACTAGATGGGGGTGTCCCTTGTTACCCTTGTTTAATATCTGTTTGGAACCCTTGACTCATAAAATAAGGAATTCAAAGTTGAAAGGCTGAAAATAGAGGGAAGAAGAGGGGAGGAGAAGCTTGCAATGTTTTCAGATATAATGCTGTACTTCTCTGACCCAGAACAAGATGTAAAACGCTTATTTGTCTTACCAGTAGCTGTGGGTACAGAGGTTAAGTACTTGGGGGGGGGGGGGTCTGGATTTCACAGAAATCAGAAAAGTCACCGCAAAAAAAAATGAGACCAGGTTTAGGAGAAAATTCAACAGCTGATTAAGAAATGGTGGTTTATGTATTTGGAGATAATGCATAGAATCCAAGTTTTTAAAATGTTTGTAGTTCCTCTAATGGGACCACTGCTTTTTGGCACAAAAGTCTTAGAAGTCAAGGTCAATGTCAGTGGCCTTTAGATAACTAAATTTGCGTATGATTTCAAGTTAGGAGCAGTCATAGAATCCTCCATCAACACAAATGTTCTCCAGGAAGGGTTGACACAGGTACATAACTGGTGTTAGTGCCATGGACTAAAATGAGATGCCAAGAAATGCATAACCAGTAGTCAGGGACTGTGGGAACCACACAGAGAGTAATCTAGCCTTTGATCATCATTGAGTACAGTGAGTATGTACCTAACAGGAATGTCCAACAATTGGAACATCCACAGAGGTTCCTCATTAAAGAAATACAGGATGTAAGTGACATGTGCTATGCAGATCCCCTCAAGTCCCCATTCCCGTATTCTGTCCCGTACAGGTTGTTGAGGGAAATCTATTCCTGGCATGCAAGGTGTTGTCAGACCCCACCCTGATGGGCCTCCTACATATTCACAAAACAAACAGCACTAGAACTACCCATTATAAAGACTTAAACATTGCCTGTGATGTAAATAGGACCTACGGGAGACCAGTTCAAGTGTAACTTGGACAATTGGATGGGGAACAGGAAATTCATCCCTGGTTTGGCACCTTTGTCTGTAATGGACACAGGCAGCCTGTAAATGTTTAGTCTCCCAGGCCCCTGCTTTTAAATGTTTCGTTTCCCAAGCCCTTGTTTAAATTTCTCAAGGATACCAGAACTTGTCAGAGATTTGGGATAGGTGGCTAGGCTTTAAGAGGCCCATGTAGTCGTTAGCCTAGTAAACACCTATGGACCTTTGTACAAGGAAAAGGAGTTAATGGATTTTTCCAAGACCTGTTTAAGGCCATAATCACACTCAAACTACCATATTTTGTCTCCTCTGCTCCTATTCCTAATGCTCTAAAACAGACAAATTTGGAATCACCCTCAGAGGATGATGAGGCAAAGTCTGATTCTGATGAGCACTCTCTCTGACCTACTGTTCTCAGATCCACTCTCTAGACAAAGTAAGCTCAGATAATGAAGCCTCTGTCTCCCCAGATTCCCCTGTAGAGGAAGCTTAGTTTGGAGAAACCATGTGTAACATGATATAACACTTTAAATGGGAATCCACAGTTCTGATGTGCAAAAAAAGTATTATAACCTTTTTGAGGTAGGCATCCCTGCACCTGCTTCAGTTCTTCCTGTCCTGGATGCCTTTGCTTCCAATTATATTGCTTGACTGTCTGCCACCAGCCCCAAAAGGCATGATATATTTTACAAAGTGCCTAAAAATGTAAAGTTTCTGTACATGAACCCTTTGGCAGATCCTTCTGTGTTTTCTATGGCTTCAGGTAAGCCATCTAAAATTGTATATGCTCCTAATGCCCTACCCTTGGGTAAAGATGGCTGAGCAGGGGATAGAATGGAGAAAAAAGGTATACATCTTTTCCACTCAAGCGTTTAGAGCCCTGAACAGTCCCAAATCACTAAATATTCACTGTTTGTTTTGGGAAATGTAAATAAAACATTGGACCAAGCAGTATGCCATATCCATGGTAGTCCAGGCTATACAGGTGGCTAGACATAGCATCAAATGCAGCTATAATGCAGTGGAGGCTTCTTCGGGGCAGCTGCTACTGGCTCTGTTATCAGAAAGTATGCGTGGTTTCATTCTCAGTCCCTACCTGAGGACATCAAAGCCAAGATGCTATATCCTCCTTTCAATAGGTATCTTTTATTTGATGCAGTCATCTTGTTTAAAATCTTACAAGAAATTTATAAAGGATTGCAAACACATTTTCCTTACTTTTGTTTCCAGATGTCAAATAAACTACCCCACAAACTTCTATTCTCCTTTCCCATGGAATCTATGCCCTTTCATCTTCTTCTTCTTCCTTTGGCTTTTCCCAGTTAGGGGTCGCCACAGCAGATCACCTTGTCCGCTCATGATTGGCAGTGGAGTTTTACGGTGTTGAGTTGCCAGCCCAGCACCCAACCTTCCACAGAAGACACACACATGCACGCACTCACGCCTAGGTCCAATTTAGAGTGACCAATCCACCTACAGCATATCTTTGGGATGTGGGAGGAAACCAGAGCACCCGGAGGAAACTCACGCGACCACAGGGAGGACATGCAGACTCCACACAGAAGGCACCCCAGCCGAGAATCAAACCAGAGAACCTCTTGCTGTGAGGTGGCAACGCTAACCGTTGCACCACCATGGCTGCCCGCAATCTAGCCCCTTTCATAAGGCCAAGAAAATGCCTAGGAAGAGTTCAAGACAAACCAAACAAGGACTCAAAATTTTGGAGGTCTTCCTACCCAGTCAGGTCAGCCTGACTTTTTTCTTCCCTCTCCCAAACCTCCCTCCTTCCATCCCTCCCCCTGTCTAAAAGACTCACCTCATCTGTGGGGAATTGGCAGCTCATAATCACAGACAAATAGGTCTTCTCCATTATTTAGCATGATTACAGAACATCTTGGAAGGAAGTCCCCTCCATTCAAGGACATTCCTCCTCATCCCAGTTGGACAAAGTTCCTACCTCCCATCATTCAAGCTTTGCTTGACCGAGGCACAGTAGACCCTGCACCACATCAGTACCGGGAAAAAGGGTTTTAGTCAAGACTTTTTATATCCCAAGAAGGGAAGGAGAATTGAGACTTTATTTTGTTTGTGGATTCCAACACTTTCCTCAAGGTCCCCTCATTCAAGATTCTGTTTCTCCCAACTTTTATGGCTTTCATCCTTCAGCAAGCTTTATTAGTTCTCTTGGGTCTAAAGGATGGCTACCTTCACATTCCCATACATCATGACTTCATAAAATTTCTGAGATTCTCCGCTTGCTCATCATACTTTCAGTTCTCTGCTTTGCCTTTTGGACTTTCTACAGCCCCCAGGATTTTTACAAATAGTCTGCCACCAGTCATAGCCTTCTGCAGAACTCAGGGAATTCAAATATTCCCATACTTAGATAACCTGTTAATACAGGCACCCTCTCTGCAGACCATTTTGTCCCTCCTTCAAAGTCTGTGGTTCATAATTGCCATAAAATCCACACTGGAGACCACCCAAGACCTGTTTTCTTGGGCTGCAGACTAGATACCAGACTCATGCAGGACATCTGTCTTCTAGGCAAGATACAGAGTTCATCCAGCTACTTCCAATCTCCTCAGACTTGCAGTGCTAGAGAAGTTCTCAAGACACTGGTGTTCATAGATGCAACCATACTCATGGTTCCCTTTGCCAGACTTCATATGAAAAGGATGCAGTGGTACTCAAATTCCATCTGCTTCCACCATTCTCACTGTCTGGACACTGAGATTCTTCTATTCCTCACTTAAAGAAAGACTTTCAGTAGTGGATTTCACAGGTAAGCCTCAACCCTGGGCTACCTTTTAAAATACAGACTGTGCTTCATACATTACATGGGAGGTAGGGACTGGCTCACAGAGAGTCCAGGGCAGATGGCCACCAAATTTAAGGTCAGAGCGCATCAACCAGAAGGAGATACGGGCACTAATCCAGGCCATGCAGATCCCCTCCCGCTCCTAGACCCCAGGTCCCATCAGAATGTTTACAGACAACACTACAGTCATGCGTTACATAAACAAGCAAGGGGAACTATTTTCAGCTGTGCAGACTAGCTGTTATCACTTGGCATCAGGACACAAAAGCAAACTTGTCCCTTCAAGCAGTTTACATTCCTTGAGAGGACAATATCTTGGCAGATTTTCTAATTAGCTCAAGACAAGACCCTCATGAATGGATACTAAACAGGGAAGTCTTCCTAGACACAGTGCACAGATGTGATGTACCGCAGATAGAGTTATTTGTCTCCATCCACAACAAACTACTGCTTCAGTTTTGTTCCAAGACTACTCCAACTCAAGCATGGAGAGTAGATACCTTGTCTTTTCCTTGGAAATGGGGCTTCCTTTATGCCTTCTCTCTGCTTCCACTTCTCCCAAAGATCTTGTTAAGGATCCACACAGACTACCCATATATCTTACTGGTGACTCCCTTATGGCCAAGGCAGCATTGATTCCCTCTTGTCTACCCACCTAGTCAGGGGTCATCACTAACCGTTACCTCAGAGTAGACTTACTCACACAGCACAAAGTTCACTTCTTCACTCCAACCTGCCATCTCTAAACCTGATACTTTGGGTGATAGGGTTGCGATCCTTTTCAAACACCAGTTTTCCGAAAATGTGCTACAGGTTCTTCAGGAGGTAAGGAAACTTATTACCAGGAAATCTTGTATATTTAAATGGGAAAATTTTAATTTAGTGTCATGCTTATGAGTATCACCCTGTACAAGCAGATGTTCCCATTATCCTGTCTAATTTGTGTGTTCTGTTAAAAGCTGCTTTGGCATAATATTCGATCAATGCACATGTCCTGGCTATCTCTGTTGACTTACTTCAATCTAGACCCTCATTTTCTGTCTAGACTGGAGCTAAAACCACCTAGGAAAGCGATTCTACCTTCTTGGGACCTCAGTTTTGTCCTTGGAAATAGTAACTCTCTTTCTCTTGTAAACAGCAGTTTAAAAACCATGCTTCTAGTAGCCCTTACCTCAACTAGAAGATTCTCTGAGCTCCAGGTCCCCAATGGCACCCCCTCCCTTACTTATTGTTCACAAGGACAAAATTTTGTTGAGGGCTAACCCCTCCCTTATGCCTAAAGTAGTCAATGAACCATTCCTCAACTTCCTGACATTTTTTCTTAATCCACAGAATAAGGATGAGAGAATCTTACATTCCCCACACGTTGACAGGCAGCTCAGATTTTACTTGGACAAGACTAAGTTAATCCACAGGACCGATCAGTTTTTGTTTCCTTCCAAGAAACCAAGCTGGGTAATCCAGCCTCTAAATAAACCGTTTCTAAATGGGACTCAAAATCCATCTGCTTTTGTTACACACACATTTTTACCTTCATCAGTGAAAGCATATAGTATACCAGAGCTGTGTCCTCTTCTACTTTGTCTTCTGTGCATACCTTTACCTAACAGTACAAGGTAGATGCTTTTTCTCAAGTCAGAGCTGCCTTTGCCAGATCAGTCCTCTCTAGCCTGGTTGACAGTTCTGCTGTGCCTCATCCAGCCACCCTAAATACAATCTAAGCCTTGGGAACCACCCAACAGTTTGGAATACTTCAACAGTATTCCAAGGAAGGAATAGTGTAGCTGTGTAAGAACTTTCCATAACACTAGATGTCCTACTGATAACTGTTGCAGTATTCCTTCCCTCCCTGCCATCTCACTTCTCTGTCTTTGCTGCTCATGGACTGAGGAGGAGCCTTTTTATCTTTTCTTCCATTCTAGATGACCATTACTTTTTATTATCCTCAGGTGTCTACACGCTTTCTGGCTTGGAGGCCTTTTGAGGTTTTATGCTCATATGTCCACTTATGTACCCTTGTGCCCAAGGGCTTTGGTCATATGTCGGATGTATGGCTCTTTGGATGTTTTTGGTTTTGGCACCCTGGCCAGAAGTCTAAGTTATTTGGCAAGGTAACCCAAATCATTTGGAATACTGCAACATTGATCAGTAGGACGTCTACTCTTATGGTAAGTTGTTACACAGCTGTACTTTCTGTGAGGTAAGTACTTGTCTTGAGTTCCACATCGAGACTTTACATACTCTGTCTTTTTGCCTGGGCCCAGAGCAAAACATGCCAAACTGTCCCCACTAGGCTCATCTTAATAGCTGAACTGTCAAGCATAGGGTGAATCGTTAACCGTTTTCTTTGTCTAAGAATTGAGCTATCAGGGACATACCTGTAGTATGGCATCTGCTGGTTCCACTTATTTTGGTACCTATTGTAAACAATGGGAGAAGCATCTGAAGCATATTAGTGTAGAAAACAACAGTGATTTGACATCAGCCAGTCCACCCAGACTCATGAATGTCAAAGGAGAGGAAACGCTTTTGCAGTCTTGTAGATTAGCCCAGGGCTACTACTGAGACTCTTTTGGAATATGATGTGCTAGCAGCCATTTCCACGTCAGCATGGATCAAAGGACTTGGGCTCTCGGTTGGGCCCAAGGTTGCTTTGCAGGTCTCAACTTCTGACTCCCACTCTAGGGCTTCAGAGGGAGAAGACAGAATCCCCAGGTTAGAGAGGAATTGTCAGCAGATTGAGTACAAGCTGTGGTCTAGTCCCAATGCATCCAGTGCCACACCCAGACCCAAGCCTAAGGCCAAGATTAAAAAGACTCTAACTTGCCTCACCCTAGGCCTTCAGACCCACCAGCAGGATCTACTGAGACTGTCTGGGGATCGCATTCACATTATGAGTTCTGAATGTATATCTCCTGCTAGAAACCGTACTACAGGATCATCTCCTGTGAAAATAAAGAGGGACATTTCCCGCTACGATTCTATGACTCATATGAAACTCATGAGGATGAATTGTCATATGTTGATCAAATTTCTTCTTGTTCATGTGCTGATTCCGAATCTGATGAAAATCTTGCCTCAGCTTCACCAACCAAGGAATTCCCTTTTAGGAAGAGACTCCATAAAATGAGGGAACACCTCCACTGAGAAGATCAGGACTATCATCATTCTAAGAAGAGTGTTGGAAACATTTTAAAACTCCCTGAGCATAAACACTTGGCTATTCCTACAGTGCTAGAAGTATTGGATAATTTTATACATGACTCTTGCTTGCCGCCTGCCTACCAACCACCTGCTCCTAGAAAACCAGCCCATTTTTACAGGGTTCTAGATTTCTGTAAGCACCTGTTTAGAAACCTTATAACAGATCCTGAGGTTGTCTCTCATGGTCCCAAGGACAATAAGGACCGCACTTCTATGAATCCTTTGCCAAATGAAAAAGAAAGAACTGTTGATAAACTTGGCAAAGAATTGTACACTTCTGCTAACACTGGTCATGCGAGCTCTCATCTGCCAGTTCCATATGGTTAACTTCAGGAAACTTCTGTACCAGACGAAGGAAAAACTACTGATGGAGGATAGAGTTGTTTACTCAGAGCTGCTGAATTTCTGCTTTTGTTGTTCCTCAGTTGCTAACCATTCTGTGCATTGAGGTTTTGATGTTTTAGAAGCATCAGCAGGGCGGTTGCCTCTGCGTCAGTCATTTCTGGGCATGTCTGGTTAAGGGAATAGCCCCTTCCAAAGCATTTTAAGTCTGTACTTCTGGATGCAGCTTATTCTGGAGCTTTTGTTTGGACCTGAGGCTGAAGCCATTTTCAAAAAAAAAAATGTAGGACAAGTTTAAATCTTTGCAGATGGTCAGGTTCAGCCATATAAGTTTTGTAGGAATTACTCTACCAAGCCTTTGTCCTTTCCTTCCTCTCAACCCAGACAAACAGAAGGACTAGAAGGAAAACACACCAGAAACATAAAAAATGGCAAGCTGACCAAGCTAAAAGGCCTAGTAAGTTCCGGCATCAGGAACTCAGCAGGGAGCAGCCATGACTCAGCCAGATACCTCTCCATTCCTTCCTTTTCCTGTGTTTTCAGTCTGTATTACCCTGTTTTTTTTCAAAATTAGGGGGAAAGATTTCACTGTTCTTCAAGGAATGGGCAAACATTACACAGGACAAATGAGTACTAAATGTAATCAATTCAGGGTATGTACTACAATTTGTCTGTCTCTCAAAACCAGCAGACATCCCTTTGGTTCCAAAACATCCACTCCAGGAGACTGTTGTTCATATTGGTTGATGTTACCTCAAGGCTACATTGAACCACTTGCTCTAAAGGAAAAGGGCACAGGATACTACTAGAGACTCTTTCCTTGTTTCAAGAAAAGAAGGAACCCGGTGGCCTATCTTTGATCTTTCAAGACTAAACAGGTTCATGCTGGTTCCTAATTCAGAATGTTAACCTTGCAAAATCTTACACCCATGCTATCCCCAAGGTGTTCATGATCACTGTAGATCTAACATTCCCATAACAAAAGCACACAGGAGGTATTTGTGCTTCAGATCAGGTAGAAGCAATATCAGTTCTCCTGTCTGCCCTTTGGCTTGGTTACTGTGCCCAGAGTTTTTACAGAATGTCTGGCCCTACTAATTGCCTTCTTATAGGTTCATAGGAAGTTACTAGGCTAATGACCCTAGGGCCTTTACAAACCAAGTCATGTAATAACCTGAGAACCCTTATTGACCATGGTTAGATGGTCATTGTTAGCAGTGCAATTCTGTGATCAGTACTGACTGCCTCTGTCCATGAGGGAGCCAGGACAAAGGACATTCAAATTTTCCCTCTAGCTGAATGATTGCCTGATTTAGTCAAGGATTTGCAGTCTTCTCTTCATCTGTGGTTCACTCAGTTTGAAGAAGTACAACCTGACCTCATTATGTAAGTTAGTGTTTCTAGGAGCCCTGTTAGATACAGGTCTACAAATGGCTTTCCTCCTGGAGGAAAATGTTTCCTTCCTAACAAAGTACTTCCACTCTCTCGTCGTTCAGCCAGCCATCTCAGCAAGGGACATCCTGAGAGTTTTTGGATACATGGCTTCATGTATCCTGATGGTTCCATTAGCAAAATTACATATGAGAAAGATTGAGTTGTACCTCAAGAATGTGTGGTGCCAACACAAACATTCCCTCAGTCACAAGAATAACCACCTTTCCTTGTTTAAAGGAGTAGTAGTAGTGGTGGATTCAAGCCTGCAGTCTAAACAAGGGGGTTCCCTTTCGGATATAGCCTCAAAATCGGATCCTTAGATCTGGCATGGTGTGCACATTGTAAGTCTCCATGTACAATGAAAATGAGATCAAGCCTTCTTAAAAATCACTTAAACCAAAAAGAGATGTTGGCAGTATTAAAAGGCATGTTGGCATTCATGAATCTGTGGAAGCCAGGAGTTGTGCAAAGACAGACAACACCACAGTGATTTGGTACATAAGCAAACCGAGAGGAACACACTCCCGCCATCTGTGTTGTTTAGTCATAGAGCTGTGTGATGCACCTCAGTCCATGGTGCTACACCTGATGGCCTAGGAAACATGTGTCTGTTAGTAGACCACCTCAGCAAGTCAGAAACATTTCCAAATGAGTAGAGTCTAAACAGGGGCATTTTTGTACTGATAACTGAAAAATGGAGTGTGCCATAAATAGACATTTTTGCCACCAATCTAAAAAAGCAGTTGGAAAATTTTTGCACAAGGGCCACAGGCAGCAAGACCTTGGAGGATGGACACTTGCTCCTTTCAATGGACAAATGTGTTTCTATATGCCTTTCTTCACATACTTCTTATCCACAGGGTATTACTGAAGATCAGGGAGAAAGGGCCAAGGGTGATCTTAATTGCATCTATTTGCGTGAGGCAGCATTGGTTTCATCTGCTCCATAGTCTGAGCAAGCAGGAACTGTAGCTGATACCTCAAAAGGTGAACCTATTAACCAAAAACAGGAGAATTGCTATGCACCCCAGTCTGAGCACCTTGAGGTTGACAGCATGGATGATTTAGTACTGTCCTCTCAAGGGATTTCTTTTGTTAAGGACTTCCTGGCTGTCTGAAAGGAGACCAGAAAATCAAGTACTAGGAAATCTTACAAATCCAAATGTAAAAGACTTGCTGTTTGGTGCCACTGTAAGGGCCAGCTGCCACTTCCTGCAAAACTATGCCTGGTGATAGTCTACTTAGCTGAACTGTTCAACTCCAGCATTTCTCATTCTTCTGTAAAGATTCATGCTTTGGCCATTTTTGCATGCCTACCTCCCTATGCATTTCCCCCTTTTTTCCGACCCCCTTTTAAAATGGTTTCTGAAGGGCATCATTTACCTCAGGCCTTCCCAGGTGACCACGTTCTCCTCCCTGGGATCTCATTTTTTTTTTGAGAAACTTAACTGTGCCACCTTTTGAACCTGTAGCTACTCCTGACATCAATTTTTTCTCCTGGAAAACTGCCTTTCTAGTGGCTATATAACCTTAGCTAGGAGGATCTCTAAATTGCAAGCCCTAATGCACATCCAACTATTCTTGACCTTCAAACTTGATAGGGCCACTCTCAGCAAATCCCCTCCTTTATGCCAAAGATGGTTAATGATGTGTCTGAATCAGCCCAGATGCCTTCCTATCTTCTTTCCACAGCCCCAGAACAGGGGAGAGTATAGTCTTCATTTTCTAGATGTTTGCACACAGCTGAGATATTAACGTGACAAAACCAGGAATCTTAGGAAAACCAATTTTTTGTGGCCTTTGTTAGCAACAAGGTAAGAAGGCCTATAAGCAAACAAACCATTTCTAAATGCATTTCTAGCTGCGTTTCCTTTTGTTACAGACACCGTGGTAAATTTCCTTTCCCAGCACACATCAAAACACATTTGTTACAGTCACCATGGTAAATTTCCTTCCCCAGCACACATCAAAACACATTCTCCTAGAGCTACTGCTCCTACCACAGCCTTTCTTAAGGGGTTCCCACCAAAGAAATCTTCAACGCTGTCACTTAGTCTTCTGTTCAGACATTTGCCAAGCATTACAGTTTACCTATTTTTTTTTCAGGACTAGGGCCAGTTCTGCCTCTGCTTTTTTGCAAGGCTGTCTGGCTTCAACATAAGTGGTTTCCAGCCCCCTCCCACACCCCCTTTTTTGTGTTGGGATTCAACCCATACTGTCATTACTTCCACAGTGATTTGATGAACATAGTACAGTTGTCTGCTTACCATAAACGTAGATGTTCAAGTGTCTTCATTGTTGAAGTATTCTTTCCAACCCTCCTTCCTCTGTGTTGTGCCCAGTGGTTGGGGTGGGCTACCTCTCCTTTCCTTTCAGCCTTATGATTCACCCTCCCCTGACTAGCTTAGTTTTCCAGACTTCTCTGCTCAGGATCCCATTGGAGGCCATTTAAATGCCTTGTGCTCCTTCCTGGGGTTCAGGGTGTGGGACAAGAAAAAACTGATAACATGCTGCTGGCCAACAACCCTCATACCTGTGTCATGACAATTAGATACACAGCATCCACTTGTCCAGGCGGAGAAAATTAAGTCCCTGGTATTCATGTTGACCAAGGACTATACTACCACAGCAAGAATATCTCCATACTGTCATTACTGCAACAGTGAAGACACTCCAGCATTTACATTGCTGTTGTACAAATGCAACTGCACTTTCTGACCCCCCCCCCTTCCCAAAGTTTCCAAGTAGTGTTTAGGCTGATATTTCATGAATGTTTCCTTGACTTTTGGTCTGAATGTAATTCAGAGCTCCTGGGTTCTTCTCTGCAAGTTCCAAAATGCCACTAATCAGTGCTGTTATTTTTTCTGAGACCCCAGCATTAGCATCATATCCAATGGGTCAGCTGGTGGCAGTGCCCTGGGCATCTTTGGCTTTCTTGACTTCAAGTGACTTGACATTGGTGGTGTAGGCTCACTTGTGTGCCTCAGACTATTAACCAGCAATAGACCCTGAACTTTGCAGCCTGCAGAACCGGCAATGTTTCTGCTTTCCACAGAATGTACATTAAACTCAGTGGTGACCCTTCTAGCAAAGTTCTGGCTAACATCAGAGAATGCAGCATTGGATATTGTACCTACTCTCATTCCAGAAACTCCAGCATTTGTTTTACCTGCATTGGCCATCCCATATTTGTGAGGTTTAACATAGGTGATGAGCCCTAGGCCATCTGGATCTCCAAAAACAGTTTCCCCTGCACTTTTTTTGAGGTCATATCTTTCCATGCTCCATTTACTTTCTGAGACAGAAGACTGTGTAACATTAGTTGCGGAATGTTTAAATTTTTACTACACTCTTCTACTATTAGTGAACTGGGATCCAGAGGCATTTGTCCTTGCAGCTTCCTTTGGAGGAGCTTGATCTGAGGCAGCTATTGCAAATGATGAAAGCATGGGTGCTTTCCAAGGGTTCTTGCCCTACCCACATTCTCAGATGATTAATATTATGCAGTTGACTCTGACTGTTCCTTTAGTAGTTGTGTTGGTTGCACTTGATGGATGATGGTGTAGAATAGGGTTCCCTTGATAGGTTGGTCAATTTCAGTTCTAAGCACTAGTCAGTTAGCCAGAACTTCTTGGAGAGCTAGGCATTTACCCTTGTCAGTGATGTGGGAGTCATTTTTTTTTCCTTCTGGCCTTCCAGTGTAGTAGTTCAGGCTTATTGACACTGTTTTGGATGGTTAAGCTGTGTATAGCTAGACTACCATTTTCAGTACTAGGAAGAATACTTTGTGTTGTATCCCCCCTGTAGTATTTGTTTTTTCACCAGTGTGGCAATTCATGTCTGTTTTTGCTAGCTCTTATTACAGAGGCAGGCTGCACCTTCTATCATCCATACTATTTAACTGTTTCTCAGTATGTTATTTTTTTTGTTCTTTTGTTCTGAGCTTTTCCGATTTGAGTTGGAGGCATCAGTTGGGGAACTGTCCAGGGTGTCAGATGGTTTAGCTATGGTTCTGCATCTCATGATTATTGGAATTCCATGATAGTCAAACTGATGAACATAGTAAGTGCAAGTTTGATTGGTATATTAAAGTCTGCTTTCTCAGTAATACCTGATGTCATGTCAGACAGTGATCCACAGCGCAAATGTCAGAAATTCAGGTAATTTAGTCAAGAATGAGAATTCAGATATAAAAATCTTGAGCGAGAGAGAGAACAGCAACAATAACTTTATGAGCAGTCTTATATTACATTTGTGGGTTATAGGAGTGTTCCACCGCAGATTCTTAGTGTTCTCATCATTTCAACTTTTAATGGGTAGAAGGTTGAAGAGCAGATTTCTTTAGCTGTTACTGGTGCTTAAAAATCAATATAAAGTAAAGTTAGTATTGAACCAAAATCAGCAGAGACAGAAGTACTAGAAAAGAAACTGAAAAAAAATTCTCGTATTTATAGGTTGGAGGCAGAAGAAGAATTCAAAAGCCTTGAGAAAGTCCACAGACCGAAGATGAAGTCTTTGGCATTAGGCAATATCTGAATGAAATGACTGAATGCCAAGTATATGCATAATAACATGGACATGTTGCTGTTTAATAAAGTGTTAGTAAAAAAAAAACATTTGCAACACAGTATAGCAGGTTGCCAGTTATTGCTTTAACTAGCTAAATCCCAGCAGGATTCACTGTGATCATCACTCAAGTTATTTGACAACTGAGGAGTTCATAATGGTGAAAAGTCCTCTAGTGTTAGGGAAAATCACGTATGGTTGACAAACTCACCAAAATGCTTGACTCACTGGATTGCTGTGTGGATCACAGTTGAGACCCAGGAAGTCAGGATTGGTGATACTACTTCCATTAATAGATTGGTCACATGCAGGGCACCTCAGGGCCTCCTGCTGAGAGTGCCTGTATTTGGCATCTATATCTTGGAGGTAAAGGCTAATTTCAAGGGCCTTTAGCTGAACAAATTCACAGATGACTGCAAATTGTGAGCTATCGTAGATCCTCCCCCATGACACAAACAGTTTACAAGAGGGTCTAACACAGACAAATGACTGGTGCCAAAATCACGGACTAAAACTCAATGCCAAGAAATGCATTATAGTGCCTTTTGGGAAAATTGCCACCCAGGCTAATTACTCCATGGATAAGACAGTTGGGGATTTGGGAACATAAGTATACAGTAATCTGGTCTTTGACCAACATGTAGTAAGATAATCATTATATGTCACCCACCTTATAGGTAAGGGCAAGGCATCCAGGTCTAAGGAAGTTGTTTTGCCATTTTATTTGGCCCTTATCAGACCCATCTTTAAGTGTAATGCCCTCTTCAGCATGTACTTGATCAAATATATGCAACAGTTGGAATGCCCACAAAGGTTCCTTACCAGGAGAATCCAGGCTTAAACACACTGTCCTATACTGACTGCCTTAAAGTCCTACCTCTGTACTTTTTTTCCTACAGGTTATGGAGAGATGATCTATGCCTGGCATACAGGGCATCCTCTGATCCAGCTCTGATGGACCTTTTGCAAATCCGCAAAACAAACAGCATCTAAACCACTAGATCTGAGGATTTAAATTTTGCTTGTGGCATAAATGAGACATATTGGGGAGACAGCTATGTGTCAAAGAGAATCCCCATGCTTTGGAACAGGCTCCCCAGCCCTGTGAAGCAGAGTTCATCTCTAACCCTACTTAAGCATAACCTTGACCAGTAGATGTGAAATCAGAAATTCACCCCAGGTCTGCCCTCTCCCCCATGTCTTTGATAGAAGCAGACATTAATGCCTAAAGTAACCTCCCCCATAACCTCTAGAAACTTCCTAACTAACATATCCCCTGCTAATAAACGTCCATGATGCGTAGGGACGCAATTGGGTTGAATTGCATAGCTAAGCTTATAAAGGCTGTGGTTGTCATTAGCCTAGTATATAGCTATGAACTGAGGAGTAATTCTCATTGTATAAGTGGTTCCCGTAAGTGCTGAAAATTGTTGAAGATGCTGTAAAAAATCCACTAGTATTCCCTAGAATTCAAAATGCACTGGATAACAAGTGATGCAAAGATTTCTACTTATGATATTATGTGTCATCATGACAAAGAAAGCAGGGTGATACAGAAATACTGCTCTTGTTAAGTGACTTGCAGAGTCTAGAGGTGGCGATTGGGGGAATGAGAGAGTACTGGATGAATTTCGTCAGCAGCTCTGTGCGTTGCTACTCACCCAGTAGTTACAATAGCATAAGCACTCTTTTAACAGTTACAGATGACCCAGTTCAAAAGCCATCAATGGACTTCTGAAGAACCTTTTTTTTTTTTTTTTTTTTTTATGAAGGGGATCAAAGTTAATCAGTAAAAATGTTTGGTATATTTTACTTTAGTTTGACTGCTGCCATGATAATTAAAATGTATGCAGTGATACATTTCAAAAAGGTTAGGGTACCTAAAATTGAACAGAAATAAACTGTGAAGTAAAGAATATGTCGAGAAACATGTACATCTGGTTTAACTTGCTCCTTTTGTGTTTTTGTACCTCAGGTCTTTATCTTGGAAGAATTGCTTAGTCCAGTTATCACTCCCCTTATTTTAATCTTCTGTCTACGCCACAAATCCCTAGAAATTATCGATTTTTTCCGGAACTTCTCTGTGGAGGTAGTTGGAGTTGGCGACATTTGTTCTTTTGCTCAGTTAGATGTTCGGAAGCATGGAAATCCTCAGGTGAGATATTACTTTACCATTGCCTGCAACGTATTCTGCCTAGTTTTGTTTAATTAAATTTTGTTTCCACGTTTTTTTTTTTTTTCGTACAACTATAGCCTTTGGATCATTTACACTGTAGAATAAGTTACATCAGTGGGATAAATCAGCAGAGCTGTGTAGTGTTAACTTTACGTGTCATGCTGGAGATATGTTACTGTGGATTATGCCACTAAATATCATCAGCAGAAAGTAGTCTTTTTTCCTGAATAAGTCATTTACGTTATGTGTTGTTAGGATCCAGTTTGAATGCTTTAGAGAATATCCTTTCTACTCCTTACATCACTTGCAGATCCTGTTTGTAGTGGGGTATTACAACAACTACAATTTATTGGACATAGTATTGTAAATTATATGATTCTTCAGTATTTTTTTAATTCAGCATTGCAGTTTTTCATCTGTTATCCTTTTGTAAGATCATGCAAGTATAACCCATGGATTCTTTGTACTCTGAGCTTTTGGTTATTCTTGGTAAGACAGACAAGATGCCACAGGCATCAAGACAGTCTGTCACAGATGTCAGGTCTAGCTGTTTTTGCATTTCTTTCTGTTGATATCTGTATTCCTGTCTGTTGCTAATGAGCTGTTGTGTTTTTTATGATATTGTGAAATGCATTTTGTGCTTACGCGTGGCTTCAGACTTCTCTTATTTTGAGGAGGAACTGGACTGCAATTCTCACTGTCCTCATCTTTTGGTAATGACTTGAATTATGTGACCTCTAAGTCTCCTCCAGAAGACATGTCATTGGAGGCATTCTGTCACCCAAAAGAGACCAGTTCTTGTGTTCGAGAGGAGATATCTTGACCTAAAGGGGCTTGGGCCTCCAAAATCTGTATCTCTTTCTCCATTTCAGGAAGCCTTGCTTAGATGTTTTTGAAGTGGCATCCTTGAAGCCATACTTTCAATCCCATAGCCCTAAGAGACCTGAATGTTCCTATAAGGTAAAGCTCTACAGAAGATTTATTTATTTGTATTTTTTAATTAGGATAGAGTATGGATCAAAGTGTTTTTTTTTCAGACAGCCCAGAAGCAGTGTCTGGTTATTTGACTTTGTGAGAGTCACACAGTAGACAGCTGAAGTCTGAGGACTGTAGGAATGAACTCATTGACAGCTCATAGCCTTAATCGTCTGTGCTAACTGCTAGACAAATCCAGGTTATGTACTTAAGACTGTTAAGGTATCTAGACTGGCTCTAGGGTGTAACAGTTTTTCTAGTGACTGGGAGAACAGGTTGTTAGGCCTGTTTGAGAGAAAAATATTTACCTTAAGTAGCCCTGTTCTTCAGGGCCCTGTGCTTGCTCTGCCTGATTTCACAAAGTAAAGAGGAAATATCAGAGTTTTTTTGTAGCAGGAAATTGCAATTACCAGTTTACCTCCTTACCGTTTGGTTTGTCTACTACACTGTGACATTATTTACAGGATGCCTGGTTTCAGTTGTATACTTCTTGTCGAAGGGTAGTAGCATATACCTATATCTGGATGACCTTCTGTTCAAGGGCAGGCCTAGGAAGAGATACAGAGAGCTGCGGGCTACACCTTAGTTTATTTCATGAGACTGGAATTCTCACTGTACAGTCAGAAATCCAGTTTGACTACAGCCAGGTCAGTAGTCTTCCTGGGGCACACCTGGCCACTGACACTTCCCAAGCCTTTTGGTGAGCCAGGCCTAATTCGGACCCCTTTAAATATTTTTAAAAGTACTATGACAAGCACTAGTTAAGTTTTGTTGGTGCCAACCTCAGTAAAGTCAGTCTTGAACAGCTCAGCAGTATCAGGAACTTTCAAGTGGGTGAAATGAGATTTCGTCTTTGCATCTGCTCTGAGACGTTCACCAGCATTTTTGACAATGAGGGAGTTTCCAGTTTGCTGTCCTGTCTACAGATTGATCACCTGTTAGCCATTTCTGAAATAACATGGATACCATCAGTGACATAAGTGCTAGATGCACACATTTTGTGGCCATAGCCTTAAACCAGACTCTTGATAACGTTTGGACAAGTCAGTAGTGATGTTAAAGGTAATACAGCATTGTTTGGTATAAATAGAAGTGAAAAGGTTTGTGCATAAATGCATTCATTGTTTTGATCAGTGTGTACAAAAGTATAAAACTCCAGTTGCACTGTGGAGACAGATGTCCTTGTTTTTGTTTAAAACTGTGTTAAATCATGCTAAAAGTTTACAGGTTGTAGAGACAGATGAAATGTTTCAGACCTACTGCTCACAGTGGAATGCTTTTAATAGAGATAAGAAACTATCAGTAGAGCTTAATGAAAAACAAATGCCACTGTTAAAGAAACATGATATACAGGTTAGAAAGTATATGCAAACTGTTTGACATTTTGCCTAGAGCTGATGTTGCTATACAGATGGATGCTACAGAATGTTCAGTAGTGCACACAGATGACAATTGTAAGAATTTGCAAGTTTTTGAAATTGAATTTGAAATTGTACTTTGTGCAAATGTACAAAATTTACGACAGAAATGTGCAGATTTATGGGTTAAGGATAAAATAAATTCCAGTTCAGCTGACACAGCTAAAGTGCTCAGAAAGACATATTGGATGTGGCCAGTTAGGAAAAAAGAGTAACCATACACATTTATGTTATGTAGGATATAGCAGAAGTAACAGTCACGTTACATGAATACAGTTTTGTTAGGACTGAACAAGTTTAACAGCTCCGTACTAACACATGAATATGTTAGGATTTATTGAGTTAAAGATTACAGCAGCTAACAGTTCAAAGTGTAACAGCTTCATACTAGGTATGGATATGTCATTAGAGTTAACTATGAAGTTGTTAAGACTATTTTAATATTACAGTTTCTGACAGGATGCTAGAACAGACAGAGCATGAAAATGAACATATTTTTACGTATAATATTTTTTCTCTTGGTACTGATGAAGATGGGTTTAAAATAGTAAGTGCAGTAGGACGTGGGTAAATGTAGATAGGTGGGGGGATGTGAACAGTGACGTACTGATAGTGGCATCAACCATTCCAGTTATGGGAAGCCTTGATGATAGAATTGCATGTTTTTTGTAGCTCTAGCAGGACTGTGTGCTACAGAAAAAAAATGGAAGAATAGGCAGATACAGAAAGGAGTGTTTGCAATGGACTCAGAAAAAAATAAGTCAAAAAGGAAACAAAAGATGTTCTTCGTGTTTCATTGTTGCAGTCATCACCTGTGAGTTATCCCTGCTGTGGTAGCCCTTGGCCGGCCCGAATACCAGAGTCAATATTTTTTCTGCATCAGCTGCTGTCGCCTGTAGACTGACGTCAGGGCTTTAGTGCTGTAAAGCAAGGCAGCTGACATTATTACATCAGTCTTTCTTGCCATAGAGCCCCTAGCAAAAGCAGTTCACAAGTGTGCCGGTTGGCCACTACAAGAGCTCGGATCACAGCTGAAAAAGTCTAAAGTTAAGTACACCATTGGGGATCTTTTTTTCTTGCACTAACCAATGTCCGAAAAAGTTAACAACTGTCTCACCTGTGGAAAGCAGATCCCACACTGAGACTTCCATTCATACTGCTTCACTTGTTCAGGCCCAGACCACAACGTTGCCGGTTCTGTGCCCTCTTTAATGCGAGAACCATTCATAATAGACCTGTTTTTGTGGACAGGTATTTTCATCCTCCGTCTTCACTAATGGCATCCATCAGCCAACAATCCGTAGAGCCTCCGAAAAAATGTGGGGATAAAGATAGAGACAGACCACACAAGGCTAAGCCTTCCGAAGACTCTTCTGCTAAGCAGGTCAACAGTACTCCGGAATTCAGTGAGGTGCTTTTGCAGCCCCTGATGCCCGATGCGATAGCTATGCAGGCCTCTACTGAGACCCTTCCGAAGTCCGGTATGCCGCAGAACTCTTCTTCTCCTTCAGAGCGTTTGGTTGTCTGCCTCAGTTGGGTCTAGAGCCACGACGCAGGCACCGGCTTCCGAGGAGGTCTTCTGCACTACTGATTCTAGTCAGAAACTGACATCTTCACACCCGACTACCGTGTCTCTCAGACTGATGAATACCCTTAGGCCTAGAAGCCAGGCCACCCATAGAAACTCTACCTCTAGCCACCATCTTACTCCCGCTCCTCCACCCCAGGCCCAAATGCTTAAGATGGCAGAAGATCTTATTTCCCTTATCAGGGGCACTCGAGCCACAACTTCTAAAAGGAAAAGAAACCTTCTCCTGAACTATTGACAGAGCAAGATTCTGAGGAATCTGATTATTCAGATTTTGAAGAGGAACAACAACCTCTGACTGCTTATGAGGATTCAGATGCAGAAGAATCCATCCCTTCTGCCTCCCCACCAGAAGACCTTTCCTTTGGAGAAACCCTCCACACCCTCAGGGAACATTTCCAATGGGACTTGAGGACTTCCCTCAGTCTAAGAAAAGGCTAATAGAATTTCTAAACCTGCCCCAGCACAGACCCCTGGCTATCCCCCCCTATTTTAGAAGTGGTGGATGATGATTTTCATGAAGCCAGCTTGGACCCTGATGCCCTCCCACCTGCTCCTAGTAAACCAGACAAGTATTACAGAGTACCAGGCTCTCACAAATACCTGTACAGATATCCTGCTGCAGACCCGGAGGTCATCACACAGGGACCTAAAGGAGCCAGGGCTAGTTTTGCAAAGAACCCCACACCTTCTGATAAGGATGCCAGTGCTCTGGACAGATGGGGTAAAAAAGTTTACAGCTCTGCAACCTTAGCTATCAGAGCTCTCAACTGTTAGTTCCATATGGTAAAATATCAACAACACACTTTGGAACTATGAAGGCAAAAAAAAAATTATCTTTCCTGAGTGTGCCAATTCTAAAAGAGTTAGCAGATTTATTGCACTCTGCTTGTCAAGTGGCAAAGCACTCTTTACACTGTGGATATGATGCACTAGAAGCCTGTAGCAGGGCAGCAGTGTCTGGATCTGTCATTAGGAGACATGCATGATTGAAGGAACAACCTCTACCTGATCATGTCAAGTCTAAATTAATTGATGCACCCTTGGATAAAGACCACTTGTTTAGAGAAAAAGCAGAAGAGGTGCTTAAAAAGATGGAAGACCAAGCAAAATCTATGCAGACAGTAAAGGATTTCTTTCAGGTTCAACCTCCTAGATTCAGCAGGAATTTTCTCTCTAAGCACTGGTCTTTTCCTACTCCTAGCAGACATGGGCATGCTAAGCCCTGCAGGGACAGGCCACCCAGGTCCCTATCCCAGGGACAACAGAGAACCAAACAGTGGACCACTTCCGCCTCTAAGGCAGGGAGTTCTAAGCCATCCATGTATGGCAAAAGCTATCAATGACTCCCACTCCCTATGCCCTCATTTCACCCAACAAAAGCTCGGAGGAAGGCTGTCCCTCTGCAGAGAAGATTGGCTGTCTGTAACAAAGGACCAATGGGTCTTAAAGATCATTTTTCAGGGATACAAATTCACTTTCAACAAACTCCCAATTCCCTGAGGGTATCCAGACTTGCCTCCAAATCAGTGGGCAGAGGCATTAAAACAAGTCCAAACTCTCATATCTCAGGGGGCGGTAGAACCTGTTCCCACAGATCAAACAGGCAAAGGCTTTTATTCCAGGCTATTCTTTGTTTCCAGAAAGGAGGACACCATCCTGAATCTGTCCATTCTGAACACCTCCCTGGTGGTTCCCAAATTCAAAATACTAACCTTGCAGCAGCTACTGCCTATGCTGACAAAAAATGCCTGGTTAGTGACCCTGGACCTAAAAGATGCCTACCTCCCCATCCCCATAAGGGTGTCTTGCAGGAAATTCCTGCGTTTCAGAGCAGGCTCACAGCACTTTCAGTTCTCTGCTCTTCCCTTTGGCTTATCTACCGCTCCCAGGGTTTTCACCAAATGTTTGGCCCTGGCCATAGCATTTTGTAGACAGACAAATATACAGATTTACCCTTATCTGAATGACATCCTCATTCAGGCAGAGTGCAAAGAAAAGCTGCTCCAGGACCTCCACTTGGGGTTCACCATCAACGAGAAGAAATCAAAGCAAACACCCTCCAGGAGGATCATTTTCCTGGGAGCACTGCTGGACACAGCATCCCAAATGGCCTTCCTATCCCCAGAAAAACAGAGCTTCCGGCCTCTCTACTTTACCCAGGTGGCATCCAAAAGTCACTTCACAGCGAGGAAGTTCTTGCAAGTCTTGGGGTACATAGGTTCATAGGTTAGTACTAGGCTATCTGCCCTTGCGAGCCATTTTGAAGCCTAGCCAATTATCCCTTGTGAGACTCAAACCCAGCACCTTGTGTTTGTAAGGCAAACACTTTAACCATTAGGCCACCCCCCCCAACATGGCATCTTGCATCCATCAAATTCCTCTGGCCAGGCTTCACATTAGGAAACTTCAGTGGTATCTAAAGAACTTTTGGTGTCAACACTCACAGCCTGTAGAGACCTTGCTCCCTCTGATCCCCTGTATAAGGGCCGAGTTTCTGTGATGGGCAGAGGCCTGTGCCATGAACCAGGGTCTCCACTTCGTCCTCCGCCCTACTGGGCAGACCATCACCACTGATGCCTCAGACATTGCTTGGGGTGCCCACCTAGCAGGAAGGTGTACCCAAGGTCTTTGGGATGCCCAACACCTTCCCTTACATATCAACCAGAAGGAAATGATGGCAGTGCAAAAGGCTCTGACATCATTCCAACCCCATCTCAGGCCAGGGGTTCTCCTTAGCAAAACAGACAGCTCCACAGTAATGTAGTACATCAACAAGCAGGGGGACACACAATCTTACCCTCTGTGCAGGCTAGCCATGAACCTCTGGCTGACTGCCTCCTCTATGGGATTACACCTAATAGCTCAATACCTACCAGGGATCGACAGCACCCTGGCAGACTACTTAAGCAGACACTTACTGGATCGCCACAAATGGCAACTCCACAAAAAGATCTTTTTGCAAGTCACTCAAGTGTGGGGAAATCCGGAGGTGGATCTCTTTGCTTCGCACCTCAACCACCAGCTAAAGAAATTCTGTACCAGGGAGTATCACCACCTAGCATGGAAAGTGGATGCCTTGAACTTCCCCTGGAACTCCCTCTTTATGTATGCATTCCCCCCTCTGCCTCTTATTCCCAAGGTACTCATCAAGATAAGGGAGGAGGGGCCCAAGGCCATGCTCATTGCTCCAGATTGGCCTAGACAGCATTGGTACCCCTTGCTGCACAGCCTGACATTACAGCCTCCTAGGCTGCTTCCCCAGATCCCAAACCTGTTGATTCAAGAAGGGGGGGGGGATGCTGCACCCAGACTTGCAGACTCTCAAACTATCAGCATGGCTAATACTCCCAATGTAGGCAAGGGGCTTCTGCTAAGCAAGCATGTCCTAGACATTATCACAGAGGCCAGAAGGCCCAGCACCAGAAAATCTTACACAGGGAAATGGAAAATATTCTGCTCCTGGAGCCAGTCCAGAGGGGCCAGTTCCTCACAACCTTATGTCCCTCTTATCCTGGACTATCTAGCGGAATTACTCAATAGTGGCCTCTCCTTCTCCTCTGTTAAAATCCATGCCTCAGCCATTTCAGCTCACTTTAATACAGACCAGTCCCTGTTCTCTCATCCTTTGATTAAACAATTCCTCAGAGGGGCTTCTAATATCAAACTTCCCAGAAGGCCACCCACGCTAGCCTGGGACCTGAATTATGTTTTGGTAAAACTAACCTTACCAGCCTTCGAACCTGCTGATTCAGCAGAACTGAAATACCTCTCCTGGAAGACTGCTTTTTTTGCTAGCTATCACCTCAGCCAGAAGGGTTTCTGAACTTCAGGCACTGATGGCCATTGAGCCCTTCATCGTTTTCCATGCAAGCAGGGTTTCCCGTAGGACTTAACCCCTCCTTTATCCCCAAGGTGGTATCTGATGTGACTGTCAACCAGGCCATTCATCTGCCCACTTTCTTCCCTAGTCCTCAAAACAAGGGGGAAAGAATTCTGCACTCTCTTGACGTTCACAGACAGCTCAGATACTACCTGGACCGTAATAAATCCTTCAGAAAAATGGACCAACTTCTTGTCAGTTTTGCCCAAGGGGCAGAGGGGAAGCCCATTTCCAAGCAGACTATTTCCAAATGGATTTCACACTATCCATTTCTGCTACAGATTTCATGGGAAACCTCCCCCTAAGTCTATTCGTACCCATTCCACTAGGGCAGCCTCCACTTCTACAGCATTCCTCAGATGAGTTCCCACCATGGAGCCACCTGGACCTCGGTCCATACCTTTACAAAGCATTACCACCTTTCTCTTTTCTCTAAGGCTAGGGCAGGGTTTGCTTCTGCAGCTCTGCAGGGCTTGCTTACCCATGCCTAGGTCTCTAACTATTTCTTACACCTTTCTCCTCAGCTTTGAGAATCCTCCTACAGGTGATGACTGCAGCAGTGAAACATGAAGAACATAGTGCAGTTGTGTACACTTACCATAAATGTAGATGTTTGAGTGTATTCACTGTTGCAGTCCTGGTTTCCCTCCCTCCTTCCCCCTTATATCCTCTTTCATTTGGGAGACAAAAGCTTCTTGGGGTGGTTGTTAACCACCAGGACCACTTTGCCATATTTCCTGGGGCTTCTGTCTGGTTAGGGCAAGAAAAACTGATGTAATGACGTCAGCTGCCTTGCTTTATATAGTGCTGACGACCTGACATCAGTCTACAGGTGACAGCAGCTGACACAGAAAAACATTGACTCTGGTATTCGGGCCGGCCAAGGGTTACCACAGCAGGGATAACCCACAGGTGATGACTGCAACAGTGAATACACTCGAACATCTACATTTATGGTAAGTGTACACAACTGTACTTTGCAGGATGATAACATAGAGGGTCAAAGTGCTAACCAACAGTGCATGACAATACAAGTCAGAAAAAGAATTTCAGACCTTATGGGCAGAAACAAAAACAAACTATGGGAAGTCAGAGATTCCCATTACAGGGGAGATACAGTGGATTACATTACCTCAAGGTTTTCAGAACAGCCCTGCCATTTTTCATCAGATAGCAGGGACATTCTTACAGGATGCGAGTAAAGATGACAAGGTTACATTCTAATACAGGTAGAGGCTGTGAAGGAATACATATCGCAGCTGAGAGAAGTTCTGAGACAGTTGCAAGATGCAGGTTTCAAAGTAAACAAAGACAAAATACAGTTATTGTCACAAAAAGTAAAATTTCTAGGAATCGTTATCAGACTGACAGGGAGGACTCCTTGTTAGGAAAGGGTGAGGGGCATTCTGCAATTGCCAAAGCCTTTGATAATTTTGGATTTGCATAAGGTAGATCAAAAAGAATAGTTTGACTCTACAATGAAGTCGCACAGAGGAAAAGGCATTTAAAATGTTACTGCACAATTTGGCACAGGCAACAGAGCTGATAGCTCCCACCAGTAAATTTTCTTTTGTTCTGCAAGCAGCACCAGAAAAGCACACACTTTCAGTGGTGTTATTACAGACTTGGCCGTAAGAGGCATCATAGGGAATGGGCATTAAGTTAAGACAGGTTACTTCTTGTAGCAGAAATTGACTGCTGTAAAACAAACAAACAAAAAAAAAGGATATCATCCTTGGCATTAGCCAGTTTTGGCCATTTACTGGGGAATAAGACAGACAAAGTATTTTACAATGTTCTCTGGGATTATAGTTCAGACTCCACATTTGATAATCAATACTTTGATAAATGACAGTGAGAAAATCACAGACGGGGTTAGTTAGGCATTCCTGTAGTTCATGTGAATGGTGCACATTTCGGGAAGGATGGGAATTACTACACTGGGTTTGCAATAGTGACATTGCAAAAGGGAGACAAAGCAATTATGGTTAAGTTACCAGAATACATGTCAGCACAAAGGGCTGAGCTAGATACTTTAAAATATGTTTTGCAGTGTTTACATCCAGTAAATAATTTACACTGACAGTGCTTATCTAGTAAATTCTCTGAAACTGCATTTGGCAGCTTGGGCTAAAAGAGGGTTCAAAGATATAGTGCAGGACTGATTGAAAAGTACAAGTTGCAGGGACAGTTCAATATTTTAAAGGTAAAAGCAAAGCATCAACAACAGATAAAAGACCTGAAGAAAATATACCAAGAAATAGCTAAAGAGCAAAGTAAAGGAATTGATTGGACAATTGGTCCTAAGAGTAAACTAAAAGATTTGCTAAAAATTAGTAACAGAAATAAGAGTTGTGGTAAACCAGGCAAGGTAGATGTTCCAATCTTAAAAGTAAGGACAGTTCCAAATGGACGTGTATGTATACAACAGACAGGATCAAAACCTTTAAGGGTCAGTGAATGCAATATCACAGTAGCTAGGAAATACCACATTTGCAGTACAAAAGCATGTAAATGACTTCCTGTGGAATGAGAAGGAACCCGATATGTAGGGTATGTAATAACAACAATGAGATGAACTAAAGAATTATCTAAAGGTAAAATAAGAAATGTCAGGAAAAAGAAAAAAAAATTAGGAAACAGTATTGTTACATTAGATCAGTCATAGATCTACAGTCTTGATATAAATGCAGCAGAAGGAAAAGGGTCTTTGTGCTCTGATCAATGAGGAGTGCTGTACTTATATTCCAGACAAGACCGAATTCATAAAGCGACATTTAAGTAAAATACAACTAGTATCTGAAAGACATTGAACAGTGACTGGAGTGATGGTTAAATGGGTTATTTTCAGAATGATGAAAAAACATTATTGCAGTTTTAATCACAACAACTTGCATGTGTATTAAACTTTGTATTAAAAAAACTGTCAATCAGCTATCTTTTATAACATTGTAACTAATGTAAGTGGCAAAGAAAGTAACATATTCAAATGTTTTGGTTTTCAAAATAAAAAGGGGGGATTGATAGAATTATACAAAGTAAAACTGTTTTCCCTCATAGAAATGGCATGTATGTAATTTGGTAAAACTGCTTTGCTCATATTAACAGCATGTATTGGTAAAGCTGCTGTCTTTCATAATAACAGTATGATATTTTTTTAGGGATAGCATAAAAAATACAGAGCCTGCAAATGCAGGAAGAAATAACAAGAATGTGCTTGCATGACATTACATTTCTAAATGATTAGCTTAACAGAATGTGCTTGTATGACATATTGTAAAACAAAAAGTATTGTTGTTTTTCCTTCATAGTAACAGAGGTTTGGTAATCATAACAACAGTGTGATATATTTTTAGACTAGCATGTAATGCACTGGCTCAACAGAATGTGTTTGTGTGGAACAAAAATATACTTTGTAACAAATGGCATCAACAATAGTTTGTTGAAATATCCTAAACAGTTGAATGTGCACAGATATTCAAGCTAAAGGGAAATGGCTAATAGCTGAAAAAGTTACAACTATCTTATCAATGAAAAGAACATTTTGGCATGCTGAGAACTGGCTTCTGTGGATGAGCATGACTAACACAGCAGAAAAAGTTACAGACTATCATATCAATGAAAGAAGATTTTGGCTTGCTAAGAACTGGTTCTCTCCAAATTGAGATAATAGTATAGACAAAAAAAGCTTCAATATAGGAAAAGAATGTTTTCATCAAGGACAAAGTTTTGAAACTATAAAAGTGGTTGTAAAATACTTTTTGGTGGGCAGTTTGTAATCCGAATCAGCCAAGGAAGTGCAGTGTGACCGACAGTTATGTCCATGTTATAAAGAAAATGTTATAATCTCACAGTAGTGCTTGGTCGGTTTGTTCCAATAAATCTCTCATTCTACGAATATACAGATGTACAGTTTGTCAGTGTCACCTGCATGCATGCTGTTAATTCAGTTTAATACACCTGACACCACTACTTTCAAAGCCTTTCTTCTCCAGAAAGAGATAGGCTTGCTGACCACTTTCTTTCAAGATATTGTAATGAAGACAAAGGGTACAGCCAGGGAATTTCTGGGAAGTTTTGGGCTTGTGGCCTTTGCCATCCTAAAGGTACTTATAGACAGATTGCACATGATAAAAAATAGTGTGAAATGACTGGGATCAGCATACTCATTTCCTAGCTTGTGCCATTCCTATCTTAACTTGCATGAGGAAGGAATTGGTGTGTTGGCTTAGGTAGAATTTAGACTGGGGGGGGGGTGGCCTTCAAACTACCTAGCCCAAACTAATATTTAGTCACTGCTGGCCTTGCACATAGTTTGAGATGTCTACATAGTGGACCAAAAAAGTATAGAGCACTTGGACACATAAACATAAAGGTGATGGTGGCAGCCTTCTTAGCACTCAGGACCTTCAAACCAATGTGGAAACCAGGCATTTTGAACATAATCACATGTGATAGTTTGACCATGTAGTACATAAATAAATGGACACACACACACCTTCCTGCTGTGCAGCTTAGCAGGGTGAATTTAGGAATAAGCCTTGTTATCTTGCGTGTTCCTGAGGCTGACTTACATTTCACCCCTGGAAAATTCCATGGAGTGTCAGTTGAACATGGCTGCAGCAGACTCCCTCTGAGTGAACACTAGATAGTGATGCATTTTTAGATCTCCTAATTTGGTAAGTCATAGCAGAGAGAGAGAACTTGCTGCTTCACCAAACAACGTGCAGTTGAAAAAATTCTGCTGCAAAGCTCCACACAAATAGATTTGAGCAGTGTATGCCTTTTATCTGATTTAGATGGATTTGCTTCTCTCTGCATTCCCTCTCTGATATAGTAAGGTTCTCAAAGTGTAGTTTGGCTGCCAGACCATTGACACTTACCTGATGCACTTTTCTGGTTCCTTTTAAAAATCTGCCTGAACTACTAAGCAATAGTGAAGGTCCCATTGCCTAGCTGGGTTTGCTTGTTTTATGACCATTGAGCATTTGGAGCATCCCATTAGTTTTGTTGTCCGAGTGTATATTTTTTGTGAAGAGAGGCTTACTGTTTGAAAGTTGCTTCTCATGTGGACTCTTCCAGAACTGGGGCCATCCATACCTCTCAACTGTCCAGATTTTCACAGAATGTCCAGATGTTTAACTCATATTTTCAGTCCCTTTCTCATAAAATTGTAGTTTTCTGGCAAATCACTGACAAATCATTGAGGACTGATGTCAGAAAATAATGGCATACATTTGATTTTCAGACTTCTTATCCTTCAGAAAATTCATGCTAATGCAAAATCTGTTAGTCTAGCAACATTCTATGTTTGTAAGAGCAATATTTAAAAAGTGTCTTTATTTTTGGGCCCTTGTCCCCCATTATTTCTGACTTTGTCCAGATTTCTTGCTTTAAGAAGTTGAGAGGTACGGAGGCATCTATTTTAGTACTTTGAGGCTGTAACGGTGCAAATTGATTTCTCTTGTTGATCATTTTTCAGGTGACTGGGTATAAGACCTTTATTTGGTGCTTTGATTTTACCATTGTTGTTATGGCTTAAACATTCATGCTTTTGAATGGTGTCCTGTAGGATTAAACTGTTGGTATATTGGAGAAGGGCAGTTACTTATTATGCATTTTACTGACTGTACATTTGTTGAGAGAGTTTGTTTTGCAGTAGTTGTTGTTCTAGGTCAGGGGTGGGCAAACTTTTTGATTCGTGGGCCACATTGAGTTCTAACATTTGACAAAGGGGCCGGAACAGGAGCAGATAGATGGCATGCTTTGAAAACATCACCTCATTGGGGGAAAAATACACATCTTGGGATATGGAGAAAACATGTGCTTTAATTTCCAATGAAAATGAAGAAAAGCATTACAATAAAATCTCTGACTTCGAAATGAGTCTTTAAACACTGAAAATCAAATAAATGACCATTTTATTTTAAAGCACTGAAAGTTCTGTTATCCTTCAGGATATCACCATCACTCTCCTCCTGACTTTCTTTTTTTTCAAAAACGGTAGGAGATGCAGATGTACTTGTCCTGTTCTTTTTATTCAATTTGTTTCCCCGGTGCCAAAAGTCAACAACGACCAGTGCAAGGACGACCATACATTCTTTTAAAAACTCGCCCTCAGACAGTGGTTTGCTGGCCTTTGCTATTTTGAATGAAAGCATAAAACTGGCCTTGGTACTTGACTCTTGAATGGCAGTTTGATGGTGAAAAAAACTTTACTGAGCCTTCAAATTAGCTGCCACCTTCTCAGCAGCAGCTTCCCGTTCTTTTGTTGAGAGCTTGCTAGCATAATTAGCATGCTTTGTGGCAAAGTGACGGCTAATATTATACTCTTTAAAAACCGCCACAGTTTCTTGGCATATCAGGCAAATAGCAGATGATCGGTGTTCAGTGAAAAAATATTTAGTTGTCCACTCCTTATTGAACACTCGACATTCTCTGTCCACTTTCCTTTTCTTGGGTCCGCTCATCTTCATAGAGGGGCGGTGGGTCAAAGGGTAAAGTGCAAACGTGGAGTAATAGACCTACGCTTCACCTCAACAAAGCCAATATATCTAGAGTGTGCCATCTAGTGAGGAAACATCAGAATTGCAGGGGAAATAAAACATTAACAAGGTTAATTTATTAAATTTTTTCAAGTTTGGCGGGCCGAATCAAAACGTAGTTTGCCCATGCCTGTTCTAGGTGATTATAGATGATTATGGACTCAGAGCAACTGTGCTGGATGTTGGTTATTTCTGAGATACTGCTTCTATACCTGAAACGTTTTATGATTGTCTACTTCTTTTGATAGAGTGTGTTTTGATGGACATTAGTTTGATGAACTACTTTGTAACAGTGCATCTAATTAAGTGGCATTGATTACTTTGTAGCAATATTTGTAGTGTTACTAAGCCTGTTTTTATGTACTGTTTCCATTAAATGTTGCTGTGTAAGTTAAATTTATTCTTATAATAATTTCTAGTTTCATTCATCATGTTAAGTTTTTCAAATTCTTGTTGTTAAGTGCTTTGGAATTTAAGTGCTATAATGAACTTGAACCTGAATTTATATGTTTGTTCTCCACGGTTGTCCAGAAAGTAAAGGAGTAGAAGCCAGAAATGGTTCTAATAACTTCCTTATGGCCAAGGCAGCAGCAGTTTTCCCACATTCTGGAAATGGCAAAGGAGAAACCTTTACTGCTGTCACAACATTGTTGCTTCAGAGGCAATTTGAAGTTACGCAAGGGGGAGATCAGGAGCCAGGGAGGTCGGTTTTAGCTTTTGCAGCAGTCTTTTTTTTATAGTGGTTGTGTTGGTGAGTCATAGATTAAAAGAGCAAGATGGACTTTTAAAACAGAAGTTACAGTCCCAATCAGCAGCTTTCTTTTTATTATTGAATCTTATAATGAGATTAATTTACAACCTTTGCTGAAGGCCTAGCTGACGTTGAAGGCATTGACATTGTCATGCTCCAACATTCCTGGCTCTGGCTTATTGATTTTACAGAAGATACAAAGGTGACGTTTTCAAACTTGCCCTTTTAAGACATCGCTGTTTTTGTCTGTAAAGTTAAAACCCACTGGGAAAACATAGAGAATGAGGGCAAAACCCCCACAACTGTCAGTCATATGTTCCAGGCTCAGGAGTACACATTTTCAGGACTCAGTACAGCCCACAATGGGTTAGGCATGGCCACTTGCACTAGAAAAAGAGGTCTGGAAGAAACCAGAATTGTCACAGCAACTTTCAGAACAGTTGCTTTTTCAGCAGTAAGGGAAATCACAACCCTTATTCAGGGAACACCAATCGAATCATTGATGCATTGCTCAGCTGTCCTGCTGGAGCCATTCTGGGGCCATCTGTTCTTCGACATTCCTGTACAGCAGGCCATTACACTGACCAAATGGATTAGAACAGTAATACTCAGAGGGTATATAGTGTCATTCTACAACTGCCCCCCCCCCCCAACAGACCCACTTCTTTCCCTTGCCTGATGTCGTACCTCATCTGAATAGTGCAATAAGAAAAGAGGTCTTAAACTGTCTAACAGAAAGTGCCATCAAGAAGTCCCACCAAATTAGAAAGGGTTAAGATGCTTTTCCAGGTTCTTTTTAGTAGCGGGGAAAACTAAGTACCTCAGGTTCATCCTGAATTTAATTTGCCATGGTGCAGTCCATCCTTCCATGCTTCTTAGCAGGTGACAGGGTGGCTGGAGCTCCAGGATACCCATAAGGATATCCAGAGGGTTCAGAAGATCATACATTTCTGAGTAGGTGCTGGTCATTGTCAGTACAGGACTTTTCTATTTGCTGTCACCTCTGGCCCCAAAGTATTTTTTTAAACACCTTTATTGAATTATCATTTGCAAAATAGGCAAATTTACATTTATGTAAAAGTAATAAAACTGTATTAACAAGTTCACGTCTACAAACATTGTACTTCATATATATCACTATATATCATATAACCTAGGCAACATTACGTAAATTATTCATCTCCTGCCCCTTTTTTCCTTTTTTTTAAAACAGGAAACATCTTTATTAAACCATCACTTACGACATAGGCAATCATACAGTTATATAAATAAAAACAAACCACACCAACACAATCTTAGTTGCAAGCATTTTATATCACAAACCATACTGACAGACTCTCAATTGCAAACATTATACATCACTTATAATCTACCCAATCATTTTCAGTGAAACATCACATAGCTCATTTAAGCCCTGCCTTACTCCCCTGTATGTATTGTTCCCACAATTCCAATTTTTTCCCTATGTAGCTTGCTCCTGCCCTTTTCTAATGATCTCAATTCCAGTTATTTTATCTCTTGTTACTATATTCACTATTTCTAGTATAGCTGGTGTTGATTTAGATTTTGATTTCCATTTTCTAGTAATTGCTTTTGTGGCAGCCATCATAATTAGACACAGCAAGGCCTTACCATGTCTAGGCAATTCCATTTCTGTATCAGATCTCAGAAAAATCATTTCCCTTGTCACACCAGTCTGCCCACCCAGCATCTTTGACAGTGCATCCCACAGGGAATCCTTAATGTCCACCAACTCACCGTGCTACCAAAAAATATGTTCCCAATTACCTCTTTCTTCCCCGTCATACTTCCAACATATGATATCTACCTTAGGAAAAATTCTCTGGAGTCTGCTTGGGATATAAAAATATTTTTGTAAACATTTCCAAGCAAAAATCCTAAATCATCTAGATTTTGTTGCATATTTGGGAGACATACATATATCCTCCCGTTGTTTCTTTGTGAATTGATTATCCAGTCTCTCTTCCCAATCCTTTCTAACCCCGTCTGATTGATTCTTATACTTATGCAATATTTTATATGCTGTACTAATTATTCCTTTTTTAATGGCAGCTTCTGTTCCAGATTTGTGCCAGTGCTAGTCTTTTGTTTAGGAGCCCCCTATTTCTTTCGCTTTGCCTATACTCTGAAATCAATTCTTGATAGAGAAGGTCTCTAACCTGCAGTCCAAATAAAATTTTGTGGTGTTTTCTCATTCTGTCATCTTTCCCTCTCTAGTTGTTTGCTCCCAATGCCTTGGTTCCTTTGCCAGTTTTTTCCATTAAATTCCTCTGCCCCAAAGTCTTCATCAGGTACAAACCTTAGTTGCAGAAAACCAGAGGTTGCAGTGGTGAACTTATTTCAATATCTGAATGACTGACTGCTAGCCAGTTCCTTATGGACCAGACTGATTTCTTCTGGAAGTCTGTGATCAGTGTGTTTCAGTCCTTAGGGCATTACAGCAAGCACTACAGTCTAAACCACAGCCATCTCAATTGCTCACATTCATAGGCTGCAGTCTGGATACAGTTTCATTCAGACCCTATGTACACATGGATAGGTTCCATCTTGTTCAAAAGTTGGTCTTTAATATTATTCCTTCACCATTTACCACAGCTCGGCTGCTGCCATCAACCTTAAGGTCTTTAGGCAAAGAAGTTCCACTGGTACTGTTAGTAAAATTTTATATGAAGGTGATTAAGTAGGTGTTAAGAATACAGAGGTCACAAGTCTCAGGTCTACTGTCTCTGCTTGTAAAGATATCCAGATGCATTTATCAGGCAAAACACATTTGACAAGGTGATTGCTTATGCAAAATATGACTTTAGGCAACCCATTCCAAATCTCTACCCACTTATAGATGTCAGCATAGATACATTTGGTCTAGGGTGTGGGCTGTCAAGAGCTGACTGTCCAAGGATCTTGAGACATTTGGATGTCAGAATGCAGTGGTGTTTTTGGAGATGATGGCAGTCCACCTAACTCTGTAAGCCTTCCAGAGTTCCCTCCTTGAGGATGTGCAAGTCATTCATATTGATAAAGTGAAAGTAGTTTGGAGTATCAACAAGTAAGTGGAATCCACTCCTTTCCCTTGTATTGAGAAATACTGAAGAAGTTGGCAATGCTGTGTCTAATAAAACTACCACTTTCTGATAGTAAACCACATTCCAGGAGAAACCATTTTGTTAGCAGACAATCTCAGTCACTACCTTTTTATTCCTTAACCACTCAGTAATGTGAAAATTGTTCAGCTATACTGAGCCAGAAGATATAGCAAACCTCCTGGCTGATAAATTCAGTTCCAACTTTACCCCTCTCTGCCCCTCGACCTTCCCTCAGGAAGTATCATCAAGTATCACTCTCCTGACTATCACTAGAGAACAGGTCTTTAATGCTCTCTCTAAAACCAGGAACACTGCATCAATGGGCCCAGACAGTATCCCAGGATGCCTTCTAAATATCATGAAACATGACCTATCAGGGGCTCTGGAATTACTATTTAACTGTAGCCTCCAAACAGGCTTCATGCCTCATGAATGGAGAAAAGCAACAGTCATCCCTCTGCACAAAGGTGGGCTATCTACAGACCCTGGAAACTACAGATCCATAAGTCTCACTAGTCTTATATGTAAAGCCATTAAAAGAATCATCATGGAGATGATCAATAGAGAAATAGTAAGCATCCAGACACTGGACCCAACCCAGTTTGGTTTCATCAAGGGCAGGTCATGCCTACTCAACCTGGTGGACTTCTTTGAGATGGTCACCAAAGCAATGGATGAGGGCAAAGTCGTTCACACTGCTTACCTAGCATTTGACACAATATCCCACTCCGGCATTATTGTCAAACTCAAGAGGTTAGGTACAAACCCACCCGGTGGATAGCCAGCTGGCTCACAGACAGGACCCAGAAAGTTAGAATTGGGAAGTCCATCTCTGCAAATAGGCCAGTCACAAGTGGAGCCCCTCAGGGATCAGTCCTCGGACCAGCTTTTTTTTGGCATTTACTTTTCAGAAGTCAAGGTCAATGTCAGTGGTCTCTGGCTGACTAAATTTGCAGAAGATTCCAAATTAGGAGCTGTCAATGAATCTCACACTGACACAGATGTTCTCCACTAGGGGCTGACACAGGCAAACAACTGGTGTCAGAGCCATGGACTAAAACTAAATGCCAAGAAATGCATACTAGTATCCTTTGGGAAGTCATCTTTCCCTGGTAACTATCGTATTGACAACACACCCCTTAGAGTTGACCCAGTAGTCAAGAGACTTAGCGACACACACAGATTGTAATCTAGCCTTTGACCATCGCATGTGTACAGTGGTGAGGAAATCATTCTATGTTGCTCAAGTTATAAACAAAGATATGGCATCTAAGTCCAAGGAAGTGATTGTTCCACTGTATTTGGCATTTATCAGACTTATCATTGAATACAGTGCCCCCTCTGGTATGTACCTAATCAGGCATATCCAACAATTGGAATATCCACTGAGGTTCCACACTAAACGAATGCAGGGTGTAAGTAAAATGTCCTCTGCAGACTGCCTCAAGGCCCTATCCCTGTATTCTGTCTCCTAGATGCTTTTGAGGGGAGATCTGTGCCTGGCATACAGGGCGTTCTCGGACCACACTGTGATAGACCTCCTGCATATCCACAAAACAAACAGCACACAAATTACCCATTCTAAAGACTTAAACCTTGCGTATGATATAAATAGGACCTGCTGGAGAGATAAATATGTATCCCAGAGATTACTTCCATCTATGGAACAGGCTCCCCATCCATGTGAAGCAGAGTTCCTCCCTAAACCAATTAATGCGCAGCTTGGACAATTGGATGGGAAACTGGAAATTCATCCCTGGTTTGGCACCTGTATTTCTAATGGACACAGGTAACCTGTAAATGGTTCATCTCCCAGAACCATGCTTACACTTATCAAGGGTATCAGAACTTGTCCGAGATTTGGGTTGCATGGCTAGGCTTAAAAAGGCCCTTGTGGTCATTAACCTAGTAAACATCTATGAACCTATAAACCGCAACTTTGTACCCAACTCAACTAGTGCCAGGTGTAGTAATTTCTATTCCTTCATTCCTCCACTGGTGGTCATGCCATAAATGCTGTGGTTGAGAAATGGCCCCTTTGATTCCTTTACACTCCGCCCATTTCCTCTGATGGTGAGGTTGATCTAGAAGGCCAAATAGTGCAGGTCTGTTGTCATTTGTATAGGTCCAGTTTTTGGCCTTGCGAGTTTGGCTGCCCTTGCTCTTGCCGCACCTGTTTGATAAACCTTCCCATTTGTGGTCTTTCAGCAACCTACTGTCCTACCCTTCCAGAAAACTCATCTGGATGTACGTACTTTATTTCTAACTGCATGGTTTCATCATTTCTTTTGATAACCTAAACTCTGCCTGCCCTTTCAGGATAGCTCAGGTGCTCACATCTACACAGAAGCCCAGTACAAGAAGAACCTGTAAGACTAAGAGAACAAGTTAATTTGGGGATGACCACCTTTACTGACACTGCACTCTCATTCTGCAGTTTCCTGGCACAAGTCCTTGATACAGGTCTGTAAAAGTATACTTGGTTGCAGTTTTTAATTTGCAACAGAGCTCAAGCTCCAGTTCTTCAGCCTTAATGAAAGTAATTTAAAAGATGCTTTTCTGCTCAGACCACTTCTCAAGTATTCTGTTCCTTTGTGAGATTTGCATTTTGTGCTGGAAAAGCTTATATTTTCTCCTTTTGAACCAGCATCTTCCACAGAATTGAAAGTTATAAGCTGGAATATTATTTTTGACAAGTTTTTGGCAGTGCTGCTTGCCAACCATCAGAACCCCCAGTCTGTCCAACTCATTTTGTTCGGTGATTTTTACTTTAATTAGAAGAGTAAGCTTTGTCACTGCACCTTCCTTACACAGTATTTCATAATGGCAGAGTACCTATGCATAGTAATTCTTCTGTGATTTCTAAGTTAGGTGCTGACATCTAACCTCGGCAGTTATTACATTAGCTCATTCTCTTCCCCAGCTATTATAATGGAGGAAAGCATTTACTGCATTGTGTGGTTGTTCGTAGACTACTCAGTTTCTGTGTATGCATAACAAAACCATTCAGAAAGAATCCTCTGCTGTTCATATCCTTTTTAAATAAGAAAGTTGTAAGGTATCCAAGGTAGCTAAGAGGTTGAATAATTGCATTAAGTTTTGCTTTGAAACTTGCAATAAGCTTTTGCCCTGTGAACCGTGTTCCTGTTTCAGCCAGAGCAGTGACTACCCGGCAAGCTGGTTTTTTGCAATGCAGTGTTAGATGGTAGTTTTGCCGTAGTTTACCTGTTCTTCACTGAATAGTTTCACAAGACAGTATAAACTGTTTGACATCCAGGTTTTGATCTTCCTTCTGGGCTACAGTAATCAGAGGTATGTTCCCATGAGGGAAACCACCAAGAAAAGTGAATTTGTAATTCCATCCTGCTGTTAACGAGCATGGACCTCCACTTAACAGAGATTAAATTTACATCCTTACTTTAATGAAAGATTTGGATGAGCATCCATCATTAACATACCTATCCATTTTCCTTTTCCAGAGGTGCCAGAAGCTGAAGATGGGGGGGTAAAAAGGGCACTTAGTGATCTAAAAAGGGCAATTTTTTAGACGGTTTACTACCACAACATAGGTTTACTTGGAGGACATTTTAAGCTTAGCCAATTTCCCTTTTGGTGCTTGAATTAACATTTCCTGATCGGTCTTACCTATCCCATTGCTGTTAATTGTATATTAGCCCTAGTGAGAATAAATGTGATCATACTATAGATAATTTGAGGGGACCCATGTAAGGGATGCAGCATTTAGGAACTGCCTCTATCCATTAGTGGCTCGAGGGGCAATCCTGAAGTACATTTTCTATTACCCATCCTTAGATCCAAGTTGCATTTGAATATGGACAGGGATGAGCTTTGCTTTACTTGAATGGATAGTCTGTTCTGGAACAGTGGTATCCTCTGTGATATATATCCATCTCTCCACAACATTCAGTTTAGATACCTGGACTGAGTATTTCTGATGCCATTTGACTTGCTGATATTCAGTAGAGCCATCTGTATTAGGTTGGAGGATGCCTTGTATGCCAGACATGGCACCTCTAAGCACTCTGTAGGATACTGAGTATAGTGATAAATCTTTGAGGTGATCCATGCAAGACCCATTGTTTAGGACTTGTATCCTTTTAGTAAGGTATGTCTGTGGGTATTCCAATTGTTGCATGGGTATGGACAGATACATGCCAAAGTGGGCATTATACAAAATGATTGACCTAATGAGGGCTTTAATACTGTGGTGGTGGTGCTGCGGTAGCGTTGTTGCCTCACAGTAAGACATTGTGCTGTTCAATTCTCAGCTAGAGCATCTTCTGTGTGGAGACATGCGTGAATGGGTGTACCTTCGTTGAAGGTTGTGCGTCAGGGCTGGCAACTCGGCACGTAAAAATCTACTGCCAATCATTAGCGGACCGGAGTTCGCTGTGGCAACCTAACCGGGAAAAGGCGAAAAACACAACAACATTGACCTAATGAGGGCTTTGTAAAGGGGGACAATAACATCTCTAGATCTAGTCACAATCAATTTGTTTATAAGCTGTGCAATATAGAAAGACTTTCTTATGACTCTGGGCACATATTGGTCAAAAGTTAGGTCACTGTACACACAAGTTCCCAAATGCCAAACAACTAGGTCAGTTCCCAAGGGGCATTGTCAGTTTGGCAGTTCCCAGGAGTAGATGACTTCCCAAATTAAATGATGATGTATTTCTTGGAGTTTAGGTTCAATTCATGATTCTGGCACCAGTTATTGTTTGGGACAAACCTTCCTGCATGATGGTTAAGTCATTTGTGGACTCAATAACTGTTCCTTGCTTGCAGTCATCTCAAACTTAGTTGGCCAAAGCCCTTTGGTATTTCCTTTTACTTTTGAGATGTATATGCCAAACAGAAAGCGTCTCAGCACGGTTCTCTTCCTCTGTTTTGATCTCCTGCATCCTGTGAGCAAGCATACATGTATGCATTCTTTGATTCACCCTCTTGATTGTATTAACCTGATTGTATTAAAATATATTCCTTGTATAATACAGCACCACTTGTTAGAATGTGTTTTAAATTTGTAGTTTGGAACAGTCTTCTAGTAAGCAATGAAACAAAATGTATGAACCAGTGATAACAAAACTACCCATTTCAGAAAATTTCAACCATAAAAGGTCACTCAAACTTCTGTCATTACAATCCACCAATATCAGTAAATATGCAAAATCTCTGCAGAATTAAGTCATCTAAATAATTCCACATTAAAGGGATCTGTAACTACTGAAGAGGTTGCTGCTAGCAAACAATTTTATATTTCATTGTTTCATCTACAAATAAAGTGCCTGTTGCCCTAGAAGAATAAATTGCCTATGCTACATTAAAAAATGATAAGCTAGTAATTTTGCAATGGGAAATGGATGGCAAACTGATAACAGAAACATAGTTACTTGGTAACTCCTCCAAAGGAGGACATTCATAGGACTGCAGCATCCACTCCCTTTAGAGTCCAACACAGTACAGTACCAGCGAGCTATCTGCATACTGTGGGAGTAGAACCCACAGCCTTCTGCATCAAAAGCAAGCATACTACCTGTTGTGCTGCTAACAGTGCAAATGACTTGCCATAAGTAGCACTAAACTTGTCTTCCCCTGAAGCTCTCAGCTCCTTGTAAAATCCACTTGACACTCAACTAAATCTCTCAACTTTGCAGTACAAGAAGTCTGGAAAAAGCCAAAATTTATTGGTGGGGGGGGGCAAAGGCCCAAAACCAGGGACACATTTTAAATATTGCTTGTATAATCTTAGAAAGTTGCTAAAATAAAGTGTTATGTGTTTCCTGAAAGATAGGAAGACTGAAATTTAAAGGGCTATCATTCTTTAGTGAATTCAGTTCTCACTGATTTGCCAGAAAACCAGAAATTTTAAGAGGACCAGACCAAACGTATGAGCCAAATATTCTGTGAAAATCTGGACAGTTGAGAGCTATGGACTCAACTCCCTGAATCACAAGTGATGGTATGGGTGGAGAATTCAGGCTCTTGTTTGAGCCTGAGTAACACTAACCACCAGGTATACCTAACTGGGGCATTTTAGACACACACACACACACACACACACACACACACTTGCAAATAAAAGAACAAAACTCTCCTTAATGGCATGACTCGGGCTCTGGCAGCACCAACAGAACAGTGGCAGCATAACTCCTGTAACACAGAACAATAAGAGAACAAGAACAGCTAGTTTATTTAGTTTAACTTCTGCCCGTGAATCCATGTTAGTGTGAAAACTCCATTTCATAAATTTTTCCCGACAGGTCTAGAAGCTGAAAAGATGCCCCCTATCCATTTCATCATGTTGACATGGCTTAGAGGCTTATCTTTATATTTTCCAAGCTTTGCACAGTACACTAAGCTGAAATGAAAGGTCCAGAGGAGAAAGCATTTGTTTCTATTTTTTGTAGTACACCAGAGATCTGGAGAGGACTGTCTCTTGGACAGTCATTGTGGTTAAAAGAGAATGGTTTGGTAGCTTGGGAAAATTTGAGATGCTGATCTGCCTAACGCCTAATGGTTGTTGTTAATGAAGGTGGCCCTACTTATCAAGATGCATCATCAGATAAGTACAGAGTTTTCATGTGATAGGTGTGACATTGAATGCTGTCCACTGCACTGCATTGTTGAAACTGAGCGATTCACCTCATTTCTTCTTTATTCAAAATATCCAAATAGCGTATATTTCTTTGCCTCGTACATGTATTTATACCTGTGTGCAACAAATTACACAAGAAGCTGATTTAAAGCTATATTTGCTACCTTGTCTCACTTGCCATTTTAGTCATATTTTAGTCATATTTTATAACAGCTGAAGATTCAGCCCTGTCAGTTTCTGATATCAGTTTTCATGTTATATGTTAGTATTAGGTATCTACCCTAGTGGGCCATTTATGCCTAGACAAATTTCTCAAGAACAAAGAAGACTATACTAAAAGGGTAAAAGGGTCCACTAAAGGAAGACTTGGAAGGTAGAGCAGAAGGATAAGCCTGGCAGCCTCAGAATCATGACACCCAGAGGGAACAGCTGTTACTCATTTAAGCTTATTCCTCCCATCCATCCCCTCCCCTTCCTGTTGCCTTTGTACCCATAAGCACTGGGGACCATCTGGACCTCTTTGCAAAAGAATAGGAAGAGGTAACCCAAGATCAGTGGGGTTTCAAAAATACTAGGTTAGGGTGCAGAATGCAGTTTGTAGACAGATGCAAATTCTCAGGAATTCTTGATGATCCCATGGAACAGATAGACTTAGTTCCGCCCTTGCTGGAAGATCGCCACACAGAGGGCACAACGGAGACAGTGCCAAAATTAGAAGAAATAGCAGGGTTTTAGTAAAGACTCTATCTAGATCCAAGAAGAAAGCAACTTGTAGATCTACATTAGATCTTAAAACTGCACACATTTCTAAGTGTTCCAACGTTCAAAGTATTGACGTTGCAGGGCCTTACGTTCAAAATATTGATATTGTAGGGGCTATTTCATCTTCATCTACCACAAAACTTTCTGGTAATCCTAAATTCAAAGGATGCCTACTTCCACGTTCCCACTGTGAGGAGGATGCAGAAGTTTTATATGATATGAAATGAAACAGTGTGCCCATTACTGGTTTACCTCCTTGCCCTTTGGCTTGTCATTTGCACAAAAGGTATTTACCTAATGCCTGACTGCAAAACTAGAGTATTGCAGGACCAAGGGCATTCACATCTTCTCCTACCAGTGTGACGGCTTGATTCAAGCAGCTTCCCTAAAAGAGGTTCAGAAGGGTTACAGTTTACCCTTTCCTGCTTCAAAACCCTGGGTATCTCTCTTAATCTTCCCAAATCCCATCTCACTCATTCTAGATTGGTTTTGTTTCTGGGGCACAGCTGGAAACAGAGAAGCAGAAGATTTATTTCCATCCAGACAAATTTGGTGTCCTTACAGTACCTCCAGACAGTCTGCCAGCAGAAGACCTTTACAGCAGAAGAGTTCCTAAGAATTCTAGGGTATGTGGCTCGTGTCATCATGGTGCCACAAGCAAGATTTATACATAAGAATGCTGAAGTGGTACCTGAGGAACCTGTGATGTCAGTATGCTGTGTGTCTCCTGTTTCCCATCCTCTTCATGTGCTGCATGCAAGAAGAGCTCACATTGTGGATAAGACATAGCTCAGTCTAGTGGTTGTCCTTCAGAATGACTTGGGAGACCTAGTCTGTCATCACATTTCCTCCTGTGTAGCCCGGCATGGGTTTATGTGGAATATCTGAGGATCCACAGCATTTGGGACAAAGGTTTCAGGAAAAAAAAATACATCAGAGTGAAAGAGATGTTCTAGACCTCAGGGCCTTCATATCCCTTTCAAAACAGGGAACTCTGCACATCCTTACAGACAAAACCAGAGGAGGTCATGTGGTGCATCAGCAGGCAGGGAGAGCTCTGCTTGCTGCACAGACTAGAAGTGCAGGCTTATGATCTATCCTTGGATTCAGACCTGACTCTTAGGGCATCTTACAGCCCATCACAAGAGAATGTTGTAGCAGATAAAGGTGAGCATGTTTCTGATAAACCCACATGAGTACATGTTAACAGGGACAGCTTCGTGGATGTGATCCACAGGTGAAGTGTGCCAGAAGTGGATCTAGTTTGCTTTGCTAGACAACAGACAACTCATGAGGTTTTGCAGTATAGTCTCTGCTTAGGGAGGCTAGCTTACAGATGCCTTCTAAATAACATAGGCATTTCTGTTTCTTGGCGCATTTCCTGCTATACCCTTAATTCCCAGAATAGTGTAGAAGATAAAGGAGAAGAAGCCCAAGTGTTACAGTTAGCCCCCTTTTGTACCAGGAAGCATTGGTTGCCCCTCCTTCTGAATCTGACAATGTCTGAAGTGATACTTTTCGTATGTTGATCTTGTGACTTTAGAACAAAGGTTGTATTCTGTAACACAACCTGAGTAATCCAAGTCTGACAGCATTTTTGGAGGGCCATTTAAAATTGAGAGAGAAGTTAGAAAAACAAGTGAAAGGATATCTTAGCTAAATAGAAGAGATTCTGCATCTGATAGCTCAACAGAGACCAGGACCCAAGTACAGCGCAGTTGTCCCTGGTCCTTTTCTTCTCCTCATACCTGAGGGTACATGTATCAGAAATTTCAGCTTGCCTGTCATTGTACTGCCATTAATACTCCCAGTTGCCTGTCAGTTTCTTAAGAACTTATTTACTTGAGAGCCCCCCCTCCCCCAAAAAGGAATTACTCCATTGTAGGACTTAACCTTATGTGTTGTAAAAATTAAGTCAACTGCTTATAAATTCATAGGTTTTTACAAAGCTTACAGTCAAAGGAGACCATTGAAAAGCTAAGCTGCATTACCCAGTGCTGTGGCAGACTAACAGTGTCCCCCATTAAGTAGACTTTCTCCACACATCCCCTGTGAAAATTTACGATCAATCATCCAGTCATCAAGACTGTTTTTAAATGTTGCTAGAGAAGAGCTAGATATGTAAGAGCAGTCTGTTCCAGAAATGGGGTATAAGTTAGGTTGGGTATCTGTCATGCCATCTGGTGGTGTGGATTTGGTAGTATAGGTTTAGGTCTCTAGTGTCGGTGTTTATTTTGCCATGGGTTCTGTATATGTGAAGGAGTTCAGAGTGTGTAAGCAGATAACACCCATCAGCAGTCTGCATGACACTGAGTAGACTGATAGGGATTTTAGTCTATTAGAGTAGCTAAGGGTACTGAGCCTTGAGGTCTTTTTGGTGAGGATCATCACTATACTGTTTAGCAGTTCTTAGTTGTAGTGTTTAAGTTCCCCAAGATGATTTTTTCTGCTTTTATATTAACATCCAATAAAAAGCATGTGGAGATGAATTGTTCTTTTGAAATAATCCCATGCAGATGAATCATTCTTTTGAAATAATGCCATTTTTGGGCACATAATCTTGCTGATCGGCATTTAGTAGCTCATGTGTAGTTCTGAAATTATCAGAATGTGAAAATAGGTACTGAAGGTACAGAATGTGCTTCTGCACCCTCAGTATATGTTAGAAGGATTTTAGAGCTGCAAAGCCTGGTGTTCAAGTAACATTTTTGAGTTTCCACAAAGACTGGGTCACATTGCATACTAATTCCACTTTCATGCCTAAGGTGATCTACAAAAACTGTATGACAGTGTCTTTCAACCAGCTGTTGCCTTACCTGGGTAATACTCGAGCTGGGTAAGTGAATGCATCTTTCTGATAGGGGAAGACTTGATAAAGAAATTTTATAACAGTACTTTTTTCATTCACTTGTGAAAATACTTATCTAGACCTTACCTAGGTGTCTTGGATTTTATCCAAGTTGCATTTGAATATGGACAGGGATGAGCTTTGTTTTACTTGAATGGATAGTCTGTTCTGGAACAGTGGTATCCTCTGTGATATATATCCATCTCTCCACAACATTCAGTTTAGATACCTGGACTGAGTATTTCTGATGCCATTTGACTTGCTGATATTCAGTAGAGCCATCTGTATTAGGTTGGAGGATGCCTTGTATGCCAGACATGGCACCTCTAAGCACTCTGTAGGATACTGAGTATAGTGATAAATCTTTGAGGTGATCCATGCAAGACCCATTGTTTAGGACTTGTATCCTTTTAGTAAGGTATGTCTGTGGGTATTCCAATTGTTGCATGGGTATGGACAGATACATGCCAAAGTGGGCATTATACAAAATGATTGACCTAATGAGGGCTTTAATACTGCGGTGGTGGTGCTGCGGTAGCGTTGTTGCCTCACAGTAAGACATTGTCCTGTTCAATTCTCAGCTAGAGCATCTTCTGTGTGGAGACATGTGTGAATGGGTGTACCTTCGTTGAAGGTTGTGCGTCAGGGCTGGCAACTCGGCACGTAAAAATCTACTGCCAATCATTAGCGGACCGGAGTTCCGCTGTGGCAACCCCTAACCGGGAAAAGGCGAAAAACACAACAACATTGACCTAATGAGGGCTTTGTAAAGGGGGACAATAACATCTCTAGATCTAGTCACAATCAATTTGTTTATAAGCTGTGCAATATAGAAAGACTTTCTTATGACTCTGGGCACATATTGGTCAAAAGTTAGGTCACTGTACACACAAGTTCCCAAATGCCAAACAACTAGGTCAGTTCCCAAGGGGCATTGTCAGTTTGGCAGTTCCCAGGAGTAGATGACTTCCCAAATTAAATGATGATGTATTTCTTGGAGTTTAGGTTCAATTCATGATTCTGGCACCAGTTATTGTTTGGGACAAACCTTCCTGCATGATGGTTAAGTCATTTGTGGACTCAATAACTGTTCCTTGCTTGCAGTCATCTCAAACTTAGTTGGCCAAAGCCCTTTGGTATTTCCTTTTACTTTTGAGATGTATATGCCAAACAGAAAACGTCTCAGCACCGGTTCTCTTCCTCTGTTTTGATCTCCTGCATCCTGTGAGCAAGCATACATGTATGCATTCTTTGATTCACCCTCTTGATTGTATTAACCTGATTGTATTAAAATATATTCCTTGTATAATACAGCACCACTTGTTAGAATGTGTTTTAAATTTGTAGTTTGGAACAGTCTTCTAGTAAGCAATGAAACAAAATGTATGAACCAGTGATAACAAAACTACCCATTTCAGAAAATTTCAACCATAAAAGGTCACTCAAACTTCTGTCATTACAATCCACCAATATCAGTAAATATGCAAAATCTCTGCAGAATTAAGTCATCTAAATAATTCCACATTAAAGGGATCTGTAACTACTGAAGAGGTTGCTGCTAGCAAACAATTTTATATTTCATTGTTTCATCTATAAATAAAGTGCCTGTTGCCCTAGAAGAATAAATTGCCTATGCTACATTAAAAAAAATGATAAGCTAGTAATTTTGCAATGGGGAATGGATGGCAAACTGATAACAGAAACATAGTTACTTGGTAACTCCTCCAAAGGAGGACATTCATAGGACTGCAGCATCCACTCCCTTTAGAGTCCAACACAGTACAGTACCAGCGAGCTATCTGCATACTGTGGGAGTAGAACCCACAGCCTTCTGCATCAAAAGCAAGCATACTACCTGTTGTGCTGCTAACAGTGCAAATGACTTGCCATAAGTAGCACTAAACTTGTCTTCCCCTGAAGCTGTCAGCTCCTTGTAAAATCCACTTGACACTCAACTAAATCTCTCAACTTTGCAGTACAAGAAGTCTGGAAAAAGGCAAAATTTATTGGTGGGGGGGGGGGCAAAGGCCCAAAACCAGGGACACATTTTAAATATTGCTTGTATAATCTTAGAAAGTTGCTAAAATAAAGTGTTATGTGTTTCCTGAAAGATAGGAAGACTGAAATTTAAAGGGCTATCATTCTTTAGTGAATTCAGTTCTCACTGATTTGCCAGAAAACCAGAAATTTTAAGAGGACCAGACCAAACGTATGAGCCAAATATTCTGTGAAAATCTGGACAGTTGAGAGCTATGGACTCAACTCCCTGAATCACAAGTGATGGTATGGGTGGAGAATTCAGGCTCTTGTTTGAGCCTGAGTAACACTAACCACCAGGTATACCTAACTGGGGCATTTTAGACACACACACACACACACACACACACACACACACACACACACACACACACTTGCAAATAAAAGAACAAAACTCTCCTTAATGGCATGACTCGGGCTCTGGCAGCACCAACAGAACAGTGGCAGCATAACTCCTGTAACACAGAACAATAAGAGAACAAGAACAGCTAGTTTATTTAGTTTAACTTCTGCCCGTGAATCCATGTTAGTGTGAAAACTCCATTTCATAAATTTTTCCCAACAGGTCTAGAAGCTGAAAAGATGCCCCCTATCCATTTCATCATGTTGACATGGCTTAGAGGCTTATCTTTATATTTTCCAAGCTTTGCACAGTACACTAGAAAGCTGAAATGAAAGGTCCAGAGGAGAAAGCATTTGTTTCTATTTTTTGTAGTACACCAGAGATCTGGAGAGGACTGTCTCTTGGACAGTCATTGTGGTTAAAAGAGAATGGTTTGGTAGCTTGGGAAAATTTGAGATGCTGATCTGCCTAACGCCTAATGGTTGTTGTTAATGAAGGTGGCCCTACTTATCAAGATGCATCATCAGATAAGTACAGAGTTTTCATGTGATAGGTGTGACATTGAATGCTGTCCACTGCACTGCATTGTTGAAACTGAGAGATTCACCTCATTTCTTCTTTATTCAAAATATCCAAATAGCGTATATTTCTTTGCCTCGTACATGTATTTATACCTGTGTGCAACAAATTACACAAGAAGCTGATTTAAAGCTATATTTGCTACCTTGACTCACTTGCCATTTTAGTCATATTTTATAACAGCTGAAGATTCAGCCCTGTCAGTTTCTGATATCAGTTTTCATGTTATATGTTAGTATTAGGTATCTACCCTAGTGGGCCATTTATGCCTAGACAAATTTCTCAAGAACAAAGAAGACTATACTAAAAGGGTAAAAGGGTCCACTAAAGGAAGACTTGGAAGGTAGAGCAGAAGGATAAGCCTGGCAGCCTCAGAATCATGACACCCAGAGGGAACAGCTGTTACTCATTTAAGCTTATTCCTCCCATCCATCCCCTCCCCTTCCTGTTGCCTTTGTACCCATAAGCACTGGGGACCATCTGGACCTCTTTGCAAAAGAATAGGAAGAGGTAACCCAAGATCAGTGGGGTTTCAAAAATACTAGGTTAGGGTGCAGAATGCAGTTTGTAGACAGATGCAAATTCTCAGGAATTCTTGATGATCCCATGGAACAGATAGACTTAGTTCCGCCCTTGCTGGAAGATCACACAGAGGGCACAACGGAGACAGTGCCAAAATTAGAAGAAATAGCAGGGTTTTAGTAAAGACTCTATCTAGATCCAAGAAGAAAGCAACTTGTAGATCTACATTAGATCTTAAAACTGCACACATTTCTAAGTGTTCCAACGTTCAAAGTATTGACGTTGCAGGGCCTTACGTTCAAAATATTGATATTGTAGGGGCTATTTCATCTTCATCTACCACAAAACTTTCTGGTAATCCTAAATTCAAAGGATGCCTACTTCCACGTTCCCACTGTGAGGAGGATGCAGAAGTTTTATATGATATGAAATGAAACAGTGTGCCCATTACTGGTTTACCTCCTTGCCCTTTGGCTTGTCATTTGCCACCCCCTTATGGTAAGAACTCACAATGACTCTCCTCCCCCACCACCTCCCTTGCCTGCCTAAATTACATAAAAACTTGCAGAGCCCTCCTGGCCGTCCATTTGTTGGTGCTTATAAATTTTTTTTTACCAATATAGGTTTATTTATACATGAATATTTAAAGTCTTATGAAGTTACTCTTATAAAAAATACTCTCTTGATTTTTTGGACAAAATTCAGGACATTAAGTGAAGTAGTGATCTGTATTGTGTAGTTATGGATGTGAAAAGTTTATACAGTAGTATCAGACATCAGGATGGCATTAAAGCCTTAAATTATTTTTTTAGGAAACTCTCCCTTGTCTTGTTACATTATAGAACTTACATACTTTTGTTTGTCAAATAATTATTTTGATGGATGTGTTTACCATCAATTACAAGGTACTGCCATGGGGACATCTTTAGCCCCCATGTACGCAAATTTGTTCATGGCACTTTTTGAGTTGGAATATCTGTATAAGCATGAGTTTGTGAGTAATAATGTCATTGCTTATTACAGATATATTGATGATTTAATTCTTATTTGTAAGGGTGGTAGACATAATGTCATGAACTTCCGTTTGGATTTAGAACAAAACATTTATGGTTTGAAATTTGATGACATGCAGTGTGGTAGCATGGTCCATTTTTTAGATTTGGCAGTAGAAGGAATTAATGGTGAGGGCATTAAGATATCTGTACACAGGAAATTTGTTGACAACTTTCATTTTTTACATGGGGCTAGTTTTCATCCCCAACATTTATTGGAAGCTTTACCCTATGGGGAGTTTCTTCGCATGCATAGAATTTGTAGTGACTGGGAGGATTTTGTAAGAGAATGTAGATACACTTTTCATATGTTTGTTAATAGGGGCTATAACTGTAATATAGTTAAGTTTCTACAGAGAGTTGTAGCATATAGATTGGGACTAAATCAGTGGCAAAATGTCACGAATGAAGAGGGGAATAACACTGAATTTTGTAAAGATCAAATATATGTTGTTTCAGTGTATAATAGTTTGAGTAGTAGGATTAACAAAATATTGCATAATTGTTGGAAATGTTTGCTTCAGGATGTGGAGTTGGAAAGAATAATAGCAAATAGTCCTTGTATTTCCTATAAAAAAGGTTAAAAGAATTTTCAGTCTATTTATTTTTCCATGCATAATGAGACATTATATATAACTCCTGCCATGAGGGGGTACCCACCCTTGTAGTGGTTGCTCTATATGTTCCTGTATTGTTACAAATTTAAAGAAAATAAATGGTACCAAGTTTTCACCTGGTGGTACCTTTTCATGTAATAGTGAAAGGAATAATGTATGTTCTTAGATGTCACTGTAATTTGTTTTACATAAAAGAAAGTAAAAGAAAATTAAAAATAAGAATACAGGAACATATAAGAGATATAAAGAATGGTAAAGCGGAAAGTAATATTGCAATGCACATTAAAACAGTTCATAATGCTGATTATTCTTTGTTAAAAGCTTCTGTTTTAGAACAAGTTTTTATGAAAATTGGTGAAGTATGTGACATGAAGGATAAACTTCTCTATAAAGAATCTATTTATATTTTAAAGTTCAATACTATGGTACCTGTAGGTTTAAGTTTAGAGATTAATTGGAAACTATTATTATGTAATTGATTAATTAATGAATGGTGCTATAAAAAGTTTGTGTAATGTTGTGTGTGTGTGTGTGTGTGTGTGTGTGTGTGTGTGTGTGTGTGTGTGTGTGTGTGTGTGTGTGTGTGTGTGTGTGTGTGTATTACTCCTGGAAGGCAGTGAGCCGAGGCGCTAGAGTTCTGAGTTCTTCATTAAACCTGTGTTTGTATTGTGGCCGGTTGTGGATTTCAAGTAACTAAACACACCTTGCACTGTGGTTTTGACGCCCTAGAAGCTTCTTGCAGGGCAGCAGTCACTGGTTCTGTTCTTAGAAGACATGCATGGCTTAATGAACAGCCCTTGTCAGACCATGTTAAATCTAAATTGTTGGATGCCCCCTTGCACAAAGACAACTTATTTGGCACTAAGGCTGAAGAGGTCTTAAAAAAGATGGAAGAAAAGGCAAAATCTACTCCAGACCTTTTCTGGTACCCAGAAAAGAGGGCACCTGGCGCCCTATCCTTCATCTATCCATTCTAAACAACTTCCTGGTGATATCAAAATTCAAAATGCTCACCCTCCAGCAGCTGCTGCCCATGCTCTCCAAGAATGCTTGGCTAGCCACCCTAGACCTAAAAGAGACCTACCTCCACATTTCTGCCAGGGAATCATGCAGGAAATATCTCCGTTTCAGGGCAGGATCTCTGCACTTTCAGTTCTCTGCACTTCCCTTTGGCTTATCTATTGCTCCCAGAGTTTTCACAAAATGTCTGGCTCCGGCCATTGCCTTTTGCAGACAAAGGAATATCCAGATTTACCCATACTTAGACGACTGCCTAATTCAGGCAGACAGCCAGGAAAAGCTGCTGAAGCACCTGACCTTTTTGAAGTCGCTACTAACGTCCCTAGGGTGTACACAATCAATTAAATGAAATCCAAACAGGTACCCACTCAAAGGATTATATTCCTAGGAGCAAGCCTGGACACAGCATCCCAGATAGCATTCCTTTCCTTACACCAGAAAAGCAAACTTTCCTGACAGCCTACTTCTCTCAGCTAGCCACCAGACCCCAGTTGTCTGCAAGGAAAATCCTGCAAGCTATGGGGTTCATGGCATCTTGCATTCTACTCATTCCATATGCCAGACTGCATATGAGAAAACTTCACTGGTACCTAAAAAGCCTTTGGTGTCAACACTCTCAAGACCTGGAGACTCTTATACCCATGATACCTTTGATACCTTGCCTCAGAAAAGATTTCCTTTAGTGGGCAACAGCATGCTCCCACAACAAGGGACTACATTTCTCACCACCCCCTGCCGCCCAGGTCCTCACCACAGACGCATCAGACTATGCCTGGGGTGCACACCTGGACGGCAGGTGCATACAGGGCCAATGGAGCCCACAGCAAATCCATCTGCACATCAACCAAAAAGAGATGATAGTTGTCCAGCACACCTTAACAGCCCATTCTCTCCCTAGGGACTCTCCTGATCAAAACAGACAACACCACTGTGATGTGGTATATCAACAAGCAGGGAGGGACTCGCTCCTACCCTCTATGCAGGCTGGCCATGACCCTTTGGCACACTGACATGCAGCTCCAGCTGTTAACACAATTCCTACCAGGTTCTCAAAACTCTCTGGCAGACCACTTAAGCAGAAATCTTTTGGACCCACACAAGTGGCAGCACGACGAAAGAACCTTCACCCTAATAACTCAGAAATGGGGCACCCCGATGTTCGACCTCTCTGCCTCCCAGACCAACCTTCAGCTCAGCAAGTTCTGCACCAGGAAGCATCACTGCATGGCTTAGAAGGCAGATGCTCTGTCCTTCCCCTGGGTCAGTCTATTGGTGTATGCCTTTCCTCCACTACCTCTCATCCCTAGGGTACTGCTGAAAATAAAGGAGGTAAAACCAAGGACAATTCTTATTGCTCCAGAATGCCCTCACCAGTACTGGTACCCCTTGCTGTGCAGCTTGTTCCCACTGCCACCATGGCATCTCACTCAGATTCCAACCCTCCTGACCCAGAGGGAAGGAGAATTCATGCATCCCCAATTGCAGATCCTCATTTTGGCAGCTTGGCTTACTCCCTAAACCCCAATCAGTCTGCCAACCTCAGTAAACAGGTTCTAGATGTTATACATGAGGCCAGATGCCCTAGCACTAGAAAGTCTTATGCTGACAAATGGAAAAGGTTCTGCACCTGGATTCAGGCTGAGAGAGCCAATACGGCACAGCCATCCCTCCCTCTCATTCTGGATTACTTAGCTGACCTGCTACACAGTGGTTTCTCTTTTGCCTTTATTAAAATTCATGCCCCTGCTATCTCTGCTCATTTCCCCACTGAACAGCCCCTTTTCTCACACCCTCTGGTCAAACAGTTCCTAAGAGGGGCTCGAAACTTCAGGCCACTCAGAAGAGCACCAACCCGAGCTTGGGACCTTAACTTTGTGTTGGAAAAGCTCACCCTGCCCCCCTTCGAACCAGCCTCTTTAGTAGAGCTAAAATTTCTGTCCTGGAAGACGGCTTTCCTTCTAGCCATCACTTCAGCCAGAAGGGTCTCCAAGTTGCAAGCACTCATGCTTGCAGCATGGGTTGCTAAATGGCTTACTGATAGAACCCACACTGTAAAAGTAGCCGACTCCAAATCCAGCTCCAGACAAGTGACAAGTGGAGTACCTCAGGGTTCAGTCCTGGGGCCGCTCTTGTTTGGCATCTACTTCTCTGAAGTACAGGTCAACACTAAGGGACTCTGGCTAACAAAGTTTGCAGATGACTGCAAACTGGGAGCCATTATTGAATCCCCAAATGATGTGGATACTCTACAAAAGAGCCTTACAGAAACAGATGCTTGGTGCCAGAGCCATGGGCTCAAGCTCAATGCCAAGAAATGTATTGTTATCCCCTTTGGGAAAAAACATATATCCATGAATTACCATATAGGTGGCAGTACACTAAACACAGAAAGTGTGATAAGAGACTTAGGGACACAGGTGGACAGTGGTCTCACCTTCGATAACCACATCGCCACAACAGTCAGGAAATCCTTCTATGTGGCACACCTCATCATGAAGGGCTTTTCATCCAGAAAAAGGAGGTCATTGTCCCACTGTACTCATCCCTCATTAGACCCATTATAGAATACAACGCCCCATTTGGTATGTACCTCTCAAGACATCTGCAACAACTGGAAAGGCCTCAGAAATACCTCACTAAAAGAATCACAGGCCTAAAGCAGATGTCCTATGCTGACCACCTTAAAAACTCCAGCTATACTCTGTCACATATCGTCTACTCAGAGGCGATCTCTGCTTAACATACAAGGCCATGTCAAACCCAGAGCTGTTGGACATGCTACACTTAAAGAAATCCCAATCCCTCAGAGCTACATGCTCCAGGGATCTAAACCTTGTCATCACAATAAACAAAACATGCTGGAGGGATAGGTTCCTGACCCAGAGACTCCCCAGACTCTGGAATAGATTGCCCATACATGTAAAGCAGAGTGCCTCTTTGGACCTCTTCAAGAGGAACCTTGACGATTGGATGGGAGAAAGGAAATTCACCCCAGGGATCACGTCAGTCGCCCTGCTAGATGGGTCCAGGAAAGTAAATAATGTGGGAAGAAATAGCCAGGGAATTGTTATGGCTAGGCTTGTATAGGCCCTAGGGCTGATAGCCTAGTACCAACCTATGAACCTATGGCTGTGGAACCCTTCATCATCTTCCATGCTGACAGGGTATCTCTCAGGGCTAACCGATCCTTCATGCCCAGTGTGGCTCTCTACCAATCCATTCATTTGCCCACCTTTTTCCCTAACCCACAGAACAAGGGGAAAGGATCCTGCACTCTCTTGATATGCACAGACAGCTCAGATTCTGTCAAGACAAAACTAAATCCTTCAGAAAGTCTGATCAATTGCTGGTTAGCTTTGCTGCAGGGGCAGAGGGCAAAGCCATCTCCAAACAAACCATTTCCTAATGGATAGCACACTACATCCATTTCTGCTACAAGCAACATGGAAAGCCTCCCCCCAAGGGGGTCAGGACTCACTCCACCAGAGCAGCCGCCACCTCTGCAGCTTTCGTCAGAGGAGTCCCCACCAGGGACATCTTGGAGGCTGCTACCTGAACATCTGTTCCCACCTTTACCAAACATTACCACCTGCCTATCTTCTCCAAATCCAGGGCAAGGTTTGCCTCTGCAGTCTTGCAGGGCATCCTAGCCAGCCCCTAGTTTCCTTGACTGCCTCCACCCATTTCACCAGCTTTGGGAATCACCCCAAATGTGATGACTGCACTAGTGAAACACGAAGAATATAGTACAGTAGTGTACACTTCTCATAAATGTAGATGTTCGAGTGTATTCACTGTTGCAGTCCTGGTTTCCCTCCCTCCATCCCCCTCTTCTTTCTTCTCTTTCCTTACAAGGGATATATTGCTATTTACTTTCTACTGGTGGGGTTCTTCCACCAGAACCTGGCTTCCACTTGGGGGCTCCTTACAGGTTAGGGCAAGAAAAACTGATGTAATGGCGTCGGCTGCCTTACTTTATACTACTGATTGATTACCTGACGTCAGTCCTGAAGTGACAGCAACCGAAGCAGAAATACTAAGCCTCTTTTATTCGGGCCGGCCAAGGGCTACCCTGGCAAGGATAACCCAAATGTGATGACTGCAACAGTGAATACACTCGAAAATCTACATTTATGGTAAGTGTACACAACTGTACTTTTTCTGGCACTCTGCTCGAGTATGCAGTTTTTTTGTATGTAATAAGTATCTTTTCGTAATAATTTCTTGTTTCTCTTTCAGGTTTTTCTTTCTTCCATTGAAATGGTTAATAGTATAAAAATTTGCCACAGCTTTCAATGTTTGTCTTTCTCCCTCAGAGACCTTCATGAGCCTGTCTTCATTGGTTACTTATGAACACTGTTTATTTCATTTCTTTCTGTCACGGAAGAGGCTTTAGGATTTAAAAAAAAATGTTTGAAATGTGGACACAAATCCCCAGTGTGTTTATTGTCTTGGATCTGAGCACTTGAACTCAGATTGTGACATATGTTTTGCTTTCGACCAGAAGGCACTCCTGCATAGAAAGTAGAAACCGATTTTTGAGAAACTTTCTCCTCAGTTCAGTAGGAGAACTGGTGGGGTCTGCTAGTGATTCTTTATCCTAATCCTATCAGATACCTGAAGGTGCTGAGAAACAAGGTACAAAGAGTGTGGATAAAGGAAAAGGAAGGGAAAAGGGTAAATATAAAGGTAGATCCAAAGACAGAGAGAGGGACACTAGTCCCGAGTCTCATTTGCTGCTGGCTCCAGTTCCAGAGTTGGCAGTAACACCAGAGTCTTCTTCCGGTTCGCTTCAACTGTTATCAGAACTACCTTGACCCTGTGCTCAAGTCCCTTTCTCAAGTGATTCCAAGACAATTATCATCACAGATCAGTCTCTTAAAACACTTTCAGCTCTAGGCTTTTGATCTTATGGAAGGGGGCTTCCAAGGTTTATCAGTTCCAGGACCCCCATCTGCTACTTTCATTAGGTCCATCAAATTCTCTAGGAGCGCTGCAAAGAAAATAAGAGCATTCATGAAGGCTTAGACAGATGTGGGGAGAGGGAGTCATACTTTCATACTCTTGCTCTACATTCTTGAGAGCAGACAGAACCAGTCCACACACACCACTTAGCTTTGCTCCTTTTCCAGTCCCTTCTTCAGATCCAGAGTTATCAGTTAGTGAACTTTCCCCGGATTATCCGTTTGTCATTGTTGACATGTCTACAGTTTTCAGCGTCGACTTTCTCTGTTACATTTGACTCTGTGACCTTTGGAGTTGACCGGTTCCTAGAGCCGAGAGGGAGGCACTGAGTATTTAGGGTTGAATTCAGGTCCAATAGCTTTGACATCATTTCTTTCTTTCAGTGCTTCAGTTCTTGGCTGGTTGGCACCAGTGCTTGGAGAGCATTCTTTGGATCTCTCTCTGTGCTGGACTTGACCTACCCTTGATCCTATGTCATTTTTTGAGGTGTTTAAAAAGATTTTTGTCCATCACTCTTCATGGGATTGGTGCATAGCTAGCGAATCAGTTCCTCCCAGACCTTCAAATCTCCCTGAGACTGCCATTCTCTTCATTTTCCTCAGGGGAAACCCTAGCTCAGACAGCTTTGAATTTCCCATTCCATGAGGGACTAGACGTTCATCTGACTCCTTTGAGATTTCTTCAACTGAGGAGCACAGAAAGTGTAATTACAAAAGAAGGCACTTGGACCCTCCTCACGGGTCCCCACTGAGGTCGCTGACTTTCATGAAGGTGAAGAATCCCTTGTATCATATCCCATTGAGGACAGCACCTTTGGTGAACTTATAGCATTATTAAAACAAATAGGGAATTGGCCAACTGATACCCTTTCCCTGATGAAGAAATGTTCAAAGCTTTCAGAGCTGGCCCATCTACCTCCTGGGGTGGTCCTTCCTGGAGATTGCCTCATTTCATTATTTTGCTGAATGGGATCCCAAATCCCCCCCTTAAGGTCATGGAATCTCAACTGGCCAGTATGCTATCCATTACTAATGTGACTAAGAGACTAGATTGTAATACAGCTGATGAGATCATCATTCGTCGCCTTGCATGACTGACTTTGTGTGATTTTGTGGACAATTTTAAAGCATCATTTTTGAGTGCCCCCTATGATGGATCATCTCTGTTGGACCCAAAGGTAAAAGATTAATTGTTGAAGAGTATGCAAAAAGGCAAGACACTGTCTGTTGTTGGAGTCTGTTTTTTCAACCCATACTGATCCTATTCCATGATCAAAGGGATGAAAAATGATGCTGGTTTTGAAAGAACCAGCATTCCACCTTTGACTCTTGTATTGACAGGGCCTTCCACTGCAGAGGAGGAAGAGATTCCAATAGATGATGTCCTGAGGTCTGCAGACCCAAGGGTTCAGAAGCCCTTTCTTTGATAGACTGTTTCAGCATTCACAAAGGCTTAAATTGAATACTTATCTGAAAAAGACCAAATTCCAGGTGGTTACAGTGCAATCCATCCTTTCTGTACTCAAGAAGAGAGATTGGATTTGCTCGACAAATCTTCAGGATGCCTATTACCACCTAAAGCTTGCTGGGCAGTCCAGAGGAAATCTTTGCTTCCAGCTAGGGGCCAGTCATTATCTATTCCACCCATTGCCCTACAGCTCAAGGATTCTGGGTGGTGATCTTCATGTGTCACTGTTGCATTCCTGACTTGTGGGATTTCCTGCCATGGAATCCCTTGGCCAGCCTGACTACCAGAGAAGAATTCCCTCCTCCAACAGCCTGCAGATGCCCTAATTGATGTCAGTGCGTTCAGGTATAAGGAGAGTTGGCCGGCACCATGAGCGCAGTTTTTTCTTGCCGTTGGAGCCAGAAGCAGAGTTCCAATCAAAGTGTTAGTCCACACCAGAGAAAGACAAATCCAGTACCCTGTTGGGGAATCTTTTTTTTTGCATTTTTGACTTATGTCATAGAAAACTAGTAATGGTCTCCATTGTGGTAAACAGATTCTACACCAAGACTTCTGTTCATTCTGTGTTCCTTGCTTTGGCCCAGCTCACATAATATTCTTGAAGAGGCCAGAAGGCCTAGCACTAGGAAATACTATTCTGCTAAATGGAAAAGATTCTCACTTTGGTGTGGGTAAAATGTGCAGAATCCTCATCTAATCAAGTTCCACATCATCCTGGCCTATCTGGCCAGCCTGTTTGACAAAGGTCTGTCCTACTTCTCCATAGAAATTCATGCCTTGACTATTTCAGCCAGTATTCTGCCTATTGTCCAGTCTTCTCTCACCCCCTTTTGAAACAGTTTCTTAGAAGGGTGATCCACATCCGGCCACCCAGAAGACCTCTGGCCCCACCCTCGGCCTTAATTCTGTCCTGGAAAAATGTACTTTTCCACCATTAAAACCATCTGCTTCCACTGAGTTAAAAATTCTTGACATGGAAGACTGCCTTCTTGTTAGCCATCACCTCTGCTAGAAGGGTTTCTGAACTACAGGCCCTCATGTCAGTGAAACCTTTCCTCATCTTCCACCCAGACAGTCTCAGTCAGGAGTAACCTCTCCCTTAAGCCCAAGGTGATGACAGAGACCTCCTTAAATCAAGCCATACATCTGCCTACTTTTTTCCCCACACCTCAAAACAAAGGGGCAAGAAAGTACAGTTGTGTAAAATCTTAACATAACAGTAGATGTCCTTCTTTTCACAGTTGCAGTACTCAGTACATAAGGGATGTTCCCTACTGGGTAACCCGTTGTTCGGCCAGCATAGATAATGTTAAAAAAGCTATTGTTTGCGCCATATGTCACATTTGTGTTCCCCGCACAAAATGTAGGGCATAAAAGGGATATACAGGTGGAACTACCCAGAACTGAATTATCCCAGAAGAGAACATTTGTCATAGGACAAAGGAGTTCATATCCAGAAGGAAAAAATGCTGAATAAACAAGAGGGGGGGTTTGGAGGGAGGGAGTGAATATTGTAATAGTGAAGAGAAGGACATCTTGTGTTATGGAAAGATTTTGCACAACAGTACTGTGTCCTTCTATATCACTTTTGCAGTATTTGTACATAAGGGAGTAAAAAAGCTGAAGAAACAGAAAGGGAGGTAGAAGGCTGAGAAGAATCCTCAACAAACCCACACAAAATGTTTTCAGAAAAACCTGCTCTGGCCCTAGAAACCATATCCAACTTATAATGCTTAATAAAGGTATGCACTGAAGACCAAGTAGCTGCTTTAAGGAGTAAATTGTGTCCAACCCCTTGAATAAGGCATCAGAGAAGGCAACAGCTGTAGCAGAATGAGCTGTAACAGAATTAGACAGAGACTTGCCATGAAAAGAATAACAAAAAGAAATGGCCTTAGACATCCAGGAGGAGATGGTTTGCTTAGAAACAGCCAAACCCAAAGACCTGGGATGAAAGGAAACAAAAAGCTGATCGGGCTTATGAATAGTCCTAGTCTTATCCAAATAGTACCTGAGCTGTCTGTACAAATCCAAGGTTTGAAGGACCCTCTCACTTGCAGACTGAGGAGAAGAGAAAGAGGAATGGAGTTGTACTGACCTATTTAAGGACAACTCATTTACCACCTTGGGCATAAAAGAAGAATTGGTACAAAAATGTGAAAAAAACAAAAAAGGAGGAATGGCCATAAGGGCCTGAAACTCAGAAGCCCTCCAAGCTGAAGCAAGAGTCAGCAACAATACACAGTCTTCCAGGTACAATGTTGCAAAGAAGCAGAATCTACAGGCTCAAAAGAAGCCTGAGCCAACTTTTCCAAAACAAAATTAAGGTCTCAAAGAGGAGGAATATGATGTTCTTCATCTCACATTGCTGCAGTCCTTACATATGGGTAGTCCGCTGTCCTCGGTCGGCCCGAATACCAAAGTATTAGGCTGACGTCGGTCAAGGCGCTTAAAACTGACATCAGGACGTCAGGGTACAAAAGCGCATGACCGACGTCTTTTCCTCAGTCTTTTTTGCCGCATGGTCCGATGCAGAAGCAGCGTTGCAAGTGCCGTTCGGCGTTCTGAAATTTTTCGAGTTTGGAGTTTCAGACCGAATCCAAGTTGGCTAAGTACCCCGTTGGGGAATATTTTGTTTTTCTTGCCTCAGTGTTTTACGGATGTCAGAAAAAGTGAATAACTGTATTTCTTGTGGGAAACAGATACCGCATAGGGATTATCATTCTTTGTGCATTCCTTGTTTGGGGCCTGAGCACGACGTTGTTGGGTGTCGCTTTTGTGCTAGGTTCAATAAGCGCACTATTAAGCGAAGGTTAGATTGTGCTAGGCTGGTCTTGAAGCGGTGCAATTATAATATGCCGTCGGACTCTCCGGCGCCCGCTTCTACGAAGAAGCGCAAAGACAAAACGGTTAAACCCAGGCAAGATGAGTCGTCCGTTCCGGACGCCGGTTCTTTAGAGGCTTCAGTGGAACCGGTGGTTCCGACGGAGACTTCTCTGGAGTCTCAGGGGGAGACTTTGATTTTGCAGGATGTGGCCTCTCAGGAGGCAGGTCAGGCTGAAGGGGCTTCTCAGGTTACTGTCCTCCCCTCCCTTCCTAGGGTGGTTAGGCCCTCTCCTTCTGTTTCCAAGGCTTCTCCCAGAGGCAGGCCAGGTTTAGCTTCTGTTGGTGTCACTCCTAGTTCAGCAGGGTCTGTGCCTAAGAAGCACATGCTTAAAATGGCAGAAGATTTGATTACTCTGATTAGAGGTTCTTTGCCCCCTCCTGATAAGAGGCCTAGGGTGGAGCCAGAGTTGGGAAGTTTTGAGCAGGCTTGGGATGTTTCAGAGTCTTCGGCTGAAGACTTGCAGGAGTACTCTCCTTATTCTGATTCTGATGCAGATGATTCCACTCCTTCTGCTTCTCCTCCAGAGGATTTTTCTTTTTCAGAGACACTTCATTCTATGAGGGAACATTTTAAGTGGGAAGGTCAGGACTTCTCTGATTCTCGGAAAAGGCTTAGGGAATTTTTGCTTTTACCCCAACATAGGCCCTTGGCTAATACCCCCTGTTCTGGATGTTGTGGAAGATGTGTTTTCAGAGGCTTCACTTAATCCTGATTCTCTGCCTCCTCGCCTGTTAAACCGGATAGGTATTACAGGGTGCCTGAGGCTCATAAATATCTTTATAAGAGTCCTAGGGCGGACCCAGAAACTATTAGTCAGGGACCTAAGGGTGTCAAGGCCTCTGTTGTAAAAAATCCGGTTCCTCTAGATAAAGAGGCCAGAGCTTTGGATAGATGGGGAAAGAAGGTCTATACATCTTCTACCTTAGCTATGAGGGCTTTGAATTGCCAGTTTCATATGTTGAAATATCAAAACTTTCTTCTTTCTCAATTGAAGTCTAAGGTGGATGCTCTGGCGGAAGGCATTGAGTGTAAAGAATTACAAGATTTGGTGCATGTCTCTGAACAGGTGGGTAAGCATTCATTACAATGTGGTTTTGATGCTGTGCAGGCCTTGTCTAGGGTGGCTGCCACTGGTTCAGTTCTGGCTGAAGGATCAGAATTTATCTGACCATGTTAAGACAAGGATTTTGGATGCTCCTTTGCAGTCTGATGTGTTGTTTGGTTCACCTGTGGAGTCAGTCTTGAAGAAAATGGAAGACAAGGCTAAGTCTATGCAGGCTGTTAAAGATTTTTGCAAGTTCAGCCTCCAAGTTTAGTAGGAATTGGCCTGCTAAGGGGTGGACGATCCTTCTTATGATTCTCAGTCTAGGGGTAGATCTAGACGTGGTAGGGGCAGAGCTCAGAGTTCTTTCAGACCTAGAACAGGGAGTTCACCTGCACAATCTTGGTGAGGGCAGGGGCCAGTCCTTTCGTAAACAGGCCCAATGACCTACTTTTTCAGCTGCCAGATCCTTCTTGCCTGGCAGCACCTTTGGGAGGAAGGTTGGCACTCTTCAAGGAAAATTGGATTTTGATTACCCAAGACAAATGGGTATTGGATGTCATACACCAAGGTTACAAGTTTTATTTCCATACCTTGCCTCCTTTCAAAGGCATGCCAGACGTTCCTCCTCAGAAAAGACTAGAGGCTCACAAACAAATTTCTCTACTACTTCAAATAGGGGCCATACAACCGGTCCCTCTGCCAGAAGTGGGCCTAGGATTTTATTCTCGCCTGTTTCTAGTACCAAAGAAAGGGAACACGTGGAGACCAATTTTGGATTTATCTATCCTCAACACATATCTAGACATTCCCAAGTTCAAAATGTTGACGTTACAACAGCTTTTACCTCTGCTGGGCAAAGATCACTGGATGGTGACTCTGGATCTCAAAGAGGCTTACCTTCATGTTCCTATCAGGCTCAGTTGCAGGAAGTATCTGCGTTTTCGGGCTGGGACTTCTCATTATCAGTTCTCTGCATTGCCCTTTGGCTTATCTACTGCGCCCAGAGTATTCACGAAGGTTCTGGCTCCAGTGGTAGCTTTCTTCAGGCTAAGAGGAATACAAATCTATCCTTATTTGGACGATTGCCTGATTCTGGCCCAAGGAAAGGACGAACTTCTTCATCATTTACAGTATGTGATGGCAGTGTTAAGATGCCTGGGGTATTCTGTGAACGAAATAAAGTCCAGTCTAGTACCCTCTCAGGACATGTGCTTTCTGGGTGTGAGACTGAATACAGCATCCCAGATGGCCTTTTGACCCCGGACAAACAAAAGAATCTTTCTCTTTACTTCCACCAATTGTCTCGTCAGTCCAGGCTGACTGCAAGGACAGTCCTTCAAGCCTTGGGGTTCATGGCATCTTGTATTCTGGTACTTCCCAATGCCAAACTGCATATGAGGAAGCTACAATGGTATCTCAAAATGTATGGACACATATGGACACTGTCATTCAGATAATACCTTGCATTCAAAAGGAATTTTTGTGGTGGGCTCAGGAATGTCACCTAAACAAGGGACTCTCTGTGACCCGGCCAGAGGCGAGTCAGATTCTAACGACAGATGCCTCAGACAAAGCTTGGGAGCTCATCTAAATGGAAAATGGGTACAAGACACGTGGCCTGCCAGACTTCAACATTTACATATCAACTTGAAGGAGATGTTAGCAGTCCAATTTGCATTGATAGCTTTCAAGGATTTACTTCTTCCAGGGCAGGTGTTGATTCAAACAGACAACACAACTGTCATGCGGTACATCAACAAGCAAGGGGACGATTCATATCCTCTATGCAGACAAGCAATGATTTTGTGGGAGACTGCTCTCAGTTTACAGCTAAATCTTCAGGCAAGGTTTCTGCCAGGAGCACAGAACTCCTTAGCAGATGTGTTGAGCAGACAAATTATGGATCCTCACTTGTGGAAATTGGATCCTCATGTATTTCAGAAATTGACAGTGTTATGGGGAACTCCAGACATAGATCTGTTCGCTTCTCCACTGAATTACCAGCTGCCAAAGTTTTGCACAAAAAGGTTTCATCCCACAGCTTGGAAAGTGGATGCTCTCTCATTCAATTGGAGCAATCTTCACGTGTATGCCTTTCCACCTCTGCCTCTCCTCCCAAAGGTACTCCTGAAGGTCAGACAGGACAAGCCAAACATGATTTTAATAGCTCCGGATTGGCCTCGACAGCACTGGTACCCATTACTGAGAAGTCTGGTACGGGAGCCTCCATGGCCTTTGCCTTCGATTCCTCACCTGCTGTCTCAGGAGAACAGTCATTTACTCAATGTCAAACTTCACTCTCTGCATCTGACAGCCTGGCATATTCTGTTTTAAACCCTGGAGGGTCTCAGCTTCCACAACAAGTTTTGAATGTTATTTTGGAGGCCAGAAGGCCTAGTACAAGGAAAGTTTAGAGAGATAAATGGAGGAGATTTTTAATTTGGAGTACAGCAAAGGACTTTGATGTTTCTAAACCTAATTTGAGTGTTGCTCTTCAATACCTTACTGAGTTATTGGACAAAGGTTTGTCCTTCTCCTCTATAAAGGTTCATGCTGCAGCAATTTCTGCTCACTATGACGGTGACCCACCATTATTTTCTCATCCTTTGTTTAAGCAATTCCTTAGAGGGGCAAAGAATATAAGACCCCCACGTAGAGCTCCTACTCCTGCTTGGGATCTCAATTTTGTGTTGGAGAAACTCACTCTACAACCTTTTGAGCCTGCAGCTACTGCCGAGTTGAAATATTTATCATGGAAGACTGCTTTTTTGTTGGCCATTACCTCTGCAGAAGGGTTTCTGAATTACAGGCCCTTATGGCGGTTGAGCCTTTCTTAATTTTCCACAAGGATAGGGTGTCTTTGCGTACTAACCCTTCCTTTATGCCTAAAGTGGTTTCTAGTGTGGCTTTAAACCAAACTATTCATTTGCCTACTTTTTATGCAAACCCCCAAAATAAAGGGGAGAAGATTTTGCACACTTTGGATATACACAGACAGTTGTGATATTATTTGAGCAGAACTAAAGGGTTCAGGCAGTCTCAGCAGTTGTTTGTTTCATTTGCTTTGGGTTCTCAGGGCAAACCTGTTTCAAAACAAACTATTTCTAAGTGGATTGGTTTTTGTATTTCTTTTTGTTATTCCCATCATGGTAAGGAGATTCCAGCTGGGATTAGGCCTCATTCCACTAGGGCTACTGCCACTTCTACAGCTTTTTTAAGGGGGGTGGCTACTAAAGATATTTTGGAGGCAGCTACTTGGAGTTCAGTGCATACTTTCTCTAAGCATTACCACCTTCCACTTTACTCTAAGTCTAGGGCTGGTTTTGCCACTGCAATTTTGCAGGGCATGTTGGCAGCTCCTAATGCTTTATAGTTTTGCCATCCTCCCTTACCTCTGCTTTGGGATTCTACCCATATGTAAGGACTGCAGCAATGTGAGATGAAGAACATAGTACAGTTTTGTACCTACCATAAATGTAGATGTTCGAAGATCCACATTGCTGCAGTCCAATTTACCTCCTCCTTCCCTCTGTAGTTAGAGGTGGTTGTGTGGTCTGGGTTGTAAATATTGTAAATATGGTTAGTGCAGGGGTGGTTGGTTGGTCTTTGCTGTTTTTTGGCTTTGGCCTTTCTTTTTAGGGCCTTCTGACATCTGGGGCAAGAAAAGACTGAGGAAATGACGTCGGTCATGCGCTTTTGTACCCTAACGTCCTGATGTCAGTTTTAAGCGCCTTGACCGACGTCAGCCTAATACTTTGGTATTCGGACCGACAGGACAGCGGACTACCCATATGTAAGGACTGCAGCAATGTGGATCTTCGAACATCTACATTTATGGTAGGTACAAAACTGTACTTTTTATTGGTGGCTTAATATGGAGTACACCTTTAAGAAATTGTTTGACCTCAAAACAGGAAGTCAAAGGTCAGGCAAGCAGAAGTGGCTGACAAATGGGCATTCACAGAAGAATAGGCCAAGCCAGACTGGAACAGCTAACACAAATAAGGAGACGACCAGAGGGACCCGCACTGAGAAATGGTCCTGGTTACGAGCATGGCACTAGACCGAAAATCTTTTCCATTTGGACATATAAGATTTTCTGGTTGAGGGTTTCCTTGCCTGCTGTAAAACCCTGAGCACACCATCCGAAAAAAGGTGCCTGAAGGATCAAAACCCTATCACCCTCAATGTCATTTGTAGCGTGGACAAGTGAGGATTGATGAGAGACCGCTTGTCCTGTGTGAGGAGATCCAACCAGTGAGGTAACTTGTGACAATTGCCCCAGGCCAGATGCATTAAGAGGTAGAGCCAGTGCTGTCTCAGCCAAAAGGTAGTCACTAGCAAGATTTTTGGGGACTCCAACTGAATCTTCTGCAGGACTGTTAGAAGTAGAGTAAGAAGAGGGAAAGCATAAAGAAACCTCCCATTCCAGGGAAAGGGCATTTGTCTTCCAGGCCAGATGGCATGGCAGTCTGGAACAGAAGAGAGGAAGCTTTATGGTCAGACTTGAGGCAAAAAGATCTACCTGAGGAATACCCCACCAGTGGACAGTGTCCAGAAACATGTCTCTGTGAAGCATCCAGTCATGAGCCTGTGTTTTGGACCTACTCAGAGAGTCTGCCACAAGATTGTGCTCTGAAGGAATGTATACTGCCTGAAGAGTTAACTGATAACTGAGAGTCGCATCCCAAGCCTGAAGCGCCATCCTGCAGAGGAGGTAAGATTTTGTGTCCCCCTGCTTGTTGACGTACCACATCACCATAGTGTTGTCTATGTAAATCTTCAAGGGACCCAGAGAAAACATGGGATGAAAAGCCTGAAGGGCCAGAGTCAGAGCCCTCATCTCTTTGATGTTGATATGGTCTGACTTCTGCTGAGAGGCCAAATACCCTGAACTTTCAGGTAACCTAAAGATGGCCCCCACCCCATGTTTGAGGCGTCTGCGTACAGCTGTTGAGAAGGGACTTGGAAGCTGAAAAGACTGGCCTGGGTTGAGAGCAAACTGTCAAATCCACCACTCAAATTCCTTCTTGAGACAGGGAAGGAGCGGTACACTGAAATTCAGAGGGTGATGATGTTGCAGCCAAACTGACTTGAGGTACCATTGAAGCTTCTGCATTTGCAGTCTGGCAAAATGAAGCATCGGAATAGAAGAGGCCATGAATCCCAGGGCCCGAAGAAACTCCCTGGCTAGCATGGTTGTCAGCGGAAGAAGAGACTGAAAGAAGGCTGCCAATGACAATACCTTTGGAGGTGGATTAGAGATCAACTTTGGCAACGTCTGAATCCTGCAACCCAGAATCACATGATCCTGACAGGGGGCAGGACAGACTTCTGGAAGTTGATAGTAAACCACAAACTTTGAAGAAGAGAGATGTTGAACTGCAGATCCTGCAACATTCGACTGGAAGAAGGTGCCTGAAGCAACAGGTTGTCTAGAGAAGGAAAAATCTGAATGCCTTGGAGCCCGCAGAAGCCAGTCATTTTGTGAATACTCTTGGGGCAGTAGAGAGACTAAAGGGCAAAAACAGAGAACTGAAAATGAGAGGAAGACACAGAGAAACATAAAAACTTCCTGAAGAGAGGTGAATAGGGATATGAAGGTACGCATCTTTCAGATCCAAGAACACCAGATAAGCCTGGGGTAATAAAAGATGAAACAGAGTTTGAAGAGTAAGCATCTGAAAAGAAGGGATCTCGAGAAAGGTGTTGAGCCAGGACAGATCCAAAATAGGTCTCCAAGTGCCCTCCTTTCTATGAACCAGAAACATCCTGGAATAAAACCCCCATCCCATTTGGGAAGGGGGACAGGTTTAATGGTCCCTTGGTTCAACAAGGACCCTAGAATCTCAGGAAAATGAGGAAGTTGATGTAGAGAAGATTGAGGAATCCCAGAAAAAGGAGGGAGTGATTTCCATACCATTAAGCAACCCTGATGGATGATAGAAAGAACCCAAGAGTCTGAAGTGATGAGATGCCAATTTGAAAGAGGGAGGGAGAGCTGAAGGGACAGTGGAATCTGTTCTAAAGGCAGGGTGGTTCGAATTGTCAAAGAGAAGCAGACTTGTTAGATAAATGAGGCTTCTGGGCCACATAAATCTGAGAAGCCTTAGCAGAGGGGGCCCACCTCCCACCCTTCCTGCCCTTAGTGGCCTGTCATGGTTGCCTGTGAACAAAAACAGATCTAGAAGGATAATTCCTATGGAACTTAGGGATAGGAGAATCAAAAATATGTTTAAGATCTTGCAATGCTTTGCTTTTCTCTTGAAAATATTTAAACAAGTCAGCAGCCCCAAAAAGATAAGTATTATCCAAAGGAGCATTCAACAACTTGGTCTTAATACTCTCAGGAAGAGACTGGAGAGCGAGTCAAGAATAGTGCCTCATGATGGACCCAAAAGCCATGGCCGTAGAATACGCATCCGCAACATCATACCCACACTTAATAGAATGGTGAGCCACTTGAGAAGCAGAACCTAAAAAAAGTTAAGGCAGAGGATTTACCATCAGAATCAGGGAGGGCAGAGATAACCTGACAAGTCTGAGCAATCAAGGCTAGAGTATACCTGGTCATGTGGGTCTGGTAATTAATAACTCCAAAGTAGAAGTAGTATAAACTTTTTTGCCAATCCTCTCCATTGCCCTGCTGTTCTTATCAGAAGGCAGAAGTTTAGAAGGTTTGTCAAAAGAGACTAACACCACAGCAGGACCAGCAGAAGGACATTTAAATAAAAATAGACAATCCTCAGGAACCTTATAGAACCTATCAGGTTTCTTAGGAGCAGGCGGCGAAGAATCAGGGGACTTGGAAGCAGCAATGAAAGTATCTAACAAGGCAGAGAACAGAGGAAGAACTGCCACTGGTGTAGGAGTATCCACGTGAAGCAACTCATAATATTTTCTCTGAATATACAACACTTAACAAGAACCCCACTTAAAGAATTTAATCATCCTAGCAATCGTGCCCTCAAAGGACAATTCCTCGAAAGGAGACTCAGGGTTAACAGACTCCTCATAATCAGAACTGTAAGCCAAAGGGAAAGACATTTGTGGAGAAGAGGACAAAGACCCCCCACCAGACAGGGAATCCTCATCCAAGGAATCTGGTTCTCTGAACTGTTTAGAAGGGATATAGGTCCAAGGAAGAGCAGGTACTGAAACCCCTTGAGGAGGCTTTAGGGTCATTAAAGTAGAGAGCAAGCCCTGAGTAAACTTCTCTTTTCTCTTTGAATATCCGTAGGACAGACAGAAATATGCTTCAGTTTTTGTCTTTACTTAGGGGAGACATCAGCCCTAGCAAATACTGGAGGTCTTACCCCTGGCAGGATTCTAGAAGAGAAACAGGAACCTCCTCCCTGACCAATATCCGTGGAATCCCTCTAGGACCCTCTAAGATAACCAACCATGGTTCCCTCTCAATGTCCAGAGTAAATGCTTGCAAAGCCTCAGAGGACATGTGAAAAGATGGATCCATGCTGGCCTCCAGTGGGGTCATGGCAGAGGAATCCAAAGTAAACACTAAATGACCTATAGAGCTATTACTTGCTTCTAGCGTGATGTCCGTTGGATGCTGGACAGCTAGAGAATCCGTCTGAGACTTCTTGGCCTTCTTCTTACCTAGGGGGGAGTATCTTGGTGATAAAGGATTCCATCATGGTAACCTGGGCTAACTGTCCTAAGCTGTTGGGTTTTCAAGATAAATGGCCAGGGAAGACAAACTGCTTCTTGAGTGTCTTAGGCACAAATGCTTTACAGACACTGTAAGAGTTATTATCATGGGAAGTGCCCAAACAAAAAGACACACTGTTCATGATGACTCTTATAGGGAATGTGCCTCCCACGATGATATTTTCCATACTTGGATGACATGAACTCTATGTAGTGATAAAAAATACAAGACCAAGAAAGTAAATTTAAAAAGAAGAAAAAACAGAAGAATAACCCCAACGGGGCACTTATCTGGTGTTGCTAAATATTCAGTACAGCAACAAAATGTTCAAACCCACTGGCAACAATAGCATTCAAACTGGATTTAAAAGAAGTTCTGGGTAGTTGCATCCATACATCCCTTTTATGCCTTACTTAATGTGCAGGGAGCATAACTGTGATGTATGGCGCAAACAGGAACTTTTTATAAGCTTATCAATACTGGCCAAGCAACTGGCTACCTGGAACGGGACATATCTTTTGTACCAAATACTGCAACATTGATATGGAAGGAGATTACTCCATTCCTTGAATGTGCATAGGCAGCTCCACTACTGTCTACCTAGACCAGGGGTCTGCGACCTTCACTATCAAAAGAGCCATTTTAGGCCCCTCTCCCACAAAATAAAATTCATTGGGAGCCACAAAACCTGTTTGACCCTAAAAATGAAAATAACGCAGCATATATAATTGTATATATAGTTATTATACTAAATATAAAAGAACTACGTTTATAAGAGCAATATTTAAAATCCATCCCTATTTTTGTTCCTTTATTGGGATTGCTCATTCGCTGTGTGTATGTGATATCTCTCGACCTCTTAGAGCAAGAAATCTGGGCAAAGCCATAAATAATGAGACCCAAAGGCCCAAAAATAGGGGCACTTTTTAAATATTGCTCTTACAAATTTAGAAAGTTTATAGAATTATAGATTTTGCATTAGCATGAATTTTTTAAAGGGTATGAAGTCTGAAACACAAATGTCTGTCTATTTTTTCTGACTTCAGCCCTCAACAATTTGCCAGAAGACCACAATTTAAAAGTATGAGGCAAAAATCTGCACAGGTGAGGTGTGTGTGTGTGTGTGTGTGTGTGTGTGTGTGTGTGTGTGTGTGTGTGTGTGTGTGTGTGTGTGTGTGTGTGTGTGTGATGTTATTCCAGCAAGTTTATAACAGTGATATTTAAAGTCCGTCCCTATTTCTGTTCCTTTGTTCCCCTTTATTTGTGGCTCTGTCCAGAATTCTTGGGGTAAGACTTTGAGAGGTAGTCCGTCCCTATTTCTGTTCCTTTGTTCCCCTTTATTTGTGGCTCTGTCCAGAATTCTTGGGGTAAGACTTTGAGAGGTATGGAGACATTTCAGGAGATGCTGCCAGGAATGCATAGCAACAGAAATTGTGTTATTCTAGCAAGTTTCTAAGTTTATAAGAGCAATATGTAAAGTACATCACTCAATCACTCTCTGTGTGTGATGTGCGGTAGAGTGGCCATTATTTTTCAGTGCTACAGGAAGCCACTGCAGAGGGGTGGAAGAGCCGCATGCAGCTCCAGAACCACAGGTTGCAGACCCCTGAATTACACAGAACAAAGACTATGAGGAAGTCAGACCAGCAGCTTATGGCCTTTGCCACTGGTTCTGAAGGGAAACCAGTTTCCAAGCAAATCACCTCTAAATGGATCTCTCACTGTATTTCCTTTTGTTGCAGCCATTATGGCAAGAAGCCCCTTGATGTTGTGAGGACACACTCCATTAGGGCAACTGCTGCCTGTACTGCTTTCCTTAAAGGAGTACCAACCAAAGACATTCTGGAAGCTGCTATCTGGTCTTCGGTGCATACCTTTACCAAATATTACCATCTCCTCTATCAGCCTTCTCCAAGTCCAGAGCAGGAGTTGCCACTGCTGTCTGCAGCCTCACCTCTCCTTAATCTGCAGTCCTCCCTTTATCTCAGCTTTGAGAAGCAATCTGCAAGTCAGGACTGCAACAGTGAAACACAAAGAACATAGTACAGTTGTGTGTACTTACCATAATTGTAGATGTTCGAGTGTATTCACTGTTGCAGTATTCTCCCCAACCCCCATCCTACACAGTAGGCTTGGACAAGCTTCTTCTCAGTCAGGGGAACCTTCTTCTTACCTTTCCCCTTCTTAGGTTTCAGTGTTCCAGACCCTAGACATCAGGGCCATCTGAGGGGACTCCTACCTTTAAAGGGCACCCCTTGCACCCCAAGTGTACTGATGTTGGTTAGGGCGTCCACCTGCTGTTGGAGGAGGGATATTTTTCTCTGGTAGTCGGGCTGGCCAAGGGTTTCCACGGCAGGAAATCTTACAAGTCAGGACTGCATTTTCACTGCAGATAAAAAAGGGACCTTAATCCATGCAAGAGATTATTTGCTCCACTTGCGTCAGTCCTTGTGCATCTCCAAGATTATGAAAAATCAAGCTTGGAACTGTCTGTAAACCTATAATGTTAAGTTGTCTATCTCGCCTTCATTCTTGCTGTTTGTTTGGGATCGGAGACGATCCTCGGCTCCGACTCGGCCATCTTCAATAGCTTGAGAGCTGTTTACTGGCTCCAGGCTACCCCTTATTCCATAATGCCTGGCGATAGCTGCCCAGATCTCGTTTGCCGCTTCAGCTGCGAGGGCGTCGTTTTTCTGGCTCAGGCTGGTATATTTAACTTTTTGTGTAAATTTCCTTAGAATTAAAATTTTCTAGTATCCTTTCTATTTAGAGTTAGTTATACGTGTTGTAGTTATATTTTCTATAGTGTCTCTACCTGTTTTGACCGAACTCGTTTAAGTTAGAGAGTTCTGCGCCCCTCCCCCATCCCTAGGTTAGCCGTTTAACTTAGAGGCTCTCCTACGTCTTTTTTCCCTTATTGTAAAACAAAAAAAAAAAAAAAAAAAAAAAAATATATATATATATATATATATATATAAAATATTTAATTATATTATATCTTAGATTTCCTTCATAGTTATAGATAGTACTGCTGTGTTTTGTCTAGTGTAGTACTGTTTTTTTGTCTGTATTTACTTACGTAGTCTTCCCTTTTTTTGATACAGTCATGTCTAAGGAAGCTATGGTTTCTGGATTCAAGAAGTGTGACTCATGCTGTCAGAAAATGTCTCTGACAGATGGGCACACCAGTTGCATCTACTGTTTGGGCGCTGTTCACCTGCAGGACTCTTGTTGTATTTGTCATGCTTTTAGTCCAAGAGTCCTGCAGGAGCGTAAGAACAAACTGATTCTTATGGGTCTGTTAAACCCCAGGATTCACCGGCAAAGAGTTTACAGCAAGTGAAATCCCCAAAATACACTAAGCTGCCGACTCCTGTGCAGGATTTACCTTCTAAGTCGGTTCTGGCTGGCACCGACAAGACAACCTCCCCGTCGGCTCCATCAGATGCTTCGGAGCCGTCGCGGAGCCACAAGAGGCTGAGGTCCCCTTCCTTGGTCTCCATTACTTCACAGTGAGCGTAGCCACCGATCCTCTCACTCCTCTCGATCCTCTAGGCTGTCGGATCATGATCTGGAGAGAGTAGTCAGTAAGTTGCTAAAGTCGCAGGCACTAGCTAAGTTATTGATCAGCCCTACTCAACAAGTATTGGCTCTGTCCACTTCACTTGATGTTCCTCCTCCGACTCCAATGAGTTCGGAGCTGGAGTTCGTTGGGGTTCGAGTAGTGGAACCGTCGGCTCCGATAACCATATCCCCTTCGGTTCCGACGTCAGCTCCAATTACCTCAATGGTGCCTTTCATCAAGGGATCTGGATGCCGAGGCTCCCTCATCAGCTCTGAGGGGGCGAGTGGCATCGGACCCTTGTCCGACCCCGTTTTCCCTCTCGGAGCATCGGCGCAGGTGAGCTCTGCTCCAACATCGGGTGAGCTCGGCTCCAACATCGGCCTAGGAGCAGTCACCCTCGGCACGGAGAAAGATTCCTATTTCTTCGGAACTGGAGCTTTCTCTGCCTCAAGACAGGGACACCTTTAAGGTCATGCGGAGTGCGCTGTCCCCCGAGTCAGCTCCACTACAAGCCCCCACCAGCTTTGTCCCCCGTAGTGCCTGTGCCAACCTCTGCTCCTCATCCAGACCCCAAGCGTGGGGAACCAAGGCTCCAGGCCACCCCATTGGGTGTTTCCTCTTCTTCAGGGGCCTCCCTTGATCACTCAGAGGACCCCCCTCGGAAAAGGAAGTGCAAGAGGAAGTACATTGACTCCCCTGAGTCTGTCACTTCCGATACAGACTTAGATGAATCGGAAGCGTCCCCGAGATCCCCCTCTGAAGATGTTTCCTTCTCGGACATCCTGGAAATGCTTAGGCAGAGGGAGAAATGGAATCCCCTAACCCCTACTGAGGATGAGCCTGTATTCTTGGATGCTTTCAGTTCCTGACCTTCCACCTCCTGGATTTCTCCACCTTTCGACCCACTTATGTCCGTAGTGGCTCGTAAGGCTTGGTCAGCTCCAGACACAGGAACCAACTCCGAGGAGACCTAGTAAATTTATTATAGCCCCCCAGGATAAGCAATTCCTTTCTAAGGGTGTGCCTGTTGATGCCATGGTGGCAGCAGCAGCCACCAAAAAAGAGCTAGCAGACACCTCTTAATCTGTTCATCCCCCTAACAAGGAGTCCAGGACGATGGACAGGTACGGAAAGCGAATGTTTGCTTCAGCGACCTTCTCCATGAGGTAACTGAACTATCTATGTCATTTTACTCTACTTCAGAGGGATCTCCTTAAAGAGCTTGGAGATATCCTTCAAGATCCTACAGCTGAGGGAGCACAAGCCAAAGTAGCGTCCCAGCTAGTGACGCTTAATTCTATAGTTAACTCCTCAATGAGGCTCATTTCCTATGCAGCCGATGGAGCAAGTAGAGCCGCGGGCACGGGTGTAGCCCTTAGGAGGCATGTGTGGATGCGGCTGTGTCACTTTGCAGAACCCTTTCGAGTGTCCTTCACCAGTACCCCCTTTGATGGCTCCTTTCTCTTTGGGCCACAGGTGAAAGACACGTTGACTAGGTGTGAGCAAGAAGGCAAGACTCTCTCTGCCATGGGAGTCTGTTTTTCCACTCCCTCTAGACCTTACCCCAAGGGTCAGAAGAGTGGGAAAATGTGGTTCTGTAAATCTCAGGGAGCCTTGCCTGACACACGTAGTGATTTTTCCTCCAGAGGCAGAGGGGGAAACAATAATAATAGACGCCACCCTCGTGGCAGAGGTGGTCCGCAGAACCAGGGCAACAGAGAATCTTTCTCTGATAAGCCCTTCCAGCATCCCTGAAGGGTTGCCCGGCTACTCACCTCTGGAGGCAGTCGAGGGAAGACTTTCACCGTACCCAAAAGCTTGGCTAAATTTAACAGAAGACAGATGGGTACGGTCCATTATATCCGGAGATTACAAAATTCCCTTCCATCAACCCCCCCCCCCCCTTACAGTCAAAGAAAATCCTTCCAGATGTGCCACCCAATCTGAAGGAGCAAGCAGTAATAGAAGTTTCAAAACTGATGGAAAAAAGAGCCATCCAGGAAGTCCCCGCAGACCATCACGGATCCGGAACTTACTCAAGGTTCTTTTTGGTACCAAAAAAGACAGGGGACTGGAGACTGATTCTGGATCTCAGCAGACTAAACAAGTCTGTACAAAGAACAAAGTTTCGGATGGTCACGCTACAGTCCATTCTACCCTTTCTGTGTCAGGACAATTGGATGTGCTCGATAGATCTTCAGGACGCATACTACCATATCAAGATGGAAAGACGCTCCAGATTTCTTCACTTTCGGGTGGGGGCCAGTCATTACCAGTTCAGAGCTTTGCCCTTTGGTCTCACCACAGCCCTCAGGGTGTTCACCAAGTGTATGGCAGTGGTCACGGCTTACCTGAGACGTCAAGGATTTCAGGTGTTTCCATATCTAGACTGGCTCCTCACTGCTACCACCAGGCATCAACTCCTACAAGCGTGAGATTATACAGTCACATCCTGCACTCAGCTAGTTATTACAATAAATTTTGAAAAATCTGCCTTGTTGCCCTGTCAGTCTATCACTTACATAGGAGCAGACTTAAATACAAGGGATATGTTCACAAGGTTACCACTAGAAAGAGTGTCCACAATTCTCCAACAAGTGCAAAGGTTACCACTAGAAAGAGTGTCCACAATTCTCCAACAAGTGCAAATTCTAATGCAGAGCAAAAGGATCCTAATCTTCTAATCCCACTAGCACGCTTCCACATGAGAATTCTTCAGTGGCTTCTTTTCACACAGTGGTCCTTCCAAGAGCTACCCATGTCTCACATGATCATTATCATGGAGGCATGCAAAAGACACCTTTCTTGGTGGATGGTCTCTCCATTAGTTACTCAGGGAAGACCTTTCATACAACCCCCTCCGGTAGCCACAGTGATGACAGATGCCTCTCTGATAGGATGGGGGGGGCATTATCTGGGCAGGACAGTCCAAGGCACTTGGCAACCTCACGAGTACCATCTGCATATAAATGTCCTAGAAATGAGAGCTGTGCTCCTAGCGTTGCAAGCTCTTCAAAACTCTCTTCCTTCCGGGACCATTGCAATTCAAACAGACAACATGTCAGTGGTGTGGTACATCAACAAGCAGGGCGGGACCAGATCCTACCCCCTGTGTCAAGAAGCACTCAGACTTTGGCAGTGGGCGATTTCCTCCAAACGTTTTCTGATCGCGACGCACATCCCTGGGAGATCCAACGTCATAGCGGACAGGCTCAGCAGAGCTATCCTCATGCCTCACGAGTGGTCTCTGAATCAGGAAGTTGCAGATCTTATTTTCCGCAAATGGGGACAGCCTTGCTGCGATCTTTTTGCCACCCCCTTCAACAGCAAATGCAGGAACTACTTCTCCCTTCTTAAGCTTCCAGGTCACATACCCAGAGATGCGCTCTAGTCCATGATTGGCCTCAGGGACTTCTTTATGCTTTTCCTCCGTTTCCCCTGATACCGAAACTCATACAGAAAGCAAAATCGTTGGGTTGCAAAATGATCCTCATTGCCCCCTACTGGCCTCAACAGATATGGTTCCCGTTCCTATACCATTACCTTCTCGATCAACCCTAGACTCTGGACCCAATTCCAGATCTCCTGATTCATCAATCAGGCCGGTTGCATCAATCCCTCCAAACTCTCCAGCTCAGAGCTTGGTTGCTCCACTTCCAACCTTAGCCAGGTTTCCCAGCATTTCCCCAGCAGTACGTGAGGTTATCATCTCCTCTCACAAGTCTACAACGAGAAAAACCTATGCTAGCAAATGGAAACGTTTTTCTTGTTGGGCGGAGTCTAGGAATGTGGATCCCTTCTCAGCCCCACTCCACAAAATTCTGGAATTCCTGGCACAACTGTTTCACTTCGGGGCCGCTTCCACTACGATTAGGGTAAAATTAGCAGCCATTTCTAATTTTCATATTGGTTGGTCAAATTCTAACATTATGTCTCATAAGCTCTGTAAAGCTTTCTTGAGAGGAACATCTGTTCTTAGACCTCCAGTGAGAGATCCTCCTCCCCCTTGGGACCTTAATTTATTCCTAACTTCTTTAATTCTGCCCCCTTTTGAACCAGCAGCTTCCTGCTCCATCAAGTTTCTATCTTGGAAGACACTCTTTCTGGTAGCTATCACTTCAGCTAGGCGTATCTCAGAACTCCAGGCACTATGTGTTCATCCTCCCTACCTGGTGTTTCACAAGGACAGAGTTGCTCTGAGGACTAATCCTGTGTTTCTTCCTAAAGTCTGCTCAGAAAATAATTTAAACCAATCTATAGATCTCCCTGTGTTCTTCCCAAATCATAGCAACAAGGCAGAGTACAAACTTCACTAATTGGACGTTCATAGACAATCGCGTTTTTACCTGCACAGAACTAAAGAAATAAGAAAGTCAGACCAATTATTCCTTTCTTATGCCTTAAACAAACAAGGTCTCCCAGTTTCCAAGGTGACCTTATCCAGATGGTTGTCCCACACTATTACTTTTATTTATCAGTTAAGGAACAAAGAGTTACCAATTAAACCGAAAGGTCATTCTACTAGGGCGTTAGCCACCTCCGTAGCCTTTCAGTCTAGGTTGCCCATGGATTCCATCTGTGCAGCTGCCACATGGGCAAACCCTCATACCTTTATCTCTCATTACAAGGTGGATATGGTTTCCCAGAGCAGAGCTGACTTTGGTTCCACTGTTCTGAAGAGTCTGTTCCACTAAGCCACCCAGGGTGTTGGGGACGCTGTCCCAAACTTCAAGAATGAAGGCGAGATAGACAACTTAACATTAAGAAGTTATGTACCTACTATAACGTTCCATGTTAGTTGTCTTCATCTTGCCTTCTTTCTTGCGTCCCTCCCTCCATCCCCTGTCCTAGTGGATTGAGAGGAGTTACTTTTTTTTCACCGGCTGAGTATTCTTTTATTGTTATTCTTCTGGCCAGGTCATCCTAAACTATTCTAGATATTAGAATGCTGGGAACAACCAGTTTTTTTGATAACTGTTTTTTTTCTTATGTCTGGTTTAGCTATTTCAAACGAGATCTGGGTAGCTATCGCTAAGCATTATGGGATAAGGGGTAGCCTCGAGCCAGTAAACAGCTCTCGAGCTATTGAAGATGGCCGAGTCGGAGCCGAGGATCGGCTCCGATCCCAAACAAACAGCAAGAAAGAAGGCAAGATGAAGACAACTAACATGGAATGTTATGGTAGGTACATAATTTCATAGGATGTAATCTATAAACTGCCTTAAATAACCAAGTCGCCACACACAAGGCTGACTTCACATCATTGCTAAGCTCAGAAGTTTCTCAGTCTTCAGAATCCACCAGCCTGTCTGATCCTTGACCTACTGGGTTCAAAATGGCAGCACCAGTAGCCTTAGTGCTTCATGAGAAGCTCTTAATCAGAGTTTTCTAGTGGACTTGGTCAGTACAGTATTAATCTGTCCACTTCATCATCTGATCAAGCAGTCTGCCTTGTATCATTATCTCATATCTTGGGGGGGGGGGGGGTGAGCTCTCCTTTGGTAAGTCAAGGATGCCTGTTTGTCTGCCCCGCCATGTTACCACAAATGCCTCCCCACTGGGGCAGGAGACATTTTAGGGGGAGAACAGTCCAAGGGATGTCAGGATTTTACAGAGGACCATTTGTACATCAATGTTCTGAAGATAAGGGCATTTCTGCTGGCATTGCAGGCTGTAAAGAATTACTTTCCCTACTGTGTGATATCTGTCCAGACAAACAACACATCTGTAGTCTGGTACATCAACAAACAGGTGAGGGCCCACTCCTATCTGCTATGCCGGGAGGCCACAAAGGTTGGCTGCATATTCACAGTGCTTTCTTGTAGCAATGTACATACCAGGTCAAACAGATTAGTGGACAACTTGAGCAAGTGCACCCTCCTTCCTCGAGAGTGATCTCTCAACAATACAGTAGCAATACAGTTTCATTTGCAGGGGACAGCTTTGCTACATTCTGTTTGCATCTCTAACCGTCAGAAAGTGTAGAAGCTACTTTGCTTTATCTCTCAGCAATGTAAGTCCTTCAGACTGACCATATAGTTTCAGCAATTTCATTGATGGCCAGTGACCCACACCTTACCTCTACAGTGGTACAGATTTTGTCTGCTTCTTGGAAACCATCCACTCAAAAGATATACAAAAGTATGTAGATGTTTTTTCATTGTGGACCATAGACAAGGGTCTGGATTCATTAATGGCTCCTCTACCATTTGTTCTAGAATTTTTGTCTAAGCTTTTCTACAATTGAAGTGCAGTTGGCTGCTGTTTCAAATTTTTACATTAGTTTCGATTTATCTTCTATTGCATCCTTAAATATTTCAAAAGCCTTTCACAATGGTATCATCTTGCTGAGGTCCCCAGTTAAAGATCTAGTTCTTCCTTAGAACCTTAGCATTGTATTGTAAACCATCTTGCAAGTATCTTCATCCTGCTTCTACTGCCAGCTTTTGAAATACCTTGTATGAAAAATGTTGTTCTTAGTGTATGTTACTTCAGCCAGACAAATCTCTGAGTTACAGGCCTTGTATTGCTAACATCCTGATTTGATTTTTCATACAGTATCATTGAGGCCCAACCCCTCATTTGTGCCTAAAATAGCTACAGAGTCAACTTTGAATCAGTTGTTCATCTGCCTTTATTCTTTCCCAATCACTTCAGTCAGGGAGAAGACATCTTCCTGCTTACCGTGCCTTTAGGACAGCTGGAGACTTTTTTGATAACCATTTGGATGGACAGCTTCCAGGACCCTTTCATCCCTGACTGGAACCTTAAATTTTATACATACTTTTTTTTTTCACAGACTGCAGTTCTACCTGCACAGAACCAAATTTCCTAACAGGGTAGACCAACTCCGAGTTTTCTTTGTACAGGGCAAAGAAAGAAGATCTAAGGGTAAACAAACCATATCCAAATGGATTGTCAACTATGTTATCTTCTGTTCCTCCCATTATGGCAAATGGCCTTCTTTGCCCATTAGAGCTCTTTCTGCCAGGGCAAAAGCAGCCACTATGGACTTTTAAAGGGGGTTTCTACTCAGTCTGTTCTGGAAGCAGCTATGCATTCTTCAGATAAAGCCTTTACAAAGCAATACAACGTCAGTGCTACATCTAGAGCCAGAGCTAGATTTGCTCTGATGATTTTGCAGACAGTATTCCATGCATCAGACCCAACTCTGACCAACTACCCACGTAAAACTAGCCTTGAGAGTCTTCACAAGACTCAGTACTGCAACATTGATTATGAAGAACATAGTACAATTGTGTCAGGAACTTATTTCTTTTCCACCTTACCCTCCTTTTTGCTTCTCATTCCTAAGGTTGGGGTGGGTACATTGTTCATCACCTTCCCCCTACCAATCACCACCTGCTAACCCTAGCCTTTCTTTTTAGGGTAGGATTGGTTGTGCAAGCCTATAGGACAGGTGAATCTTTGGTTTCTGGGCAAGAAAGACTTGAAGATATGGCTGGCTGATGACCCCTTTATACCACTGACATCCTGATGTCTGATAGGGAGGGCATGTGCCTGCAGTGGGATGGTGAAATTCTCTGGTATTCTGGTTGGTTGAGGACTCCTGTAGGCAGGAATTCCCAAGAATTAATAGTGCAATGTAGTGCAATGTGTAGTAGTAGTAGTGATGTGAGCTATTTGAATATCTACAGTTATGGTAAGTTTCTGACTCGACTGAGCTTTATTCCTACTTCTGGATTTATTTTTTTCAAACAAACATTTGCATTGCTACATTTAACTGGTTGTCACTGTCAGAATTAAGGGTTGTATTTAGTTTTTTTTTAATATACTTATTTTTAGTTGTTTTCCTTTCTACAGTATATTTACACTGACTGATCGCAGGATGGCAGTATGTCCTTTGTTCTTCTGAAAGATTTGTTTATATATAGTCAGGGGATATGGGTTTTTTCAAAAGTTGGAATGAAAGCTGTTGAAGGGCTCTGATAGATATGGAAGTCATACCCTCTCCCTCTATTCTGAGCGAGGATGGAGCAGTTCCAATGCATTTCATCTGCATTTTGCTGCTAAGTGGAATGTTATTAATGCAGTTCTTTGAAAAGCAACACATTTTTCTGGTGAGTAGTTTGTGAATCAGTCATTTACTTGTTTTGAATCTACAAGTGTTTTTTGGGTGGTGTAAAGGGCAGATACATTGATAAGGACCTTCTGGGTGAAACCACGGTCTGCGGCTAGTGCATTTCAGTAAAGCAAAGTGCATTCATGGTGCTGGTGTTTTTTTTTTTGGATCTTGTTTGCTGTTTTATATATATGTATAGTTATATATATTATATGTGTGTGTGTGTATATATATATATATATATATATATATATATATATATATATATATATATATATAGATGGATGTCTATATCGCTGCATACACACACACTCACACACGCATGGATACAACATGCAGATGAAGGATACATGCCTTGCACTAGATTCTGAACCTCTGCTGCTGTGAGTAGAGTTCACAGTTCTGTATATTTTGCTGTCACATTGAATTAATTACCTTCTTCAGGCACTATTGATGGATCTAAAGCTGAATCAAATAATTTTAAAAAGCTTACTGTAGAGAAAATACATAGTAGATTAGACAGGCATGTTATTGTAACATAGACTGTACTTTTGCATACAATACCGTATATAAATTCCAGTTAATCAGTAGCATACTCACTTGTGCCTCAAGTTAGTTATCTTGACCTGTTCTTACCGTATACCAAAATATTTTCTTGTATTCTGTATGTTTTCCAGTGGTTCTCTGAAGGGCAGACAGAAGCTTCTATATACCAGCAGGCGGAGAATGGAAAGACAGAACTGTCCCTAATGCATTTTGCCATTACAAACCCACAATGGCAGCCACCACAAGAGAGTTCAATTTTCATTGGCCACTTAAAAGAGAAGGTCCAACAGGATGCCACTAATGCACCTTCTGCACAGCTGATCCTGTCTGAAACACCACTGGCGGCTTCGCTGCTGTCAAATGCATCTTCTGCTGCGGTACGTATTAGGTCTTATCTATGTTGCTAGTACACATTAACTCAACAAACATGTCAGTCTTGAAACTGTATACTAAAATTGAAAACAAATATGAGAAACAGTAGAAAGCAAAGCTTTGCTGTGGTTGAATAATTCTATAAAGTAATTATTTCTGGCTGTTCTGACTTTGCATGTCTCATTTTACTCCATGCTGCTTTCCCTGGAAGAGTAAGTATCTCTGTATCTTGAAATCTTTGGTTTCATTTTCTTTAAGCAGTAATTGTACAGCTTGATGATAAAGTGAGCTAATCCAGCACACCATGAGAATAGACTATAACAAGTGTGTTCTCTGCCCTTTGTGATAGCTACTTATTTGTACTTTGTATGTTGTAAAATGCTAGGCTTTAACCTTGAATATTTTAAGTTAGAAGTCTTAGTTATTTTCTTCTGCATTTTAATATTTCATAAGGAGTATTATGTATTGGAAAAGTACGAGGTAAAGTATCTGAAGTATGTACTACCCTTTCCTATGTGTACTAAATTTATTGTTAACTTTAATCTTACCCCCAACCTTAACACTATGCAGACAGCTTAGTTTTGATATGTTTTAGTGTTGGGAGTTTTGCATTTAGTTATTTTTACCATTCAGTGTATTCTTCTTCTTCTTTCGGCTGTTCCCATTAGGGGTCGCCACAGCAGATCAACTGTTTCCATTTCTTCCTGTCCTCTGCATCTTGCTCTGTCACACCAACCACCTGCATGTCCTCTCTCACCACATCCGTAAACCTTATCTTAGGCCTCCCTCTTTTCCTGTAACCTGACAGCTTCATCCTTAGCATCTTTTTCCCAATATACTCTGCATCCCTACTCAGCACATGTCCAAACCAATGTAATCTTGCCTCTCTGGCTTTGTCTCCAAACCTTCCAACCTGGGCTGACCCTCTAATATACTTATTCCTAATCCTGTCCATCCTTGTCACACTCAGTGCAAATCTTAGCATCTTCAACTCTGCCACATCAAGTTCTGACTCCCGCCTTTTTGTCAATGCCACTGTCTCCAACCCATATAACATAGCTGGTCTCACTACCCTCTTGTAGACCTTCCCTTTCACTCTTACTGGTACTCGTCTGTCACAAATCACTCCTGACACTCTTCATCACCCACTCCATCCTGCCTGTACTCTCTTCTTCACCTCTCTTCCACACTCACCATTACTCTGAACTGTTGATCCCAAGTACTTAAACTCATCCACCTTTGCCACCTCTACTCCCTGCATCCTCACCATTCCTCTACCCTCTCTCTCATTCACACACATATATTCTGTCTTAGTCTTGCTGACCTTCATTCCTCTTCTCTCTAGAGCATATCTCCACCTCTCCAGGGTCGTCTCCACCTGTTCCCTACTCTCACTACAGATCACAATGTCATCTGCAAGCATCATAGTCCACGGGGACTCCTGTCTGATCTTGTCTGTCATCCTGTCCATCACCATTGCAAATAAGAAAGGGCTCAGAGCTGATCCTTGATGCAATCCCACCTCCACTTTAAACGCATCCGTCACTCCCACCGCAGACCTCACCGCTGTCACACTACCCTCGTAGATATCCTGTACCACTCTTACATACTTCTCTGACACTCCCGACTTTTTCATACAGTACCACAACTCCTCTCTAGGCACCCTGTCATATGCTTTCTGTAAATATTTTCCAGTATTTCCTGTTTGTCACATCAGTCTATTGCCAGATGTTGTATGAAGAGAGACACATGTACATACATGCACAGATGTACAGAAATGTATATGTATATTCTTCCCCTCACTTAAAAGAAAATGTGTTCCGTATGATGATGAAATCCAAAAACATTAAAGTGCCTGTACTAGTTAAGTTATAGGGAACAGTGTTTGCATCACAGGACTGGTAGCTTTTAATCATAAGGACCAATGTTGGAAGAGTTTATACCACGCATGGGAATTAGCTGAAGGTGGACATTAATCCCTTACCCTGGTTTTCACAGTTAGATATCCGTAGGGGTACGTGGTTGCAGTCTAAATCATAAACCATAATCATTAGGGGAGCCCAGCTACAAAAGATCATGCACTGTTCACTTTATTCTATTCTTTTTCTGGCTTGATGTGAAAGGTTAGTTTGCTGTGCTTTACTAGTTTGCCTCTATGCAGAAGTTGTTGGTATTACTTTGTAGAAATATTCTTTTCTTTCTTTATGAAGTTGAATTTAATATATATGAATGTAATTTTACTGAAGACATTGCAAGAAAAGATTATAATTTTGTCTTTTGGACATCATATTCCTTCAAAAGGCTGTCATTTGCAGAGTGATTTCTGTTTGTTAGAAAGTATGGTTCTGACAACTGAAAGCATTCTGTTGATTATAACAAAAAACTGGAACCTGGAATGGTAGGAATTTGCAGGCTTTTCTAGAGCAAAAAAGGTCAGTTGTTGATGTTGTTTCAGCTCTTGTATCACGAGTTAGAAATCTACAAATACTAAGGAAAAGCTTAAAAGGAAAATAAGGAGCAGTTCAAGAATCATCCATCCAGAATCCCTTTTTCCCATTTTTGCATCGAGTCGTCATCTCAGTAAAAAAAAAGTTGTTTCATTGGTGTAGATCATTGAGTGTGTACTGTATATACCTTTAAAAAGCTATCCAAGGGCTTACACAAGTGTATAAATACTGAGCACGTGCAAGTCAGACGGCCATTTTGCAGTTAACTGTTGAGATGTGAACATGTATGTATGTAGGCTCTGTTTGTTTGTAAGTTCGTTCATGTTTATAAATGCTGCTATCCTTCCTGATGTGTTTCTGTATATTAAAGCATCTAAAGAAAACCCCAGGCTTTCTCATTATTTGTATGTAAGTGATGAATGAGCGACATGCTGTCAGAACTAGGATTTCTAAAAGGACGTGTATCAGAATGCAAGCCAGAAGCACAGCCAATATACAGCAGTCAATCATTCTCATTGTGTGTAAACTTTGCAAATCAGGTCAGAAACGAATTTCAGGTATGAAAACTTGCTGAGCACTATTTTCTTTCGTATAATATGAAAAAGGGCATACAGAACATTCTAAACAATATTCGCATAAACCAATATGTACGATATTGATAAAAGTATTCAAATTACTGTGGAGAATGTTTGAAATAAAGTCTAAATTGCACAAAACGAATAAAAGAAGGAAATGACGCATTTTCGCAAAGTATATGTATTTTCGTGTTAAGCAAAGATACTCGAGTTTTCAGAGTGCATAAAGTGTTTGCATGTTTGTGCAGTGTTACAGTAAGGCATTTTTCTCTGAGCACGGCCATTACAGATTATTGTGCATTTGAATGTTGTTACAAGCTCACAGAACAGTTTGTTCATACATAATTACAAGGGCCATGTTTTCAGTGTGTTTGTGTATACTTTGTGGGCACGGCAGACGGATTTTGAAAACCCATTACACTTGTGTGTGATAGTAATATTGCTGAGAACTGGAGAATGTTTGAGCAAGAGTACATTTTCATACAGGCTGTATTTTCTGATAAAGATGACCGTACAAATACATTTATTATACTTAATTTAGCTGGGTCAGAAAATATAGAAAGGTAGCACTCATTTGTGTATGCACCTGCTGTTTATGCTGGAGAGGTGGAAAACTGCCATATTGTTGTACAGGCTTAGTCAAGGGAGGACTCTGAGTGCTTAAAACATAAATTTAGAGAAATGTGTAACCCCCCCCCGACATATGTTACAATGGAAAGGCACTTATTTCACACAAGGGATCAAAAGCCTGTTGAAACTTTTGCAGTATATATAACTGACCTGAGAAATAAAGCTAAAACGTGCAGATTTGATGACTTAAGGGATGATTTCATAAAAGACAGACTTGTGTGTGGTATAAAAGATGATGCTATGAGAAAGATTTTGCTTTGTGACAGTGATTTAACTTTGAAAAATGCCATTGAGATTTCTCAGATATACGAGCTTACAGAGAAGCACACAGATATGCTTACAAATGAGAGCAGCTCTAGAAGGCAAAGTGATAAAGCTCATGTTGATAGTATGTAGCATGTGGTTAAAAGAAACAGTCCTAAGCGTATGGCAGCTACAGGGTTTACCAGGGATGGCTGCAAGACTCTCCAGAACTTTCTAGCACATTCCAGAAGCTGCACAGTCTCAGTGAGGCATGGGAGTGAGTCAGCAAACTCAAAGCATGGCCCCCACCCAGGTTTCATTGTCAACTGTTATAGTTGTGGTGGAAGTCATGAATCTAAATGGAAAAATGTTTAGCTTTTGGTCAACAATGCCACAAATGTAATAAATGGAATCACTTCAAAAGATTTTGTAAATCAAAAGAATGTGGGGACTTTTTATCAAAAGGGAACACTTTAAGAAACTAATTGAGGCAGTTCTACTCTTTATGTTGATGGTGTGTCAGTGGTTGTTGAAATGGCCAGTGCAGTAGATTTAAGGGCAAAGAATGAAGTATTTTGTACTGTTCAGATAAATGGCAAACCCATAGAGCTCAAAGTTGATACAGGCTCCAAGTGCAATGTTATGTCTGCAGAAATATTTGCTATAGAGTGTGAAGGTGAAAGGGTTGATTTGGCAAGGTGTGCGAAAATTGTTGCTTATGGAGGTGAAGAAATTCAAACCGAAAGCTCAGTTATGCTTTCAAGTTATTCTTCTGGAAGAAGCTACAGCTTATTTTATGTGGTCAAGAGGCACGTCCAGTCATAATTTGGGCTCAGAGACACTTTGAAAATGGGACTACTTTCATTTAATAAGTAAGTTCACCATGTTAGCTTGAAAGACCACAACTCTAATTTTGCCCAGCACATTTTTTCTACCTATGCTGATCTTTTCCATGACAAACTAGGCAAACTTCCAGTTGTGTACTCCATGAAGTTAGACCCAGAGGTCAGTCCACTTATCAGGCCAGCAAGAAAAGTTACAGTAGCCATGCAGGGTAGAGTCAAAGCTGAGCTGGATAAATTGCAACAAGTTGTGATTTGTCCAGTTGAAACTCCAACTGAATGGGTGTCTTCATTGTGATAGCTTATAAGAAAAGCTCAGATGACATCAGAATATCTATTGATCCACGAGATTTGAAAAAAGCACTAAAAAGACCTCATCATCCAATGCGCACAGTCAAAGAAGTCGCAACCTTGATGCCAAATACCACTATTTTTTGTCCCAGATGCAAAGAGTTAATTTTGGCAAATTCTACTTGACAAAAAATCCTCACTTCTCACTACTTTCAGTACTCCGTTTGATAGGTATAGATTTTTTGAGAATGCCATGAGGGATAACTTCTGCAAGTGAAATCTTTCAAAGTGCAATGGAGCAAATTTTTTCTGCGTATCCTTCTGCTGTCATAGTATACAACATATACTGGTAGGAGGTCATGATGATGCTGAACATAACAGAAACCTCAGAAAAGTTCTAGAAAGGGCACATCAAGTGAATCTTAAGCTCAATCCACACAAACATAAGTTCCGGCTACAAGAAGTTGCTTATGTTGGTCACTTATTTACAAGTACAGGACTACGACCAGAGTTTTCAAAGCAAGCAACTATTCTCGAGATGCCAGCTCCAGACAATGTACAAGCCCTGCAGTGTTTTCTTGGCATGGTCAACTACCTAGGCAAGTTCATTCCAGACTTTAGACAACTTTTAGAGAGCTGACAAGTAAAGATGTATCCTGGTCTTGGTTAGAGCAACACCAAAGAGCATTTGATGTCCTGAAACAGAGAACCGCTAGCCCTCCAATGCTCAGATACTATGATGTTCACAAACAAGTAACACTTGCTTGTGATGCTTCGAAATGTGGTCTTGGTGCAGTCATTTTACATCAAGAACGCTTACCAAAACTGAACAGCAGTATGCCCAGATTGAGAAAGAGCTTTTGGCAATTGTGTTTGCATGTTTGAAGTTCCATGATTATGTTTATGGTAGACCTATCCAGATCAAAACAGATCATCAGGCATGAGTCACAATCTTGAGAAAGCCAATGCATTCAGCTCCAGCCCGACTGCAGCGTATGATGCTGAGATAACAAAAGTACAATTTCAATCTTGTGTACAAGAAAGACAAACTTCTTTATCTTGCTGATACATTATCCAGATCACTCAGACGTACCAGTGAACAGCATGAAAAATCAAAGTTCTCATTAGATTGATTATTTTGAAATCATGGAAGTGCATAATTTTCCTTCCACATGCCTTGATGAGCTGAGAGATCACACAGCTACATATCCAGTTTTTCAGAGGCTCAATCACGTTGTCAGTCATGGGTGGCCTTCAAAGCAATCTAGTTTACCTCAAGAACTGCAACCTTATTTTCTATACAGAGGTGAGATTCTGTCTGGCAAAGGTATCATTATGAAAGGTCCAAAAGTGATTGTTCCAAAGTCCTTGCAACCAGAATATATTATATTGCTGATTTCAGTACCACCTGTTACGTTATGAGATATGGTCGACTCTCTAAAGCTTGCAATAGATATGAGGCAACTTGGATATGAACATTATGTTTTGTTTCTGATGTACCTAGTAATGCATGTCTAGCCCTAACATTGTTTTGCATAAAGGGCAGTCTTTTTAAGAGGGAGGATGTAGATCTTTGAGTATGTATATACATTTAAGAAGGTATCCAGGGGATTGCACAAATGTATAAATACTGACCACATGCAGGTCAGACTGCCATTTTGTAGTTAGCTGTTGAGATGTGAACATGTATCTTTGTAAGCTCTATTTTTTAGTTAGTTTGTTCTTGTTTATAGATGCTGCTATCCATCCTGATGTGTTTCTGTATGTTAAAGCATCTAAAAAAAAAAAGCAAGCCTTCTCATTATTTGTATGTAAGAGACAAACATGACAATTGGGAAGATGCCTGTGACTGAAAAGTCCATTTTGATTCTTGCTCCAAGCAAAATTGTGCATCCTAGAAGTGCTTGCATTCATTCTTCAACTTTGAAAGCAGTCTTCTGCTCTTATTCTTCTGTATTTTCTACTTCCTTCCTGCTTCACTGGGGGGAATGGGAGAGGAAACATCACTGTCACATGTTGCTTTGATTCTTACATCTTTGTCAAAATGACATCTGATGTTGGAGTTTTACATTTTGAGTGAAGGAACTTTCTCATTATGGATATTGATCTGTAGATGTACAGTACTGCATTTAGGGGAATAGTTCTTTTCCATATTTGACTCTAGAGATTACCCATGTTTCTACTGTCCCTTCATTCCATAATTTCCCAACACTGGTGAGGAAGCATCCAATGCCTGGATATTATAATAAATGAATGAATTCCTCACTACTAAGGCAACAGAAAGTAGAATCCAAGCACAACAAAATCAAACTGTTGCACCACGGCCAGTAATGTGCAGACACAAAATCTGATAAAATCTTATAAGTTTGTTTATTTAAATAAAACAAGCAGAATTGCTTGGTAGAAACTTTGTCATTGACAAAAAGAGCACAAAAATAATGCTCAATAAACAAAGTCTTTTTCAGTCCTTGTCATTGACTGTATAAACGGATCTTTTTCAATGATAAGTACTCACAAATTGCTCCATGTATAGAAAGGATAAAAAGTTCCAAAAAGTAACAATATTGCGTCCTCTAGATGTCAATGAGAACCAGTTATCCAAAAATATTTTTACAGGCAAAATCATTCGCAGATAGATCTTCGCCTTTAAGGAAACCAAATGGTGATGAAATACTGCTGTTTAAATACGTTGACAAAAATGGATATAAACTCCAAAGCAAAGGACCCCAAATACACGATAAGCGCTTTCGGTTTTCACCTTCTTCAGATCGTAAGGGGTTGAAAAAGATGCTGAACTTTTAAACAAACTTGTGACCAATGATCATGCGCCAATTATGGCGCCTTAGACAACGATACACCTTCTATGCAAAAGAGGTGCTCAATCACTGCTTTTTATATATATATATATTTATATTGTAATTCAGAGAGATATAAGGTTTGTTAACCTTGAAAGCCTTATCTTGATTTTGGAATAAGTGATTTACATATATCTCTACTTTGGATGATATATGCTGAAGAATATGAATAAATTTCCACAAGTTTATATCTATTAAACTTATCTCATCGCATTAGTAAGGAAGCTGTATATATCTCAGATATGTGCGTCGCTATACCTCAGTCGACAGGCAAATGAAAGAACAACTAATATGTATATAAAGCATACACCTCTTTTATAGTATTGTTTGCTTTCCGATTAACGCCAATTTGATCGATGTCATCACCTCTAATTTCTGTTACTATCGTGCATGATTCTTACTAGTGATCACACCAAAAGGCAGCATTGTTCATTGAAATATTTGGATATTGACATTTTTGGTGTGTTGCCTATAACTTTATCTATTTAATGTCACTTGAAGGAGTGAAAGGCACGCTGACTTTCGAAAGCTTTTGTCTCAGTAGAATTGGCACCAGAAATCTCTGATTTTGAATATCTGTGCAGTAACTGAGACCTGGTTCAAGGCTCCAGAGAGCACCCCTGCAATACCAGGCTACAACTCTTACCACACTTTTCGGCCACCAAACCAGGACCGAAACACTAAAGGTGGAGGAGTGTCAATATTCACCAAGGATATTCACACCACCAGGCTAGTTGGCCAACACAATGTGTCTGAAATTCTCCAAGTGCAACTAACACTAGGTAAGACTGCAATCCAAATTGTAGCTTGCTACAGATCCCCCACCATACCCCAAGATTCTCACTACACCTTTTTAAACATACTGGAAAATATTAAGATAGAACCAAACACCCTAATACTGGGTGATTTTAACTACCCTGCCATTAACTGGGAAAACTACTCATGTCCCAACACCTTTGCAACGGTTCTTGGAATTCATAAATTCCAACGCCCTGGATCAACTAATCCATAGTCCCACCAGGGCTCCAATATCCTAGACCTGGTCATTACCAACATGGCAAATCAATGCTCGATACCTATGGTCACCCCTCGTTAGTCAGGTCTGACCATAAGCTAATCACCCTTAACATCCACATCCCACCCCCACCCCCCAGTAAAGAAACCACCATAAAAAACTTCTCCAAAGCCAACTTCATGCTACTCAAATCAGAAGTGACAAACTTCATGACGCCCATGCAGACGGGAACTGAAAGTTCAACTGCTGAATCCTACACTAAGGCACTGTACGAGCACATCCACTCATGCATGAATCGTGCCATCCCAAATAGAACCAAAATTCTCTCATCCAAAAAAAGGAAGCCAATCTGGTGGTACCCTGCTATAAACAAACTTTACAACAAAAGGAAGAAACTTTTGCAGAAAAGAGGAAAATCCCAGGATGCAAAAAACTCCCTTACTAGCCTCAGTAAGAAACTGAGATGCCTCATAAAATCCTCCAAAGCTAGTTATGAAAATAAAATTGCCAAAGATTCCAAAGACAACCACAAAGCATTCTATAACTATGTCAAGAATCTAAATGGCAATGCTCAGATCTGCTCTGAGCTAAAACAGAATGGCAATAAATATACGGATCCAAAGGATATTGCCAATATCCTGGCAGATCGATTCAGTGCCAACTTCACCCCCCTCTCACCCCCTAAATGGCCCATCTCAATACCGGAAGATTGCCAAATTCCAGTAATAACGGCCACACAGGTACAAAACGCACTCTCTAAAGCCAAGAATACAGCATCCATGGGACCAGATGACATCCCGGGCTGTGTACTACATAAACTACAATATGAACTGGCACCTCACCTAAGTGTCATGTTTAATCATAGCCTCACCTCAGGTTTCGTGCCCACTGAGTGGCAGAGCTACAGTTATCCCAATCCACAAGGGGATCCACCTTGGATCCCGGAAACTACCGTCCCATCAGTCTGACAAGCCTTATCTGCAAGGCCATGGAGCGTATTATCATGGAACTTATAAACAAAGACATTGGCAACCTTCAAACACTGGACCCCACCCAGTTTGGGTTTGTGAAGGGCGATCTTGTCTCCTGAACCTGATTGACTTCTTTGAATCAGTCTCCAGAGCCATGGACAAGGGTAAGGTGGTCCACACAGCCTATCTAGACCTTGCCAAGGCCTTTGACACCATCCCCACTCTGGAATCATAGATAAACTTACTAAGTTGGGTATTAATCCCTATGTCACCCAATGGGTTGCTAAATGGCTTACTGATAGAACCCACACTGTAAAAGTAGCCGACTCCAAATCCAGCTCCAGACAAGTGACAAGTGGAGTACCTCAGGGTTCAGTCCTGGGGCGCTCTTGTTTGGCATCTACTTCTCTGAAGTACAGGTCAACACTAAGGGACTCTGGCTAACAAAGTTTGCAGATGACTGCAAACTGGGAGCCATTATTGAATCCCCAAATGATGTGGATACTCTACAAAAGGGCCTTACAGAAACAGATGCTTGGTGCCAGAGCCATGGGCTCAAGCTCAGTGCCAAGAAATGTATTGTTATCCCCTTTGGGAAAAAACATGTATCCATGAATTACCATATAGGTGGCAGTACACTAAACATTAGGGACACAGGTGGACAGTGGTCTCACCTTCGATAACCACATCGCCACAACAGTCAGGAAATCCTTCTATGTGGCACACCTCATCATGAAGGGCTTTTCATCCAGAAAAAAGGAGGTCATTGTCCCACTGTACTCATCCCTCATTAGACCCATTATAGAATACAATGCCCCATTTGGTATGTATCTCTCAAGACATCTGCAACAACTGGAAAGGCCTCAGAAATACCTCACTAAAAGAATCACAGGCCTAAAACAGATGCCCTACGCTGACCGCCTTAAAAAACTCCAGCTATACTCTGTCGCATATCGTCTACTCAGAGGCGATCTCTGCTTAACATACAAGGCCATGTCAAACCCAGAGCTGTTGGACATGCTACACTTAAAGAAATCCCAATCCCTCAGAGCTACACGCTCCAGGGATCTAAACCTTGTCATCACAATAAACAAAACATGCTGGAGGGATAGGTTCCTGACCCAGAGACTCCCCAGACTCTGGAATAGATTGCCCATACATGTCAAGCAGAGTGCCTCTTTGGACCTCTTCAAGAGGAACCTTGACGTTTGGATGGGAGAAAGGAAATTCACCCCCGGGATCACGTCAGTCGCCCTGCTAGACAGGGGTCCAGGAAAGTAAATAATGTGGGAAGAAATAGCCAGGGAATTGTTATGGCTAGGCTTGTATAGACCCTAGGGCTGATAGCCTAGTACCAACCTATGAACCTATGAAGAATATAAGTAAATAAATCTTTATAAGCTAATATTTTAAAATTTGTTGTTTCTTCTGATAGAACTCATACTGTATTCTTTACAGCTTTGCACATTATATGTTTTTTAAACATCTGATTGGTTTAGGAAGATGGTCGGACATCTCATTTGAATGCAAGGTATACACCTCTTTCCTTGGAGAATCATCTGACATTTAATTGGCCACAATTCATCTGATGCTCTAACCTTAGAACTTCAGTCAAATTTATGGATGACAGTTGTTAGCAACTTATTGGTTAAGAACATAGTGATTGAGCACCTCTTTTGCATAGAAGGTGTATCGTTGTCTAAGGCGCCATAATTGGCGCATGATCATTGGTCACAAGTTTGTTTAAAAGTTCATCATCTTTTTCAACCCCTTACGATCTGAAGAAGGTGAAAACCGAAAGCACTTATCGTGTATTTGGGGTCCTTTGCTTTGGAGTTTATATCCATTTTTGTCAACGTATTTAAACAGCAGTATTTCATCACCATTTGGTTTCCTTAAAGGCGAAGATCTATCTGCGAATGATTTTGCCTGTAAAAATATTTTTGGATAACAGGTTCTCATTGACATCTAGAGGACGCAATATTGTTACTTTTTGGAACTTTTTATCCTTTCTATACATGGAGCAATTTGTGAGTACTTATCATTGAAAAAGAGCCGTTTATACAGTCAAGTGACAAGGACTGAAAAATACTTTGTTTATTGAGCATTATTTTTGTGCTCTTTTTTTCAATGACAAAGTTTCTACCGAGCAATTCTGCTTGTTTTATTTAAATAAACAAACTTATAATATTTTATCAGATTTTGTGTCTGCACATTACTGGCCGTGGTGCAACAGTTTGATTTTTTAAGGCCTGGATATTGGTAAGGAAGCTTGCTTATTTCTTAGCTGACTAAAATTCAGAGCAAAGAGACATCTAGTACCCTAGATTCCCAATGCTGAGATGTCAGTCCTCCAGTTATTTGTTGTTGCTCCTTTGGTTACTACTGATTTAGAATTTGTCCATCAGTACCATACATTACTTTAGAAGGCAGCTTAAGCTGTAGTAGTGCTAGCCACATCTTCTTCATTAGGGATTATTCATCATAAAAAAAGAAAAAAGCCTCCATCGCTCCCTCATTTCAGCAGAGGATGAAGAATCCATGAATTTTACAGACCAGATTACATCCCCTTTTAGTCTTGATGCTGTCTGTAGGATTGAAGAATCCTTGTCTTCTGTCTTTCCTTCAAGAGGGTGCTTCTTTCAGTAAGATATTTAATCTTGTAAAGGATCATTTTAAATAGAATGTTAGAGAAGTGGCTTTTCGTAAGATAGGATATGCTGCGCTGTTTAAGCTTGGCAGCTCAAACCACTGCTATTTCTTTTTATTGTTTGTTTATTTTGAAAATTTACACTATCTGCTAAGAAGATTCATTTTTTTAACCCACAGGATTGTGCTCTCCATGCATGCTCTGCCCAGCAAGTGCAACTTTATCCAGGCTACTCTGATTCCTGCCACAAGGAACCCTGTGTTTGTCTCCACTGTTTTCCAGGTATTTCCTGCCAACAGGAGCGGCCTTAGGTCAAATGTTGCCCTAGGCAAAAGGGCTCCATGGCACCCCCCCCACACCACCCGCTGCCCCCATCCTGGTCTACATACACCAAATAAATACTGGAAAAGTGCCCCTAGTAGAGCGGCACCCTAGGTGGCTGCCTAGTTGGCCTATGCATAAGGCCGGCTATGCCTGCCACTGAAAGCATTTGGTTGGATTGTGACAGCCCCAGGCTACTTTAGCAGATTTTTCAGTGCAGGATGTCCCTCCTCCAGTTAATATTAAGGTTTTGAATGTAGATCAGCAACTTTCTTTGATATTGAGTTCTGTCTTTTCTTCTAAAAAAATGTATTTTGCTTTATTTGCAGGCACTTTCCCCTTCTGTTAGGATATTCTGCCCTTCAGAATAACACCCAGTGTGAAATTGTTAAATTTCGCCGTTTATTCTCACTGATGGGTTCGGAGCCGATACTCTGCTCCGACACGGCCTATAGCAAAGCTCAAGGTTTGCCAGTAGCTCGAGACCAAACCCCTTATCCATGATGCACTGCTGGAATTACCTCAGATCTAGTTTGCTGCGGCACAGATCTTGATGTTCTAGATAGCTCGGACCATTATTAATCAATAGATTCTTCTATTTGCAAGTTTAAAAACTTTTTTCTTCACTTTTTCATATGATAGTGTGTGTGTATATATATATATATATATATATATATATATATATATATATATATATATATATATATATATATATATATATATATATATATATATATATATATATATATATATATATATATATAATCTATGGAGTTTTAGGCTTAGACTTGGTTTTAGATTAGTGCCCTGTGTTGGCTTCTGTTTTTCTATAGTGTTGGGCCTAAGAGTTGGCGTTGTATTTAACCTTAGGTGTACTTTGGTAGATAATTTTAAGTGTGTTGTTTAATTCTTTAAAATTGTTTAATCTGATATATAAATGTCTGATGAGAAAGAGAAGCCTCATCCAAAATCTGGCTTCAAGAAATGTCCGGATTGTGGACAAAAAATGTCTGTCACTGACGGGCATGTCCAATGTGTTTATTGTCTGTGGGGCTAAACACCTCCAAGACTCTTGCTGTATATGTCACGCCTTCTCCTCCAGGGTGCTTTTGGAGAGAAGGAGAAAATTAGTAGACAGGGGTTTACTTCAGCACCCTTTCTCTGAAGCGCTGGGTGACCAGGATGGTGCTAGTAGATCCTCAAAATCTTCCAAATCCTCAGGTGACTCGAAAGCATCCAAAAAGACTAAAAAAATGGAGGGTGTAGGGTCATCGGTTCCACTGTCCTCAGAGCCGAGTGTCCCTTCTGTTCAGTTTTGGAGCCGGTCTCTGAAATTCCCTCATCTCCTCTGCTATAGTCAGCACCTTCGGTGCACTCCTCGAAGTCTTCTGTCAGCCTCTTAGATATAGATATGGACCGGCTAGTGCAGAAGCTTCTACGGGCACCAGGCCTTGCTAAATTGTTGTCGGCTCCGACGCCTTTGTCGGAGCCGAAGACCATTAACCCAGACTTGACTACTCCTCCTCCGAGTCGTACTGGACTTCGAAGCTGAAGGAGCCCGACCTAATAGTTGTTGAACCTGTGGAGCTGAGACCTGCACCGGTGTTATCTGTTCCATCTACTCGGATGTCCTCGGCGCCGACCGGGGACTGTAGGAGCCGACATTCTCCTGTTGGGTCCGGGGAGGATAGTCGTATCGATTTGTCGGTGCCGACTCTTCCTCTCGGGGCTTCGGCTTGGATGAGCTCGGCTCCTACCTCGGGCTCAGAGCCCATGGCCTCAGTGTGGGAGGATCGGACGGTCCCTTCGGAGTTGTCTACCCCTTCTCATCGGAGCCATGGTGCGTTCAATGCCATGAGGAGAGTCCTGTCTCCAAAGACGACACCAGCATCAGGTCTGGCTTCCTCCTCCCCTCAAGCGCCTGTGTCTGCTCCTGTTTCTACCAGTCCACCCAGGCGTAGAGACCCTGAGCCTCAAGTAGCCCCACAGGGCGCCCCCTGCTCTTCTGAGACCTCCCCAGATCCCCTCACTGAGGAGGTACCCAGGAAGAGACTGTGCAAGAGGAGGCACTTGGACTCCCCACAGGAGTCTTTGACATCTGACACTGACTTGGATGAGTCAGAAGGGTCCCCTCGATCCCCCTCTGAGGATATCTCCTTTGCAGAGATATTAGAGATCCTTAATCAGAGGGGCGGTTGGCAGTCCAAAAGCCCTACTGTAGACGAGTCAGTGCTCTTGAAGCCTTTCCAGTTTCAACCTTCCACTTCTTGGGTGTCTCCGTCTTACGATGAGCTCATGGAGGTGATCTCTCGTAAGGCGTGGGAGTCTCCAGAGGCCATGGAACCTGTCCCTCGGAAGCCAAATAAGTCCATCTCTGCCCCAGTGGACAAAGCATTTTTGACTAAGGGAGTGCCTGTTGATGCAATGGTGGTGGCTGTAGCCACCAATAAGGAAACGTCTGAGACGTCCTCATCTATCCATCCTCCTAACAGAGATTCTAGGATCATGGATAGATATGGGAAGTGCACATTTAGTTCAGCAACATTTTCCCTTCGATCAATGAACTATTTAACCCATTTTACAAGACTACAAAGAGATCTCCTGAAAGAGCTAGGAGATACTCTCCAGGGTACGGTAGCTGCAGGGGTTGCCGACAAAGTTAACACACAGCTCGCTACCCTAAACTCGATTGAGAACTCGTCTATGCGCCTCATATCTTATGCAGCTGATGGTTCGAATAGAGCCGCTAGTTCAGGCATTGCTGTGCGTAGACAAGCCTGGATGCGTCTCTGTTCCTTTGCGGAGCCTTTCAAGTCTTCCTTTATCAACACCCCATTTGATGGCTCATCCCTGTTTGGGCCCAAAGTGAAGGAAACTCTAACCAGGTGTGAGCAGGTAGGCAAGACTCTATCTGCCGTTGGAGTCTGTTTTTCTACTCCTACTCGACCCTATCCCAAGGGTCCTAAGAGCGGAAAAATGTGGTTCCGAAAAGCACAGGGAGCCTTTCAGGACACACGTGGAGAAACCACCTGTAGAGGCAGAGGAGGGGGTTATAATGGAAGATGCCGCCCGCGCGGCAGGGGGGGGTCTGCAACAGCAGGGTGACAGAGGCCATTTCGCTGGTCTGCCCTACCAGCTCTCCTGAAAGGAGACCTGGCTGTCCAGCTCTGGAGGCAGTCGGGGGTCTCTTATCTTTGTACCCAGAAGCCTTGCTAAACATAACATCCGATACCTGGGTACAAAGCATCATTTCCAGAGGGTATTTCATACCATTCTCTTCCCCTCCCACTCCTGTAAACAGAATCCCGGATGTTCCACCCAGTCTCAGGGAACAAGCAACCATACAGGTCCGCTGGTTGCTAGAAAAAAAGAGTAATCCAGCCAGTCCCAGCAGACCAAGTTGGATTTGGAACTTACTCAAGATTATTTTTGGTTCCATAGAAAACAGGGGACTGGAGACCTATCTTGGACCTTAGCAAATTCAACCAATTTGTAAAAAAAGAGAAGTTCCGAATGGTCATGCTTCAGGCCATTCATCCCTTTCTAGGGAAAGGCGATTGGATGTTTTCCATCGATCTCAAGGACGCGTACTACCACAAAGATGGACAGATGCTCCAGAGATCACCTGCATTTCCGGCTGGGAGCCAATCACTACCAGTTTCGAGCCTTGCCCTTTGGTCTCATTACAGCCCCCAGAGTGTTCACCAAATGCATGGCAGTGGTCACGGCTCACCTGAGGTGTCTAGGATTCCAGGTGTTTCCATATCTAGACGATTGGCTCCTCACCGCTGCCACCAGTCATCAATTGATTCAGGCAACACAATCTACTCTGACACTCTGCCACCACTTAGGTATTACATTCAACTTCGAAAAGTCTGCCTTGTCGCCATCGCAGCATACCGTCTTTATAGGAGCAGAGTTAGATACCTCAACCACCACTCTACGTCTTCCAGTCGAAAGGGTCTCACTTCTTCACCAACACGTCAACTCATTGGTGTCAAATAACAAAGCTACAGTCTCAGAGGTTTTGAAGGTACTAGGTTTGATGGCGGCAAAAATTCTAGCCATTCCACTCGCAAGGATGCATATGCGAATTCTTCAGTGGCTCCTGTTCGCTCAATGGTCTTACCAGAAGTTACCAATGAACCATATGATTCTCATCACAAATTCTTGAAAGAGAGATCTTTGGTGGTGGTTGATGTCTCTTCATGTCACAATAGGAAGACCCTTTGTGCCCCCCCCCGTAGCCACTGTGACCACAGACGCGTCCCTGATTGGGGGGGGGGGGCATTTTCAGGGAAAGACTGCCCAAGGCACATGGACGGATCAAGAGTCACATCTGCATATCAAAGTTCTGGAGTTGAGAGCAGTACTTCTGGCATTGCAGTACTTCCAGGACTCTCTTCCTCTAGGGACAATTGCAATTCAGACAGACAACATGTCAGTGGTCTGGTACTTGAACAAACAGGGCGGAACCAAGTCTTACCCCCTTTGTCGAGAAGCCCTCAGGGTATGGCAATGTGCTGTGTCATCCCAGCGTTTTATGTTAACAACACACATCCTGGGGAAATCCAACGTGATAGCGGACAAGCTGTGCAAGGCGATCCTGTTGCCTCACGAGTGGTCTCTCAATTAACACGTTGTGGACTTGATTTTCTGCAAATGGGGCCAGCCTTGCTGTGACCTCTTTGCCAGTCACATCAATACCAAATGCAGAAGCTACTTTGCCCTGATACCACCTCCGGGACATCCCCCGAGAGACGCACTCGTACACGATTGGCCTCCGGGTCTCCTATATGCATTCCCACCTATTCCATTGATACCCAGGTTTTTATAGAAAGCATAATCGCTGGGAAGAACTGTTATCCATATAGCCCCCCCATTGGCCTCGACAGATTTGGTTCCCTTTCCTTCGCCATCATCTGCTGGAGGGTCCATGGATCCTTGACCCAGTTCCAGACCTCCTGACACACCCGTCAGGGGACCTCCATCCTTCAGTGCAGTCTCTAAAGCTAACTGCTTTGCTGATCCACTTCCCCAAATAGCCAGGCTTCATTCACTCTGAGATGACACAAGACAATTTCTACTGTCTTCTCATAAGCCATCCACCAGAAAACTGTATCGCAGTAAGTGGAAAAGGTTCTCAGTTTGGGCCAGTATACAAAAAATTGACTCTTTTCGAGCTCCTCTGTCATCCATTTTAGACTTTTTGACAATGATTTTTAAGGAAGGAGCAGCAGCTGCCACAGTTCGGGTTCAGTTTGCCGCCATATCAAATTTCCACCTTGGATTCGATGGGTTAAATGTTATGGCCCATAAGTTATCTAAGGTTTTTCTTAAAGGTGTTTTTCACATGAGACCTATCAAAATCCCTTATTCTCCCTGGAATTTGAATTTTATGCTGTCTCAGATAATTCTTCCCACCTTCGAACCAGCATCATCTTGTGATCTCAAATTTTTGTCCTGGAAAACTATTTTTCTAGTGGCCATTACTTCTGCCCGCAGAGTGTCAGAACTTCAAGCATTATCTATCAGACCTCCTTACATGATTTTCCATGCTGATAGAGTATCTCTCAGAACAAACCCCTCCTTTTGCCTAAAGTCTGTTCCGAATCAAATATCAATCAGGTCATTGAGTTGCCAGTCTTTTTTCCCAACCATTCCAACAAATTGGAATAAATGCTGCACAAACTTGACGTACATAGACAGCTCAGATTTTATCTTGATAAAACTAAGGATATTAGAAAATCAGATCAACTCTTCGTATCCTTTTCAGAGGCCAGAAAAGGTAGACCAGTGGCTAAGACAACCCTTTCCAAATGGTTATCGGATAGTATCTCATTTGTTCATGCAAATGCTAACATACCTTTGCCACACAAAGCAAAGGCTCATTCAACCAGAGCCGTTTCTACGTCTTCTGCTTTTCAAGCTAAATTGCCCCTTGACGACATTTGTGCTGCAGCCACTTGGTCTAAGCCTCATACCTTTATCACTCATTACAAAGTAGATAAGGCTTCCAGGGAAAGGTCTTCTTTTGGTTCCATGGTCCTGAAAAATGTACTCCCGTGAGCCACCTAGGATTGCGGGTGCTAGGGATGCTACCCATCAGTGAGAATAAATGGCGAGATTTAACAACTTCACATAAAGAAGTTATGTACTCACCATAACGTTCCATGTGAGTTGTTTATCTCGCCTTTATTCTCACGTCCATCCCCATCCTGGCTGACAGTTGACCTAGAGGCTAGTATCATCCTGGTTGTTCAATACTTCTTCTTGGGGAGTGCCCCCCTTACAGGGGTATATATACACGCAGCAAACAAGATCTGAGGTAATTCCAGCAGTGTATCATGGGATAAGGGGCTTGGTCTCGAGCTACTGGCAAACCTTGAGCTTTGCTATAGGGCAGTATCTGAGCCGAGGATTGGCTCTGAACCCATCAGTGAGAATAAAGGTAAGATAAACAACTCACGTGGAATGTTATGGTGAATACATAACTTATTTTTTGATTTGTTTCCTTCTTTTGCCTGTTGATTCTTGTTGGCTCAGTTGTGTGAGTTTTGCCTTGTTGTTGATTCAGCTGTTTAAGCTTTGTGATTATTGGTTCCTGTTAGGCCATCTACTTGGGCTATGTGTTTGTTTGTTTATCTATCTATTTTTTGTTTTCTCTGATTTCTGCGTCTCTAGGTCATTATTTTCGCAGTTCACGTGTTGCACTGTTTTTTTTGGATTCATGTGTATTTTATCCTTTCCAAAAGTATGGATGTTCCAGGGGTTTATGCAGGAGACTCTGCTCCTTAAATTTTAAGTCCAGTGGTTATTAGTTTCATTTGTCTTTGGGTCCCTCATACATGTCCTGCTTTCCAAGAATGAGAACATTGGTTTCCAACCACTCCATCTGCAAGTTCTTCATAGGTTCATAGGTTCATACTAGGCTATCTGCCCTAGGGCATTTACAAGCCTAGCCAGAGTGTGTTTGGCTTTCGCCACCCATTTTAAAATTAATTTTGCTGTGCCCTTTTTTGAGGTTAGTATACTGTGCATCTGCCTAACAGTGACACAGAAGTGATACCCGGAGTAAATCTACGATCTCCCATCCACTCATCAAGATTCCTGTTGAAGAGAGTCAATGAGGGACTTTGCCTAACCTGGACTGGGATTTTATTCCAGAGTGAAGGGAGCCTCTGGGTTATGAATCTGTCCCTCCAGCATGTTCTATTTATTTCAATGCTGAGGTTCAAGTCTCTCGAGCGCGTAGCTCGATGGGATTTGGATTTTCTGAGGTGCAGCATGTCCATTAATTCCAGGTTGGACATGGCTTTATACATCAGGCAGAGATCGCCTCTGAGCAGGCGGTATGCCACTGAGTAGAGCTGGAGTTTCTTTAACCGGGCAGCATATGGCATCTGTTTGAGCCCTTTGATCCTCTTGGTGAGGTACTTTTGGGGTCTTTCCAGTTGCTGCAGGTGTCTGGTAAGGTACATCCCAAAAGGGGCACTGTACTCAATTATGGGCCTGATGAGGGATGAGTAAAGAGGCACGATGACCTCCCTTGATCTAGATGTGAATCCCTTCATGATTAGGTGGGCTATATAAAATGATTTTGTAACCACTTTGGCCACGTGGTTGTCAAATGAGAGATTGCTATCAACTTGGGTCCCCAGGTCCCTAATTACTTCTTCCATACTTAATGGATTACCATCTATGTGGTAATTTGTGGGCACTTTGTTTTTGCCGAAGGGGATGACTATACACTTTTTGGCGTTTAGCTTGAGGCCATGGCTCTGGCACCAGTTGTCTGTTTCTATGAGGCCCTTTTGTAGGATGCTTGTGTCGGCTGGAGAGTCGATTATGGCACCCAGTTTGCAGTCATCTGCGAACTTGGTCAGCCACAGTCCTTCCGTTTTGGCCTGTACCTCCGAGAAATATATACCGAACAAGAGAGGTCCCAGGACTGAGCCTTGTGGGACGCCACTTGTAACTGGTTTGGAGTCTGATATGGCTCCAGCAATTCTAACCATGTGGGTTCTGTCCTTGAGCCAGTTTGCAACCTATCTAGTGACATAGGGGTTTATGTTTAAGCTGGTGAGCTTATCTATAATGCCCGAGTGGGGTATTGTATCGAAGGCTTTTGCGAGGTCCAGGTAGGTTGTGTGGACCACCTTCCCCTCGTCAATGGCCTTGGTGACTGTTTCAAAGAAATCGACCAGGTTTAAGAGGCAGGATCTGCCCTTAACAAAGCCGAACTGGGTAGGATCCAGTGTCTGTAGGTCCCCAGTATCTTTATTTATGAGATCCATGATGATCCTTTCCATAGCTTTGCAGACCAAGCTAGTCAGGCTTATGGGGCGATAGTTTCCAGGATCCGTTGAGGCACCACCTTTGTGGAGAGGGACCACTGTTGCTGTACGCCACTCTTTGGGTACATATACTGTAGTAAGGCTGAGATTGAACAGTAGTTTTATGTTTGGGTTTAGTTCTTCTTGGAGTTCATGTAGGACGCAGCGCAGGACACCGTCTGGTCCCATTGATGCTGTGTTTTTTGCTTTGGAGAGGGCGGCTCTTACCTGAGCATCTGAGATGTCAGGGGGTCAGCACTCTGCTGGGATAGATATTTGCCCTTTTGGTGGGGAAGGGGGGAAGAAGTTTGCGCTGAACCTGTCAGCTAGGATGTTGGCAATGTCTGTGGGTTCGGTGTATTTTTTGTCATTTTGGACTGATTCTGAGCATATCTGGGAATTCCCACCCAGGTTTCTAACATAACTAAAGAAAGCCTTGTGATTATCCTTAGTGTCCTGTGCAATTTTTCTCTCGAAGCTGGCCTTAGACGATTTTATGAGTGCCCATAGTTTTTTGCTAATACTGATCAGAGATGCCTTCCCTTTTAGGGATTTTGCTCTATCATGTAGTAGCTTCCTCCTTCTGTTGTATAGTTTGTTTATGGCTGGGGTCCACCAGACAGGACGCCTGCCTTTGGAGGATTGGGTCTTGGTTTTGTTTGGGATTGCATGATCCATGCATTCCTGAAGGTGTTCATAGAATGCGTTTATAAAGGATTCTGCGGTCTGGGCCGTATTTTCCACAGGCCCGGGGGCTTTGAAGGATTCCACCTCGATTTTGAGGAGTGTGAAATTTGCTTTAGAGAAGTTTTTCACTGTGGTTTTCTGGGCAGGGGCTGGGGTCGGGATGTGAATATCTAGTGAGATTAGTTAATGGTCTGATCTTACCAGTGAGGGATACACTTCCGGTCTGGAGCATAGAGTCCCCATGTTGGTGATGATCAGGTCCAGTATGTTTCCCCTCTTGTGGGAGTGGTAACAAGCTGTTCCATAGCATTTGAGTTTATAAATTCTAGGAACCTTTGGGCTAGGGTGTTGGAGCTAGAGTAATGCTCCCAGTCTATGTTTGGGTAGTTGAAGTCGCCCAATATAATGGTGTTTGGAGAGACCTTCATATTTTCCAGTGTTCTCAGGAAAGCCGAGTGGGGTTCCTGGGTTTGGGATGGTGGTCTGTAGCAGACTATAAACTGGAAGGCAGTTTTACCCACTGTTAGTTGCACATGGATAGTCTCTGATGCTTCGTGCTGTGCCACCAACCTGGAGGTGTGGGTATCTTTGGCGAATATTGATACTCCCCCCTCCTTTTGTGGTTCGGTCCAAGTTTTGGGGCCGAAAAACATGGTATGAGGTATAACCTGGTAGTGCTGGGGTGCTCTCGGGAGCCTTGAACCAGGTTTCTGTTACTGCACAGATATCGATGTTCTCCATGCTAAGGAGAGTTTTGAGTGCGTGCATCTTGAGGTTTAGACTTCTGGCATTGAGTAGCATTACTCTTAGTTTCTTATCCCTTGTGATACCTATGGAGGTGGTTTTGTCTTTTGAGCCTTGCCTAAAAAAGGCAATATGGGGGTGGCAAGAGCCTTTGCCAATATCCGAAAGCCCAGGGGTGACAGGTGCAAGCCATCCCTAGCGAAGCATCGTGGCTTGTCGAGCATGTCATCCCAGGCTGACAGGCATTGGATCCCCTTTGAATGACACCAATACTTAAGCCAATTGTTGAAATTGATCATCTTATCTTCATATTGTGGCATCATTCTTGGTGAGGGTAAGATGCTACTCAAGGTCAGGGTCATACCGGCCTGGGCTACATGCTCAGAGAGCTCCTCTATGTCTCTTTTCATGTAGTCCAGGGAGGTACGTCTCAGGTCATTCACACCAGCATGGACAATGACTGAGTCATATTTGTACTTGCCTTGGAGTGACCTGAGTGCTTGTGTTATGTGGCGGATCCTAGCGCCCGACAGGCAGCTCACCGTGACCTTCTCCTTGTTCAGCCTGGTGAGCGGGACGTCAGTGTGCCTGACGATAGAGTCGCCTATTACAAGTGTATCAGGTGTGTTGTTTAGCCTTAGGGGCTGTGACTGTTCGGCACACTGGCTTTGTGAGCTATGTGTTGCACGTGTTTTGTTTTGGGGTAGCGGTTGCTTGGGTGTCTGCTTTGGAGGTCACTGTTGCTTAGGCAGATTTTTATTTAGATCCTCAAAGTATGTTTTTGTGTGTTTATGTATTTGGTTTGCTGTCGTGGTAGGTCTGTGTGAGACTGGAATTGTAGTGAGTGTGGTTTCCTTCTCCTCCTGACTGGTTACGCCAGTACTGAGGTGAGAGAGCTTAGCCTCCAGTTTGGCTATATGGTTGCATCTCTCACATGTGTTGGAATTTGTTGGGAGGAGGATTTCAAGTTTTGAAGATTTCCATCTTTTTACATCATTTTCATAGACAGCAGGCTATTTTGATGCATCCCTTCTCCCACTTTTCTGAGAGGCAGTTAGGTCAGTCCTTCATGGGCATGTCTTTGCCTTTTGATTTGAATGGCATCTCAAATCCTCTGGGTTATGCTACTCAGATGTCAGAATGACAAAATCTGAGTACTTGTTTTTCATGGATCCTAGTGTCAGTTTTGCTTGTGCTGTGTCAGTCAGCAGTGGTGATTCTGGCAATGGACCCTTTTCTCCTACACTTGTTAACATTTTTTGCCACTAAGTATCTTTATGGTGCACGTGGTATAGGCTTGCTTATCTGGCTCTGAGTCGGACTTAGATTTAGACCCTGAGTTGAAGCCTGCAGGTCTGACAGTTTCTCCACTTTCTACAGTGTATGTGTGTGTGTGTGTGTGTGTGTGTGTGTGTGTGTGTGTGTGTGTGTGTGTGTGTGTGTGTGTGTGTGTGTGTGTGTGTGTGTGTGTGTCAGAGCCAAATTAAGCCCATCTATCACTGTCTACATCATCCTTGGAGGATCTGACATCAAATACACTGTCTACATTTGTTGCAGGAGCTTTACCAGTTATTTTACGTTCATTAACATCTCCATCTTTGCAGGGATGAGTGCAAGCTGTGTACCTAACTCAGATAGTTCTTTTGGTGAATGCAGACCCTTCCACTCCTTGTAGGTTCTTGCATTTTCTGAGCCAAAAGAATCTCATGATCACTGCACACTGGAGCCTTTCACCCTGTTCTCCTGTTGGTGCATGATGAGCCAGAGATGTCAGTTTTTGCTCCTCCCTTTGTAGTACCCCGATCTTGACCAGCCATTACATATGATGAGAGAAAGAAAGCTATAGTCAACGCTATAGGGACCTTGCCACCCTGCAGTATCAGTTGCCAAGAAATATGTGATTATTTTGGTTGGCTTCTTGCTATCATTAGTAGAGAGTATGAGACTGTCTTCTTTTATACCCGGGTTTCTGGCTAATGTCTTGGTTACGGGAGGTAATCTTGCACCTGGTCTAGTGTATGTCCATCTGATCTTGTAGTTTGTCTGGAAGACATCTGTAATATGTGTGCATATCTTTAAAAATGTTGATACCTTAAATGTCTGTTAAAGTCCTTCATGTATAGCATGATCAACTTCCCTGTCCACTGTGCAATCTGAATGTAAATACTTCCAAACCTAGCACTTTGTAGTGTTGTGTCTTTATTTGTATTTTTGAATATCAAATGTTTATGGTTCCAGAAGCAGTCAAAATCAAGACATATTTTTTCAGAAGTCAGAGAAATTCTGTCCACCTGCACTGATTAGTTAAGGTGGGTTAGTAAGCTAGCACGACTGAGAACATTTCTAATTCAAGGATGCAGTAAAGCCATACAGAGGAACACCTCATTAGTGGTTAATTACCATGCACACAGACTCTGTTATTTGCACATACATACACCCAAGCAAGACCCAACAGATTTGCCCACCACTAATGCAAACCCTCAAGTTCACACATGCTGCACTACACACACTCTCACACTGGCATTCCATACTTACCTCTTGTAGTGCAGTCATCCAGACAGACACACACACAAACACACCCCAATGGCTCCAATATACTTGCTTATAGTAGCAGTACAAACTGTGATTACTCTCATAGGAGTGAATGACATGAAAAGATGACATTCATTTTTTCCTTCTAGAGAAAAAAAATAAACTTGCAAGTTGATCCAGAACAGTGGCTGTTTTTGGGGGAGAACACATGGCTGATTTAGCATTAGCGTGCGGCTTCCCCAACAAGACCACTGTCCCTGCTATGGCCACCACCAGAGGTGTAAGAGGGGAGCAGTCTCTGAATCAGAAAGGGGAACCTCCTACAGCACAGTAAGCTTTTTTGAATTCCCTCCTTTGCCTTCCATTTGTAGAGTGCCGCAGCTAGACTTTTCAGGAAACCAGTCAGTGATCTACAAAGTGTGGATCCAGAAAATTGATATATTAGTGAATGCAAACAGAATCTCCACAGTACAGTTGCAGAATAATCCCTCAGAGTTTGCAGTAAGCTTGAATTTCAAATTGGAGAAGGGAGAGATTATTGCTGTGATAATGCAGAAGTTTCCGAGTGAACTGTGAGCCTAGGAAAAGTCAGCCATCTATCTGTTCTTCATCAGTGCATAAAGTCCAGTAGAAGTAACTGGTACTTATGTTCCTGTTCTAAAGAATCAAACCAAGGAGTGAGTTTTTTTTTTTTAGTTGTATCAGTCATTAGTGCAAGATAGAACTGTGACTGGTATCAGAAGTGATAAGAAAAGAGGCAGGTTGATGGCTGAAATAGCCTTAAAGGGTGGCCCTATGGTTTAAGGTGGTTTGCCTTACAAACACAAGATGCAGGGTTTGAGTCTCACAAGGGATACTTGGCTGGGCTCACAAGAGCAGTTAGCCTACTACTAACCTATGAACTATCTCGTTTCTGAAATCAGCTGCTTGCCTGAGTACTTTGTTTACATTTTAGTGCTATGCAAGTCACCTGTTCACACAGAGGTAGAATTTTCAGAGAAGCTTATTAGCATACTGCAGGTCAGATTTCACAGACTTCAGTGGGGGATGGTTATGTGCTAATAGTTTACAGTCTGTCCTTTTGTATTTTCTATCCCCCACTCTTAGGCTGTTAGATTATTTGAATGACTGAAGACTGTAGTCAGTCAACTCTGCAGCCTTTGCAGCACTGAAATTGCATCTTTAGTTTGTACTTGTTTTTTTGTAAAACTTAGTGAAATTATTATCCCAGACCAGGCAACTGTATTTTCTTTTGTTTGTTTTTGTTTCAGGCTTACTACTACATGCTTTTTTCCCTTTACTGTTATTCATTTTTCATATGTCAGCAGTAGTGTTGCTTAGTAGTGCATGTACTCATGCAGACATACATTTATAAGACAGTTTCCCTCATTTCACAGGACAGCATTGCTTTGGACAGTTGCATCTTGGAAACAAACCCACTGAGTTGCAAATGTCCTTAGATTCTAGAAGAATAAAATAACGTTTCAATAAAAAATGTCAGACATCTTTGAAACTGAATCTTGTTACTGTACTAAAAGTATTTTCCCATTAGCTGACACCATTCAGGCATCACACAGTAACTGTCTGTATAACACTGATTCCATCCAACTGAATTTCTTTTCTTTTTCTTCCCTGCATGTGGTAAAATGTTTAGCTCTTTCACTCCTTTCCTGAATATTTGACTGCAGTAGAGTTATACTGGTTACCATTTGAAAGCTGAGGCAAATGTAGTTGCTATATTTCCCTATCTGTGTGCATAAGTATGTATGCAATATGTAATCTAAGTTAAATATATCCATGTGGTTGTAAAACCACAGCCTTGCCATGTAGGCTTGCAGTTCAAGGCATTCTTGAATGTCTGTCAAATTTGTATATGTTGGATATGTGATAAAGCTTTTATTTTATTAAATCTTTGTATGCAGTGCACACAATTGTTTTAGTGGTATACTTTCCTGTTAATATTGGAATTCTCATAACCTTTCTCAAACTTACTTCTTTTGTGATTCAGATGGCTGTTTTGATGAGACCACTTACCTCCTTATCAAGATGGAAATAGATAATTTAAATAAATTAATGCATGTGTGATGTTGACTAGACCACTTACCCCCTTATCAAGATGGAAATACATAATTAAATAAAAATAAATGCATGTGTCGTGTCATTATGTGTTTATCATATGTATTGCTTTGGTTGTTTAAAATGTATTTCTTGTATATCTTTGCCTTTATAGATCCACATATATTTGTATGTCTACAAACACACACACACACACACACATATATATATATATATATATATATATATATATATATATAAATCTGTCTCTGAATATTTATTTATTTTATTTTTATTTATTTTATTATTATATATACATATATATACATGTGTCTCTGAATTTGTGTGCATCTCTGTTTATGTATGATGTACACGCACCTATATGTGTGGTGTGTTGGTGGATATATATATATAAATATATATATATATATATATATATATATATATACACACATATATACATATATATATATACACATGTATACATGCACACACTCATACACTGGCATGCAGGAGGTATTTTGGCTAAGGTGACAGTATAGCTGCCCCTAACAGCATTTGTGTCACTGACCCTTTATTATTAGTTTTACAAGTAACAGTTATTTTTCCATTTGTCATACGCCACTTGACAAGAGTATTAAAATTGTGACTCAAACTACAGAAACTACAGACCCATAAGCTTAACCAGCCTCATCTGTAAGGCCATGGAATTAATCATGGACCCTATCAATAAGGACACAGGTGATCTCCAAACCCTTGATCCGACATAGTTTGGATTTGTCAAAGATAGGTTATGCCTGTTAAACTTGGTAGATTTCTTCAAAAACATCACCAGAGCCATAAATGAAAGTAAATATGTGCATACAGCCCACCTTAACTTAACAAAGGCCTTAGACACAGTTCCATATCCAGGCATCATTGATAAATTCTCCCAGCTGAATATCGACCCTTATATTAAGAATAACACAAATTACCCAACGGATAAATGGGCAACTGTGCTGCACAAGACCAAGTATCCAAACAAAAAGCAAAAGAACCACAGTGGAGTGAAGCACAATTCCTTCTCACATAGACAAACGACTCAACAATGTAAAATGAACAAAACAGCTTTAATCTGGTTAGCGCTTTCACCACTGTCTAAGTGGCTTCTTCAGACCATATACGCAAGAAAATAAAATGTATTGCATAAATACTCACAGTTTAAAAATGTACCCACAGGTGCTGGTAGTCATCACTACACTCCCCTCTGCAAGTTCAAACACTATCTTAGAGCGTGATGACGCCTCTACGTGAACTACACCTCATCTTAAAGCAATAAAGCACCTATTCTAAAAGACTTCATTTTTAAAACTATTGCATTAATCATATAAATAACTATGGAACTACTTCACTAAAAACATAGCAATGAAACAGCTAAACATACAGATCTAACCCTATTAAACTATTCAGCATATTAATGTTCATGTTCAATTTATTCGATGTCTAACAACAGATCATTGCATACTGCAATACTCAAATCTGCACACATTCATGAATCGGCTATTCGGCACTTATATATAGCATAGTCACTTGCAACAAATAAGACATTTGGACAAATAGAGCCCTACAGCAATGAAATATTATAACATTCTAAAACAATGGTAGAGTATTCACATACATGGAAAGCACAGGCATAATAAAAGCCTATTAAAGCAACGTCTCTTTGTGCTGCTCCGTTGCTCAAACCGTCATTCCGGCACAACAGCAAGATCATACATTTACTGTATCACCATCACTAGCAGTCTTCTACAAAACATTACCGTAGATTATATCTAGCTGAAATATGAGTATGTCAGCCTAACTATATACTGACATGTCCCATAGTTAGTGTGGCTCTTACATAATAGTAAGCTTCGCTATACATATAAAATAGCATGTACACTTCACATAAAAATAAAATCCCATTCTATCGCTTGTGTTTACTTGCTACGTAAACATTAAATGATGTATACTAAGCATCGTATCGTTCACACAATCATGAGCACACCACCATTAAAGGTGCACACCTCTGAATTAATATAACGGTACACAAGTTCGCAAAGCATGGTATTACCCTCATAGTATGCTCCATGCACTACACTCATCGGTGATGTACTTCACATCTCCAGAATCTACTCATCCAATAAACACAAAGACATACGATAAGGATATATTAGCTAATAAACGTTAAAGTTGACATTCTGGTGCCTATTACACAACCATCTTGATGATAAAAATAGCACCAGTAGCTACTAACCTCCTACATAGATTCCCAATTCATAGTCAACCATAGTTAACCATATGTCTATACTTGTAAGTAATGCAAAATAACGTGACATCATTCAGACGAACACCCATAAAGACCTTTTATCTGTGTATACATATCCTTCCATGTCATCGCCATTTCCAAACAAAAGGAAAATTATATCAGAAGGGTAATCGCCTCTCTTAAAATTATGATCCCTCTATAGCAACCTAAGCGGTAAACCCAAATCATATTAAATCCCATAAGCAACTACATAACTACTAATATTTCTATTTAATAATAGTAAAGCACGTGTACCCTCCAACATCAACTCTTAATAGTGCTGATTCACACAACAATGTATTTACTCATAGCACATCCGCACTTTAAATATCCACACTTGCATATACACACAAGCTCATGCCTAATCAGCATATACTCCAATAATTACACATGAAACACAATGCAAAACAACACACGTACATGAAGTCAATAGTTCAAACTGTGTCTGTCAGCATGAGTCCTAAGTGAAGGGTAAAATATAAATATACTGAAGAAATAACAGTGAAGCAAATTGATACACATGACAACATACCTGTACACAAACAGTTAATTGTTTATTTTAATATTTATTTATTTATTGACATTTGTTGACTGAGAAAGTCCACTGGGTCAGAACCCCATTTTCAGTGGAGGCCCAGAGAGAAAAGCTCCACAGGTAATCAAATATTGTACAGAACAAATTCAAAGTGAAAGAGATATACATACATTAGCGTAAGGTGAGGAGTAATGGTATATAGTTAATACATAATTATCACACTGTATGGATACATAATAACATACTTTCAATCGCAAGAAAGTAATCCTAATCATGAGTAAATTGCACATATCGTAGGTAGGAGAAACAGTCATATAGAGGAGGAAGAAAATAGTATAACAGAGGGTTTAAAGAGTATGATCTGAGTAGGTAAGTGTGTGAAGTTAAGGGGATTTACACTGTATTTCACAGGTATAGCTGGGATTATTTAAATAGTGGGGTTTTAGTGCAGCTTTAAAGGCTATTAGGGAGTCAAGCTGAGTAATGTATGAGGGGAGGCTATTCCATAGTTTGGCAATGTTCTAGGAATATAGGCTTTGTCCTGCTCTTTTGTTGGGTTTAGCTACATTTAAAAGTGTTGTTTCTGAAGACCGGAGAGTTCTAGTTGGGGAGTATGTGTGTAAGATAGACTGGAGTGCTGGATAGCTATCAGGTTTTAAAATTAGCTTACGAGCAAGTGTTAATTAAGTATAACAGAGATAGTGGTGAAATTCAAGCCAGGACAGGTTTGAGATAGCTTTCAGGGGTGTGAGCGGTTGGGCATGTTAGAGGCGAATTTTGCTATCTTGTAGTAGCAAGATTGCAGGTTATTACTTTGGGATTTATGGAGGTTTGTGAAAATGGGGCTTCTGTACAAGAGGGATGGGATAAGCAAAGTGTTTGCTAGTTTTATCTGAGTTTGTTTATTTAGGTACAGTTTATGTCTGCATAGTTTGCCAAGTTTGCATTTTTTTACTGTATTGAGAATGTGTTGTTCGAAAGAGAGATTATCAATAGTGATTCCTAAAAGTTTTGCAGATAGCACCTGTTCTATTTCTGTATTGTTATGTGAAAAAATCTTGAATTCTGCAGCTGCAGGTTTTGATGAAAATAGTAATTTACTTTTTTTGGGGGTTCAGCATTAATTGAACGTAATTCAGCCAGGTTTCTATGGATGTGACTGCATCTTGGGTGATCTGGAGGTTAGCAAAATTGTCGGAGGATGAGATGATAGTTGAATCATCCGCATATTGAATTAATATGGTTTGTCTGGAGGCTTTATTAAGATCATTAATGAATATATTAAAGAGTAGTAGTCTTAAAATGGACCCTTGTTTGACTCCTGTGTTATTTGCCAGATACTCTGATTGTTGGTTTTGCCATCTGATTGTTGTCTATCATTTAGGTAAGAAGAAAACCAGGTTAATACACTTAGCAGCCAAGTTTTTCTAAATATTGTAATAACTTTGCGTGTGATACTGTGTCAAAAGCCTTTGATAGATCTAACAGGAATACTGCCAGCATCAAGAGCTTTATTCACATTATCAGTGAAGGGGAGTAAAGCTGTGGTTCTTCTATGTCCTGGGCAGAATCCATGTTGAGTGGAAGTTAAGAGGTTGTTGTTAATGAGGTGATTTAGTAGCTGGAATTGTATGCATTTTTCTAGGATTTTAGATAATAAGTAATGAAAACAACAAATAGATGCATGCTGTACTCTCCAAGGTACCATGAATTAAACTTAACCTCTGTTTGAATTTGTTTAATTTATTCCCCTTATTTCTTTATTCAGCTGTTTATTTACTTGTTAACTTCAGCTTGATAACCATGTAAGTGGGAGGCTGACAGACCCTTTTGAGTTACAACCTGAGCACCAGGTTGCAAGACACAAACAGAAAATTGTAAATAGAATAAAGAACTATACCACTTTCTGATGGAATGTTAAACAGTGGCAAAATGCAGAAGTGGAATTCAAGCAAGATGATAGTTGATAAAATATAAGAAATAGAAATGAGGTCAAACTATAACTACAACTTTGCAGGCAAGAAGGGCATTATTGCTCATGTCTGAAATATTTGTATGTATGTACATATGTAAAATGTATAAATATAAATAGGCTGTTTAATAGAGCCGCTATGTTAAGTATAGAAGGGTCTTTCCAGTTTTTTTTTATATACAATTATGTTCTTTAAACTAATGCATGTGTATTATAGATGTCTTGCATTGTTGTGATTCATTAGCAGATTGTCTCTTTGCAACAAAATATCACACTTACTTTTACTTGCAATTTACACTGTTTCACTGTAAACCTGTTACATTATATCAAAGATATCTATCTATCCCTAGATATGATAGTTATGAAACAGTCAAATAAATAAAACTGTGACTTCACCTGGAACCTGTGTGTTTGCTTTCTTGTTTATTTATTTTGTAAAATAAATGAAACTGCAGTTTCACATGGAATGTGTGTGTCTTTTTATGTAGGTATAAAGTTATACTGGCTAGTTCTAATTAGAAACAAAAAAGACTGTCTAGTCTAGTGTATAGGATTATACATGCAATAAAAGCCATTAATTTCTTGTGATTTCGTGATATTTCAGTTGTAAGTGAAGGTATACCTCTCAACCTTATAGTGCAGAGAGAAAAGCCTTGAAAGAAACTTTTAATTGGCTGAAGTAGTTACTAAAGTCCAAGATAAAAGTAGATGACAGTAACTTTACTCAAAAGTGTTACACAACAGCAGTAAGGTACAAGTAGAAGACAGAGTCCATATGACTCTAAGATGACTAGTTACTCCCCACTTATCCCCCACTATTACTAAAGAACAGGTCCTCACTGCACTCACCAGATAACATCCAGGGATGCCTCCTATATAGTTTGAAAAATGACCCCCCCCCCCCCCCGCAGGCCCACTAGAATGTCTATTTAGCCACAGCTTCCAGACAGGCTTCTTCCCCAGGAATGCAGGAGTGCAACAGTCATCCCTCTGCATAAAGGTGGCCCATCAACAGAATGACAGACCCATAAGTTGGACTAGTCTGATGTACTTGTAAAACATTATCATGGATCTAACAAATATATAGGAAATCTTCAAACATTGGACCCATCCCAGTTTGGTTTTGTCAAGGGTAGGTCACACCTACTAAACCCAGTGGACTACATTGAGAAGGCCAGTTGAGCCATGGATGGTGGGCAAAAACGTGCATACTGCATACCTTAACCTGGAAAAGGCATTCAACACACTACCTCACTTAGGTATTATAGACAAACTCAAAAATTTAGACATCAGTCGTAATGTAACCCAATGGGTAGTCAAATGGCTCATGGATAGGACACATGAAGTTAGAGTTGGGGAATCCACCTCTACCAATAGGCATGTTACTAGTGGTGTTCCACAAGACTCAGCCATTGTACCTTTCCTGTTTGGAATAGACTTCTCTGAAGTCATAGCAAATATTGAGGGTGTTTGGATGACCAAATCTGCACAAGACTGCAAGTTGGGTGCAATAACAGTTTTCTCCAAAGATATAATATCCTTGAGGGCCTGAGAGCCAAGTAACTGGGGCCAGAAATATAGCCTAATAGTCAGTGCCACAAAATGCATATTTATACCCTTTGGGAAGATGACCACCCCTGAAAATTACAACATTAATAACACTCTCTTAAGAGTAGACCCAGTGGCAAGGGACTTGAGAACAGTAACCTGAACTTTGATCACCGTGTGTCCACGGTTATGAGAAGATCCTCCTATGTGGTGCAAGTTATAAGCTATGGCATGGTATCTAGATCTAAGGAGATCATAGTCCTACAATCCTTAACCCTCATTAGACCAATAATCGAGTACATTGCACTTTTCAGCATGTACCTGACTAGGCATTTGTAACAACTGTAGTGGCCACAGAGATTCATTAAAATAATATAGGGTGTAAGTAACACATCCTATATGGAGCACCTCAAACCCATATCCCTGTACTCAGTCTCCTATAGATTACTGAGGGGCAATCTATACCTAGCCTACAAGGCCTTCTAGGATCCAGCTCTGATGGATATGCTACACATTCACAAAACCAACAGCACAAGAAATACCCGATATAAGGATCTAAACCTTGTCTGTGACATAAGCAAACATGTTGGAGGAACAGGTGTGCATTTGAGGGATTACCCTTTTTCTGGAAAAGACTCCCCATTTATGTGAAACAGAGATCTTCTTTAAGCTTATTCAAATAACATTTGGACAAATGGATGGGAAAGCATCACTTCAACTCTGCTTGTCACCTGTGGCCTTTATAGACAGCAGCAGCTGGTAGCTGCTCTAAGGCACAGGCATACACCAAAGTCTTTCTAGTCCTTGGGCATTGATAGTTATGAAAACTGTGGCATGAATGGCTAGGCTTAAAAACCATTAGCCTGGTAACTTGCAATGAGGATTTTTTCTAGAGAGTTGCAAATGCATGAAATTGCTTTCCTTACAAATCTGTGTACCAGGAACATGTTGGAATCCAGAAATACATCTAATAACCAAAATCACCTATAGTAGAATGTAGGAAAACATAGAATACAGGTTAGCATTGAGCTTCTCTTTAAATAAGCTATACTTTACTGGGAGTGACACTGATGTGTACAATGCATTTTATATAGTATATATCATGGACAGAAATAAAAAAGACAGCTGAGTACATAAGTCCCATGATAAAAAAAGTCCTCATATGCGCACTTTTTCCAGGACTGGAAAAACTGACAGTGTAGAATCTTCAAGACACCGAAACATTCCAACAATGGGGTTAGGCCAGGTTCAGGGGAAGAATGCCCATACCCCATTGAAGAAGAAAGTAGTAGTTCACAAAAACTAACAGACCAGAAAAAAAAAAACATAATGATGATAGAGTGGACTAGTGAGGATAAGAAAGAAATGATGCATTGTTACTATTATGGAAGAAGCCCAGAATTTCCAGATAGAAGATATTCAAAACAATTAAGAGAGAAATCAGAGGAAAGAAAAATACTTGCACTAGAAAAACTGTCAAAAAATTTCAAATGCATTTTTGTGATCATTAATACAAAAGATTCATAAAAAACATATATATAGACAACAACTTTGGGCTGTTTGGAAAAAGAAGCAACCAAGGAAGTGCAAAAATATACAGAACAAAATGTAGAGATTTTTCAAAGGCATGAAAAATAAACATGGACATGGGAAAGAGAGATCTGATTTGCAGCAATATTTATGCAAAGGAGAAAGCCAGAGTAATCAATGCCAGAAAGCATCTCCAAACATATTTGAAGAGAAATATAGGCCAAGTATCCAGGTATGGAAACTTTCACAACCAAGAAACAAGATCACAAAGGAGGAATGTAAAACAGAAGATAAGTAAAATAGACGGTAAACAAATAGAAGCTGAAGTTACGGAATACTTCCACAGTGAAGGATTTAGTATAGAAAGTCTAACACAGTTTATGTCACATCATGATTGAACAATTAGCCCCCCAAAGTAAGGAAACAGAAAAGAGTGAGAGACATCTGAGGAAGAAATATGGTCATGGGACAGTATAACAACATTAATGTGGCACAATATTTATGCAAAGAAGAAAGCAAAACAAATCAATACAAAAAAGCGTCACCAAAGATAGTTGCAGAGAAATACAGGCAAAGGCATCCAGATATAAAAATTTCACAATACAAAAAATAAGAAAACAAAGGGGGAAGTAGAAAAGAGGATTAGTAATGGAAAATTAAAGAAATAGTAACTGAAGTTATGGATTACCTGCGAAGTGAAAGATTTAGTGTAGAAAATCCTACAGCGGTAATGTCACAGCATGATTGAACAATGAGTCTAACAAATTAAGGAGAAACAGGTAGAACGGGAAGTATCTGATCACTTGCCACATGAAGATTCTCTACAGTCTTCAGTAGGAAATTAGTACAAAAGTTCAACTGGAGTTGCACAGCAAGGGAAGGAGCAAGAAACATTGGCAACTCTGATGCAGTCAGTGTTGTGTAGCGATAGACAAGTGAATTCCTGTATGAAAGCAACAGCAGCTGAGGAGAATATGTCACAGGAAGATGTTCAGGAACTTTCCGTAGAATCCCTGCAGCAAATGGAGAGCAAATATAACAGCTGCTTAATTTAATAGAGACAGACATATTAAGATCAATGAAAAAATAAGTCAATAAGAGCCAAAATGTTAGAAGTCTGATTAACAAATGAATAAAGTAATTAAATCTTTTCAACAGAAATGTGTGCAATATAACAGAAATAAACAGCCTATATTCATTTGCAGTTAAACTAATAACAGATAAAGTCTTACACAAAACACAATGCAATAGGGGAAAGAAATGGAAGAAACCAAATGCCAATACAAGAAGTGTCAATGTTAAAAGAGGGGACAGATCAATACAAATACTCAGAAAGATGGATGTGATAAAAGCAATGCACAGTACTGGAACGGATCAGGATCTATCCTGCACTATCGCAAATTGTAGACTAAAAATATAAGCAGAAAAACTTAGACAATATGCAGATAAGCATAATGGAAAAGTACAAAATAAGCAATTTATTGATGACCCAAAAATGTTTTATAAAGAAGTAAGAAACAAGGCAAAATAAAATGAAACACCACCAGAAAAACAGAAATAGATGCAATTTGGAGAAATATCTATGAAGATCCTGTGAAACATAACAAAGATGCTGACTGTATAGAAAAAATGGATAGAAAAAGTAAAAGAAAGAATACCCTGAACAGACGCGGACCCTGCTAACAATAGGAAAAACAATACTTCTACTTAAGAGCGAACCAACAAGCTGTCCTAAAAAGTATAAACCAATGACTTGCCTTCTGAAAATGTATAAACTATACGCTGGAATTGATGCCGACAGAGTTTATAATTATTTGGAAGAAAACTCAATCATGGCAATAGAACAAAAGGATAACAAAAGAAAGTCATATGGAACCAAGGATCATTTGTTGTCAAATAAATTCATTAAGGGAAAACTGTAAAAAGGGGAAGAATCTAAATACAGTATGGAGAGACTACAAAAAAAGCATTTGGCAGTATCCTACATTCGTGGATGAAAGAGTGTTTAAAAAAGTATAACATACACCCTATAGTGATCGACTGCATTACAGCGGTCATAAAACAGGGGCAAACCACATAGCAATTAAGCTATGACAAAGGCCAAATTATAGGGAAAAACTTCAAAGGGGATATCATTTTCAGTTGGTATTGTGACATCATCCATAAAGACAGTGGAATGCTGCTCAATGGTTGGCTCATACCTGCCTGTAACACAAAATTCTGCTTGCAAGTACAGCAGGTGCAAATGGCCAAACAAAAGCACAAGTAATCAAATCAAATGGCCAGCACCAAAGTGTAAAAAGCACACAAATGTTTTATTGGTTAACTCATAACATCATACCGTTTTCGGCATCCATGCCTTCTTTGGTGATGAGTAACATCGCTGAAGAGGGCATGGGTGCTGAAACCGGCATGATGTTATGAGTTAACCAATAAAACATTTCTGTGCTTTTTACACTTTTGTGCTGGCCGTTTGATTTCATATCTGCCTGTGTCACATATTGAGAGCTCAATCATGTCTCTGTTCATATAGTCGGGAGAGGTACGTCTCAGGTCATTTGCATCCACATGGACTATGACTTATACTGGTACTTAAGGTTTAGTGACCTCAGTGCTTGCAAGATGTGATGAATCTTGGTTCCTTCAGGCAACTAACTGTAAACTTCTCCTTATCGACCCTGGTGAGAAAGAAATTAGTTACTCACAGTGGAGTCTCCTATGAACAAAATATGGATTGTGTGGTGTTACATCTCATGGGCTTGAGAGTTTAAGCACAATGAGACGTGGTTTTATGTGTTGTTGTGGGAGTTATCTTATTTGTGTGCAAGCAGTGTTTCTGAGGTCTGCGTTTGAGAGGACTTTGATGTTTGGGTATTACATGTTAGCACATCCTCATATGTGGGTCAATGTGTCTGGTACTTTGCATATGCTGTGAGTGTTGTTAGTGTGTCGCTGGCAACCTGTTTGTTGCTTTTTTTTGTGCACGTGTGTGTGTGTGTGTGTGTGTAAGTATATATATATATATATATATATATATATATATGTGTGTGTGTGTGTGTAATATATACACACACACACACACACACACACACACACACACACACACACACACAGAGAAATAGATACATATACCCACATACCCAAGAAATTCTGATGATGATGGCTGTGAAATAGTTATCAAATCCCTTCTGATATTCAAAATCTACAGCAAGATCACCACCAAACATGGGCTTACCTTCAGTGCTCTGAAATGCAGCATAGTTTGTGGGCAATGCTTGTATCTGTACCAATTACCATACGGATATCTCATTCTGCCACAAATCCTTCTGCTTTACACAGCTTAGTGTTTGTGGTGTCTCCTCAAATTCCAAATAAGTTATACCTTTACTGTATTCATCCTTTATTAGGCTCATCATTGAAAACAGTGCCCACATTGGCACACACCTCACAAAATACTGGAAGCGGCTAAAAATACTTCAAAGTTTCCTTAATAAAAATATCTCAAGTCTCAGTAAGCCTAGCTACTCTGACAGACTGAAAGACATGTCTCTTTACAAAGTATCATACACATTCCTGAGTGGATCAAGTCCACTGAAGTTCCCATGCTATCAAGGACCCAGCACTCTAAGATCATAATCACCACAATAAAACTAGTAGTAAACCTATACTATCACATCAACAATACCAGAAGGCATGACAGGTACGTTACTCAATGCATTCCACATTTGTGAAATAGGCTAGCTTTACATGTCAAACACAGTACTTCTCTTGCAACATTTTTAAATAGTTTGGATAGTTGTAAGAATTCAGGACAAAACCATTAAAAACAGAAAATTCATTTATTTAAAAAATGTGTTGTCCCCCCCCCCAAAGAAAAGTAAATATTATTTTCTTTCAGTCTTTTGTGTATGAAATGAGAGTTTCATTTTTATGACCTTTTTATATCTACTAGCAAGAAAAACTACTAATGGGAGTCTGGGTGTGTTATGTACTGCCTGATTAACATACAAATAAATAAATAAAAATGTATTAACTAGGTCAGTTGCAGTTCATAATACATTTTTTTTCAGTGAGTTTAAGTCTAAGTCATTTACTCACAAAACATATTCATATCCAAGTTTATCTCAGCATAGGCCTCAGCTTTAGTAAGCAATCTAATTAAATGACAAAGAACACTATTCAACAAGTGGTGATCTTGAAATTTCTGCAAACTGGTCCCCTGTGCAATGCAAGCACAAGCTACTAGCCCATCATTTTATCTTTTATCTACCATCACCACTAGTTACAACACAAAATGACAGCCAGCGGGGGGGGTGGGGGGCACAGCTGGGTTTCTGTGAACATATTGAATAACATTAATAACCCTCCTCCATCAGCCTTGCAACTAAATGTTTCATTTATTTATGTGCATGTTTACTGAATCAAAAAGTAATCAATTTTCAGTCATAAACCATAAAGGTCCAATACACACACACACCTCAGCTCTCCCAAATTTGGCACAGCTGGGTTTCTTTGAACATATTGAATAACATTAATAACCCTCCTCCATCAGCCTTGCAACTAAATGTTTCATTTATTTATGTGTATGTTTACTGAATCAAAAAGTAATCAATTTTCAGTCATAAACCGTAAAGGTCCAATACACACACACACACCTCAGCTCTCCCAAATTTGGGGGAACACATCTAATTTGTTCTCAAGCTTTTGTTCCATCCCTCCTAAATCGGGAAATTATTTTGAGTGAATAGCACCTACTAAGAGTACCTTTTCCATAAATATTTTCTCTGTCCAGAATTCTGAAGTAAAAGTTGAAAGACGTGACACATACATAACACAGATTGTGCTAACACATTCCCCACATTAGAAGAGTGGGCCACTTTTTCCCTTGTGTTAGGCTCCAAATTGTTACAAAAAGTGTGTATTACAGTCCCTTGCAAAAACTGTTTACAATTAAAAAAATGAGTAATTTCCTTTTCATTCTTTCTCACTGATGGGTCAGAATATCCAGCAGTGTAACTCTTGGGAGGCCCTCAGAGAGGGATATGTCGGAGCACTGTTGAGCCAAGGAAAGCTCTGTTTTTGGAGACAGATAGATAATCAACTGTTGGAGGTGTGATGGAGAAGAAAGAGGTAATTTGGAATATAGATTTTTGGGAGTGTAATGATATGGCAGACTTACAAATGAGAATTGTGGGAACAATACATGCTAAATGTTTTGGAGGAGGAATGAGGTTTAAAAGAAGGCAGAATTTGAATGAGCTATGCAATGTTTGACTGACAATGACTGGATAGATTATATGTGATGTATAAACTTTGCACCTAAAAATATGTCAGTGTGATTTGTTTTCATTTATATAAATGTATGATTGTCTAAGTCATAAGTGGTAATTTAATTAAGATATTTCTTGTTGAAAAAAAAAGAAAAGAAAACAACCTTGACACCCGGGAATAAAGCCCAAGCTGTAAACTGATTTACCCATCCTGTATTAAATAACAGTCTTGGTGCGATAGACATTTCTCAAAATGTATTGGATCAGTTAGACAGAAAAACAAGAAAAATGCTTATCAAATGAAGTACAGTTATCAGTCTATACCAAGATTATATATCCCATGCTCTGAAGGATGTATAGGCCTCCTTGAAACTGATTACATGTCCACATCTATAGCTGTGGGACTGCATACATATCTGCTGAACTTATCAGATCCAAAAATGATATAAAGTCTAAGATGACCACTCTGCTTAGTTTAGCAGAATCTTTCAGTTGGCAACCAGGAATGGAAATCAAACCAGAAGTTGACAAAAAACACAACTGAATGTGTGAAAAAACAAAAGAGAGAATGTAAGAAGGATCAGATGAGAAGGGAACAAAATGTGGAAAAGCCATAAATATAGTAAGAAGTGTAGTGATCTCCTGGAACAACCTCATGTTGATAATGATTTGACACAGGAATGGATAAGGGATCATGAGTTGAAATCAGAGGATGCAAGCTTAATATCAGCAGTCCAGGATAGTTGACTACACACATTAGTTTACAAAGTCCACAGAACATGTCGGAGGAAACAGACAAATGTAGGATATGTAAAAAAAAAAAAAAAAGAAACAGAGTTGCATACCTCGTTGCTGGGTGTATACACTTATGGCAGAGGGCCTGTATACTGAAAGACACAATAGTGTGGCAAGAATGTTCCACCGAAAACTGTGCGAACACCACAGTACGGAAATAGCTGAGAAGCATTGGAAACATGAGCCACAAAGTATTATAGAGAATGATGAAGTGTACATCAGATTGGGTCAGTCATTACCAACAGTCTATAAAAAAAGTAGATGCGAGAACACCACATATAGTAAAAAAAAGTACAAAAGTAGCATTGATCATTACAATTGCTAGACATTGCCATTACAGTGTCTTACATACAGTAAGACACAAAGTCATAAAATATCAAGATTTGCCGGCAGAAATGAGAGCAATGAGGAGGAAAATTTCCCAGACAGTTCCAGTAGTAGTAGTAGCAAGAATGGGTCAGGGGAAAAAAAACTGTCATTAGATATGCTGCCCATAAATGCAACTACAAATGAATTGCAGGAATCAATTCTGAGCCCATTGCAAGAGCTACGAAGAGCACTTTTGGATAACGAGGATTGAGGCAATACTAATTTCATGAACTTTAACCATACCCTGACTTAGGAATGGGGTCCATTCCCAAACCAGTATTAGAAACCTAAAAGATTTGGAGAAATTAAACCATACATCTGACATATCCACTTAAATGGCATGTTGATAAAACATGCAACCTGTCCAGTTTTAACCCAGACATATGCATTACTACCCTATTATCTTTTAATTGGAATATCCAAAAAAATCATACCCTTGCATGATGCTTTAAAATTAATTCAATGAAACTTTCCTTAGTAGCCTTACAATTCTTGGAAGGAAGAGAGTAAAAACAAGTAAGGTAATTTGGCTATCCAAAAAGAGTAGAATGCTAATACAGAATAAAGATAAAGTGGGGAAAGAATGGTAGAAGTATAAAACATCACAATATATCAAACTTCAGAATTCTCCACATCTGTAATAAAAAGCAAATAGATGAAGGCAAAAATCTATACTACAACAACACTCTGAACAATAGCTAACACAACCCTAAAGAGATTCCAATCATCTATTAAAGAAACCTTGCATCCTGGTCAAAAATTCAACCCTAATCCCTCTCCCAAAACTCATCACACAAACCTGCAATAGAATTTATCTCTTATTTTGTAGCTAGCACAGTGTTCTTAACCAAGGATTCCCACATTTAATCCCAACCCTGCCCAATAGCCATATATCACTACATCCACTTTCACCTTCAAACCAATGCCCTCATTGTACAGAAAACAACTCAAACATAAGTTTTACATGTTATAGTCATTCTGTCTCTCACCTGATAGCTTTCATATGCACATCTAGCTTGTGTAACCGATTGTTTTTCACCCTTTGTGATACCATTCCAGGTTCAACATGCTCTGCTCACCCTTCCTCTGCTTGGGCTCACTCTGCTCCCCTACCCTACCCCCATTCCCACCCACCCCCACTTTCCTTACATTTACTCACTCCCTTGCCACACCTACTCCCAGCACAAACCAATTGCTACAACTCATTTACATTTCACACCTGTTAGACAAATACCAGTAATTTCGCTGTCACACTTGCATCTCTCCTCTCCCTCTTCCCCTAGTTATCCTCACCTAGACCAAGCCATTACTATAATGCTAAGTAGTCCAAAAAACTCTACTCTTACTGATCCCACTCACTCTTTTTCTAGTAGCCACATATATTGCTGTACACTGTCACATATTATGTATAACAGTTAATTACTCCCCTATCATTCCAAAAAGTACTCACCCCTCCAACACTCCATAGCTAAACCTGACTCTTCTCTCACGCTGTCTTCCTGACAGTCTTAAGCAGTCACCTTTCAACCTTCCTGCTAAAACAAAATATCTCTCCCCTAGTGAAATTGTGTATAAACGTTCCCCCTAACAAAACTAATTTTGCACCAGAAATCCTTAATACAATACTTCAACAAATAAATTGGTTCACCCTTAAAAATCTCCAACTTAATCTAGCAGTCCAATATTTCAACGACAAGTTTCTGTCTATTTTAAGCACACTAGCTCCCTTAAGGAAAATACATATTTCCCTGGCTCTCCTCGGACACCAAGAAGGTCCTCAAAGAGAGAGAGAGAGAGTACGGCATAATCACCGACTCTCAAAAAACCAACTTCCCTCCAAAACTACTAGTGACTGTCATTTAGCAAAAAAAAAAAAAAAACAATAGTATACAGCAATTTAAAACAAGTACCATAATAACCCCCAAAACTTATGTGGTTCTGTCAACCAACTCTTGTGTGACCTGGTCACACATATACCCATAGTTACAAACTAAAAAACACATTTGACAACATTGCCACTCAATTTAATAACCATTTCATTAATTTTATACTATCACTTGTAATACACAAGAATAATTCTCAACTCTCTCTACCTACTAATTTCAAAGCAAAACCTGATTATTTTAACTTTCAGCCTATACAAACTCACTACATAAAAAAAATCCTATCTAAACTTAAATGCTCTTCCACTGGTACTGATCAAGTACCTAATGAATACCTGAAACTTTCTGCAGGAACTATTTCATACCCTATAGCTCTCCTCATAAATTGATCCATCATTGAGCAATATGATCCATCTCTTAGGAAGGTGTTACATGTCATCCCTCTCCATAAAGGGAGCCCCGCCTCATACTTTCCTAACTACAAACCCATTGCTATACTCTTCCCCCTAGCTAAGATTCTTGAAAAATGTATTCACACTCCACTCCTTGACCACCTCCTGAAAAACAACCTCTTATCCCCCACCTAACTTGGTTTCTGCCCAAAACATAGTACCACAACTGCCCTCATTAATTTCATAAATACGGTGAACCTGCGTAGGAACAATAGATACCTCTTCCATATTTCTCAACTTATCAAAGGCCTTCAACACGGTCTCCCAAAATAAACCGCTTCATGAACTAACCTCCTTCACTCAACCCTTTCATGGTTCATCAGCTACTTAACTTAACTGCCAACAAGTCGTTATATGGCTAAATGAACTAGTCTTCTCCCTACCCATCTCTATTGGCGTACCTCAAGGCTCCATTCTTGGACCCCTTCTCTTCACTGTATTTGAAAACAGACTACACTCTGCAACCCAACGTGCTACTTTAGTTCAGTATGCGGATGATTCCTCCCTTATATGCTCCACTGCATCCTTATCTAGCCTTCTCACCAAAACACAGCAGTCCCTCCTAGGCATAGAAAATAACTAATGCTTTTCTCCAATAGTAAAACATCTGCAGACTGTACATCATTCTTCATCAAATAATACCCTTATTGAGCCAGGTGATTCTACAAGGCTTCTTACAGTCACCATAGACAAGGACCTTAAATTTTACTTACATTTAGCCCTGTCATTAAGCAAGTGCATATCAAACTAGGGTTCCTGTATAGAATAAAGCCCTTCCTAACTGATTCCATCTAACACGTCATTAGTAGAACTCACTTTCTATCCCCCCTTTTATATGTCTCACCCATTTTCACTAACTTAAGAAAATGCAACTTAACCAAACTAGCATTCATTGCACCACACTACACCAACTCAACTGGTTGGAACTCCCCCATCTAATAACATATAGCCAAACTAGTAATAATTCTTTCTACCCTACTTCATCCTGAAACTTTCCATCTATCAGCAAGCTAGTTCAGTCCTATTCTAGCAGCAGAACATTAAGGTCTTCTAACAAATTACTTCTGAAGGTCAGTAGGTCAAATAACAGTTACTGAGATTCTCTTTACTCACACAAAATGGCCAAAGCTTGGAATGACATATCCCAATTCATTTTTTACTCCTAATTTTAAACAATTACTTAGGGAACACCTCAGGAATATTTGGATCTGCTCCTGCACCAAACCTGATTACATTTCTACAATGAGCTACTCTCTTCCTTTTTTTCTATAGCTAGTTTCTTATTGTTCTTATCCTCCTATTTTCCCCCTCTCACCTTCGACTGGCACTCCAGCAATGGGTTATTAATACCATCCTTTGCTCTTTTCTCGCCCCATTTTTTTTTTTTTTTTTACTTTTTTTCAGCAGGTCCTACATGTTTACCAAAATTAACTGTTGTCATTATTTTCCTTCCTCTGATATTCCTGCTAATTAATTTATGACTTGGATACATTTTGTATGATTGATTAAAGCAAATCAATTTTTTTATATTGTAACTATATGTATTCCTCTAATTGCCTTTAGTGACAGTACAGTAGTACAGCTGTCATCTCAATATCATGTTACTGTTTTTGTCTTCTGTACACCTTATGCATTCCTTACATTGCTTTTTTAATTCTATTACATTGAACTTTTGGAGCATTGAATTTGTACAGCTTTTCTCCCTGAGCCTCTGCTGAAAACAGATCAGCTTTGTCCTGGACGGACATTCCCGGTAAACAAATGGAAATAAATATGAAAAACTCAAACCACGCACAGTTTCAGCTGATGACGTTCCAAGTGAGTACCTTAAAATAACAGCCAATAGCAGTCCAAATCTTGTCTCAATCCTTATAAGTAGGTCAGTCTAGGAATCCCATGTTCCCTTTCTTTGAAAACAATCACATATTATCTATCAACACAAAGTAGGAAATTCAACAGACATCACCAGCCTTAGACCTATAGTGATCTTAGGTTCATGGGAGAATAGTAGGCTAATTGTCCTGAAGTCAGAAAGAAACTGTGTACTCATTGTTTATGAGGTGAAGACCTTAACCATCATGCTAAACCCATCCTCTCAGAAATATTTGAAAAACATGGCTTCCATACCTCTCATATTACTAACATTGCACTTCAAACCCTTATAGATACTGTTAATACAGTTAGAGATAATGACAAACTAGTCTCCCCCTTATTTATATACTTGTATAAAGCCTTCAACTCAATTTGTCACAACTAACTTCTACTTCAAATGTCCACAGTATTTCTATCATAGTGTACCCTTCTATGGTTCAAAAGCTACTTGTCCAGTAGATATCAGTCAGTAAATGGCACTTCACCCTCTCTCCACACCTCCCAGTTACCACCAGTGTACCACAAGGCTCTCTTCTTGGTCTCCTATTCTTGAACACACCAACACTCTCCACTGACCCACACAACAGACTTCCCTAATACAATACACTGATGACTCCACACTCAAGTGTATCAGATAACTTGGCACATCTAAAAAAAAATACTCAGAAAGCTGTAACATACATTGAAACATGGCTTTGTAAATTTCAACACATGCTCAACCCTCCCAGAATACTACTGTTTCCCCCAGAACTCGCTCTCATCAAAAACAACACTTAAAATCCTCTCACTTAATAATACACCATCTGAAGTCATTTCTAATAACAAATGATGAGTAAGGATAGTGGATGGTTATAAGTAATACTGAATAATAATAATAATAATAATAATAATAATAATAATAATAATAATAATAATAATAATAATAATAATATGTGGTTTATGGCAGACAGGTTCAGTTAAAACTTCACTCCCTGCCCCCCCCCCCCATCAGTAAATCAGGACATCCCCAGCACCTACCTTCTCCCCTTATCTCTAGGGAGCAAGTCATCACTACCCTCTCAAAGGCAAAAAATACAGCTTCCATGGCACCCAGTAACATCCCACGCTGCATCCTACATGAACTCAGGCAGGAACATGCATGCACCATTAGGCAACCTATTCAACCAAAGCCTGAGTACCAGCTTCATCCCAGCTGAGTGGAGAATAGTCACTGTCATCCCTTTGCAAAAAGGTAGAGCGGCCACTGATCCAGGAAATTATAGACCCATCATCCTATCTAGCTTGATCTGCAAAACCATGGGGTGGATTATCATGGACTTCATTAACAAGGACATTGGCAACCTCCAAACACTCGATCCCACACAGTTTGGTTTCATCAAGGGGAGGTCATGCCTGTTAAATTTTGTCGACTTCTTTGAGGCAGTCATCAAAGCCATGTGGACATCTTCCAAGAGGGTCACACACAAACAAATGACTGGTGCCAGAAATATGGCCTCAAACTGAATGCCAAAAAATGCATCATCCCCTTTGGGGAGAATGACGTTCCCACCAATTATCACACTAATAGTAAGGTCCTAAGCACACAATCAGTCATGAGGGACTTTGGCACCCAGGCTGATAGTAAACTGACTTTTGTCCACCATATTGCCTCCATTGTATGGAAAGCTTTCTACATGGTCCACCTCATTAGTAAGGGTAGCTCAACCAGGGACAATATTGTCATAACTTCCCTGTATTCTTCTCTTATAAGACCCATTACTGAGTACAATGCCCCTTTTGACATGTACCTCACAAAGCACATGCAGCAGCTGGAGAGACCACTGAGGTTCTTTACCAGGAGAATCGAGGGCCTCAAACATCTACCCTACACAGATAGGCTAAAGGCCCTGTCCACCTACCCAGTCTTCTACAGACTCTTCAGAGGTGACCTCTGTCTGGCATACAAAGCAATCTCAGACCCCGCCTTGATGGGACTTCTGCATACCCACAAGTCAAGCTCCACTCAAGTAACTCACATGCACGACCTCGACCTGGTCTGTGACATCAATAGGACTTGTTGGTGGGGCAGATTTGAGTCCCAGAGATTCCCCTTTTTGTGGAATAGACTCCATCTCCACATCAAGCAGAGTTCCTCATTAATCCTTTTTTAAATGCAACCTGGATAACTGGATGTGGAACAGAAATACATCCCTGGGATTCCACCTGTGTCCCTGCTGGACAGTGGCATCAGGTGCTGACTTGTTGAATTCTTGGTTAGGCTTATAAGGTCCTCATGATCAATAGCCTAGTAACCTCCGATGATCCTATGATGACGAGTAAGTTTGCAGATGACTGCAAGCTACCAGCAGTCACTGAATCCTCAAATGATTGGCCATCCTGCAGGGTGGTTTGTCTCAAATAAATAACTGCAGTCGAAGTCATGGTCTGACACTACATACCAAAAAATGCATTGCTGAATCTTTAGTGAAGTCATCTACCCCTGGGAACTACCACACTGACAATATGCCCTTAAGACTTGATACAGTTGTTCAGGATTTGGAAACTTATGTGGACAGTTACTTAACTTTTGACCAATATGTGTCTGTTATAAGAAAGTCCTTTTATATCGCACAGATTATAAACAAAGGGATTGTGTCTAGATTTAGGGATGTCATTGACCCCCTTTACTCAGCTTTCATTGGGCCAGTTATTGCACATAATGCCCCCTTTGGCATTTATCTGTTCAGACATGCAATAACTGGAGCTCCCCCAAAGATACCTTACTAAAAGGATGCAAGACCTAAACAACAGGTCCTACATGGACCAATTGAAACCCCTGCCACTATACTCGGTACCCTATAGACTCCTAAGACGTGACCTGTGTCTGCCATAGAAAGCATCCTTTGACCTGTTACTAATGGATGTACTGCACATCAGTAAGCCAAATGGCTTCAGAAATAGTTTGCCTATGCATCTAAATGTCTTCTGCAACATTAATAGAACAGTTTGGAGGGACAGGTATATTTCTCAGAGGATACTCCTGCTGTGGAACAGACTCCCCACCCACATTAAATGACGATATTGTACTGTACTGGCTCACCAGACGTGCAGTAGCAAGCGCCGCCCAAACCCAGCCCCAGCTGGTTGACGTGTTGCTGTTCTCATGAATAACCAACACGACGTGGTTTTCAAGTCAGAAAAGAACATCAAAGGCGTGAATATTTTAACGCGATTTCCACATCTTTTCTTGTAATAGAAACAGCAGTACCATTTTTTCCCTTTGCTTTTGCAGGGGGCAAGCACCCTGCACCCCACTGCGCCCCCACACCCCCCCACTTAGATATACCAACTTGGGTACGACCCAGTGCTTTCCCTTATCACCAGCAAGACAAGTGTAATGTTACAAGAAACAATACCGTTAATTCTTCCCTAAAAGGAAGAGTATATTTTGAAATTGGCATGCTATGCATATTAGCCCCTGGTATCATGCATACAATGAATGTAGATGAGCAACTGAGTTAAGCAGCTCTTACTACGGAAAGCTGTAGCTAACCTGTTGCAAGTGCTGCTCATCTACAATCGTTTGCATGATGTCAATGGCTAATATGCATGGCATGCCAATCATGCCCTCATTTCATATTCAGGTTCACTCATTAATCATCCCGACCACACCCACTCCTGCGCGAAACTGACAGTGAGCCAGTACACTACAATATCGCCCATAAAACAAAGTTCTTTCCTGTCCGTTTTCAAGTGCAACTTCGATATATGGATGGAAAACAAAAATGGGTAATCTACAAGTGTAGTATCTCGCAGTTATTTCTGCGCAGCTTTGGGCGTGCTGTTATTGATTGGCATGCCAAATGAGCGGGGATATCCAGGAAGACTAACAGGCATGCAAATTCACATGTCACTTTGTGTAAACTGCTAAATATTCAGTATCACAACAAACTCCATCCTATGATAAATTCTTACTTTTTCTCCTTTTTCAGGGGGGCAAGCCCCCTTGCACCCCCCCCCGCTTCCTTGCAAGTACACGTCCTTAAAGCCGTTAAAATATAATAGTATCGTTTAGAGAAATGGTGTGAACTCTGCCCGATTGACTGACTGAAATGTGATTTACTGCAGGCATTTTAGTTTTATGTCCCTAATAAAACATTTCCTTTTTTTGGTACTGAATGAAGTTTTATGTCCCTAATACAACATTACATTAATGTCATTTGGGTTGCTTTCGGCACAGATGCTGAATATTAATTAACTTCCAGTCCGCACACTGTTGAATAATCATACTGCTGCTGTCTCCACAGGGCTGGAGGCGTGTTTGAGGCGGGTTTTGCTACTGCGCATCCTGCAAGGTACTACACTTGGAGATTACCCAAAAATGTACCCTCATAACTGCCCCATGCACTACAAATGGACAGATGCAGCTCTTAAATGCTTTATCCTCCATGGGTCCACTCAAATTATCTATGGTATGATCCCAGTTATTCTCATTAGGGGTACTATGTAATAGTCAAGCATGGGACAGATAAGGCCAATCTATAACCAAGTGGGATTGGTTATTTCAAACACAAAAAGGGAAGTTAGCTGGATAAAATGACCTGCAGGAGTAGCTAGCCTACTACTTATTTAAACTGTAGATGTTTTGTTTTATTTTTGAGCCTTTTAAATTGCTTTCAAAATGTTTTTGAAATACTGTGGAATAAAAATTGACTCCTACCCAGTTAGACTTTCCTGGTAGTCAGAAGTCATTAAATAAATGTCATGCTTGACTTTGTCCTTACAAATGTTGCCTCTTCCTACACCCCACTAATATAATGTAATATAATGTAATATAATATAATATAACATAATATAATATAATATAATATACAACTTGTGACTGCAACAGCTACTCAAATGAAAACCAAGAATAAAAATTACACCCAGATAAGGAAATCTGTGGAATTAACTGGACACCCACACCACAGCAAAAATCATCAGACTGAGAAACTATGAATGCAATATTACTGGTCATTAACTACTTCATATTGCTCAACTATCCCTGATTTTGCCTCTTATTACCACTCAGCTTATAGAAAGTTTTGATTTTCTGGTAAATCATTGAAGACTAGAGTCAGCCCGTGATGTCAGACATTAGAGTTTCATGCTTCTTAGTCTTTAGGAAATCCATATTGATGAAAATGTGGTTGTTCTCCTGGTAAAGTAAATTAGGGTAATATTTAAAAGTTATACCTGATTTTGGACTTGTAAAGACTCTGGTGGTCGTTAGTCCAGTATCAACCTATGAACTTACTACTTATGCACAAAACATGGCACAACAGTACACTGAATTCATCATTAATAGTTATTTCTTCCTACAACATATACTCCAAATTCAAGATTTGACATAAATAATGAAAGAGAATTTAAATAATCTCATACATAAAAAACGTACAGTAACTTGTAGCATCCTTCAGTAGGCTTGTAAGCATGTACCAGAATGTCTTACTGGAGCCATGTTTTTGTGTGAAGCAGACCGTTGTTTCAATTGAGCCTGCAGGAAAACCTAGCGAGTATTTGAGCAATGGCCAAACATGGCCATAAACACTCCCACATACTGCATCAGGAGGTGAGGTGACAACTCCGATTTCATAACCCCTCATCAAATCTAATTCTAAACCTATTGTCACTATCCAGAAAAGGAAAATGCAATAACTGGTAATCTCCAAGTGTAGTACCTCGCAGGATGCGCAGTAGCAAAACCCGCCCCAAACACACCTCCATCCCTGTGGAGGCAGCAGCAGTATGATTATTCAACAGTGTGCGGACTGGAAGTTAATTAATATTCAGCATCTGTGCTGAAAACAACCCAAGTGACATTAATGTAGTGTTGTTTTAGGAACATAACACTTTATTCAGTACCAAAACGGAAATGTTTTATTAGGGACATAAAACTGAAATGCCTGCAGTAAATCACATTTAAGTCAGTCAATCGGGCAGAGTTCACACCAGTTCTCTAAATGATACTATTGCATTTTAACAGCTTTAAGGACATGTGCTTGCAAAGAAGTGGGGGGTGCAGCGCTCCCACACAGGGGTGCAGGGGGGCTTGAGAAAAAGTAAGAATTTATCATAGGATGGAGTTAGTTGTGATAATGAATATTTGGCAGTTTACACAAAATGACATGCGAATTTGCATGCTTGTCCGTCTTCCTGAATATACTCGCCCATTTGGCGTGCCAATCAATGACGGCACGCCCAAAGCTGCACAGAACTAACTGTGAGGTACTACACTTTGAGATTACCCAATAACTATTGTATAAAACAACTACCTAACTAATAAGCCACAATACAGCCTTCAACAGTGACCACATCTTACCACCTAGAAAACTAGACTCCCAATCAATCTGAAAAAATACCCAGTTAGCAATGTAAATAACACTCCTCCATTAACACAAACACACACACACACAAGCATTGAAAGTGCTGCTCACTCAGAGTGCAGGAAAACTAGTGACCTGTAAAAAATTAAACTTTTAATGCAAAGCTTTACACTATATAAACCATTAGACATGGAAATAAGAAGTACATAGGTTCATAGGTTCATACTAGGCTATCTGCCCTAGGGCATTTATAAGCCTAGCCAGAGTGTGTTTGGCTTTCGCCACCCATTTTAAATTAATTTTGCTATGCCCTTTTTCGAGGTTAGTATACTGTGCCTCTGTCTAACAGTGACACAGAAGTGATACCCGGGGTAAACCTACGATCTCCCATCCACTCATCAAGATTCCTCTTGAAGAGAGTCAATGAGGGACTCTGCCTAACCTGGACTGGGATTTTATTCCAGAGTGAAGGGAGCCTCTGGGTTATGAATCTGTCCCTCCAGCATGTCCTATTTATTTCAGTGCTGAGGTTCAAGTCTCTCAAGCGCGTGGCTCGATGGGATTTGGATTTTCTGAGGTGCAGCATGTCCATTAATTCCGGGTTGGACATGGCTTTATACGTCAGGCACAGATCGCCTCTGAGCAGGCGGTATGCCACTGCGTAGAGCTGGAGTTTCTTTAACCGGGTAGCATATGGCATCTGTTTGAGCACTTTGATCCTCTTGGTGAGGTACTTTTGGGGTCTTTCCAGTTGCTGCAGGTGTCTGGTAAGGTACATCCCAAAAGGGGCATTGTACTCAATTATGGGCCTGATGAGGGATGAGTAAAGAGGCACGATGACCTCCCCTGATCTAGATGTGAATCCCTTCATGATTAGGTGGGCTATATAAAATGTTTTTCTAACCAGTTTGGCCACGTGGTTGTCAAATGAGAGATTGCTATCAACATGGGTCCCCAGGTCCCTAATTACTTCTTCTGTACTTAATGGATTACCACCTATGTAGTAATTTGTGGGCACTTTGTTTTTGCCAAAGGGGATGACTGTACACTTTTTGGCGTTTAGCTTGAGGCCATGGCTCTGGCACCAGTTGTCTGTTTCTATGAGGCCCTTTTGGAGGATGCTTGTGTCGGCTGGAGAGTTGATTATGGCGCCCAATTTGCAGTCATCTGCGAACTTGGTCAGCCACAGTCCTTCCATGTTGGCCTGTACCTCCGAGAAATATATACCGAACAAGAGAGGTCCCAGGACTGAGCCTTGTGGGATGCCACTTGTAACTGGTTTGGAGTCTGACATGGCTCCAGCAATTCTAACCATGTGGGTTCTGTCCTTGATCCAGTTTGCAACCCATGTAGTGACATAGGGGTTTATATTTAAGCTGGTGAGCTTATCTATAATGCCCGAGTGGGGTATTGTATCGAAGGCTTTTCCGAGGTCCAGGTAGGCTGTGTGGACCACCTTCCCCTCGTCAATGGCCTTGGTGACTGTTTCAAAGAAATCGACCAGGTTTAAGAGGCAGGAATTGCCCTTAACAAAGCCAAACTGGGTAGGCTCCAGTGTCTCTAGGTCCCCAATATCTTTATTTATGAGGTCCATGATGATCCTTTCCATAGCTTTGCAGACCAAGCTAGTCAGGCTTATGGAGCGATAGTTTCCAGGGTCCGTTGAGGCACCACCTTTGTGGAGAGGGACCACTGTTGCTGTACGCCACTCTTTGGGTACATATCCTGTAGTAAGGCTGAGATTGAACATTAGTTTTATGTTTGGGTTTAGCTCTTCTTGGAGTTTATGTAGGACGCAGTCCGGGACACCGTCTGGTCCCATTAATGCTGTGTTTTTTTGCTTTGGAGAGGGCGGCTCTTACCTGAACATCTGAGATGTCAGGGGGGCAGCACTCTGCTTGGATAGATATTTGCCCTTTTGGTGGGGAGGGGGAGTTTGCGCTGAACCTGTCAGCTAGGATGTTGGCAATGTCTGTGGGTTTGATGTATTTTTTGTCATTTTGGACTAATTCTGAGCATATCTGGGAATTCCCACCCAAGTTCCTAACATAACTAAAGAAAGCCTTGTGATTATCCTTAGTGTCCTGTGCAATTTTTCTCTCGAAGCTGGCCTTAGATGATTTTATGAGTGCCCGAAGTTTTTTGCTAATATTGATCAGAGATGCCTTCCCTTTTTGGGGTTGTGCTCTATCATGTAGTAGCTTCCTCCTTCTATTGTATAGTTTGTTTATGGCTGGGGTCCACCAGACAGGACGTCTGCCTTTGGAGGATTGGGTCTTGGTTTTATTTGGGATTGCATGATCCATGCATTCCTGAAGGTGTTCATAGAATGCGTTTATAAGGGATTCTGCGGTCTGGGCCGTATTTTCCACAGGCTCGGGGGCTTTGAAGGATTCCACTTCGGTTTTGAGGAGTGTGAAATTTGCTTTAGAGAAGTTTTTCACTGTGGTTTTCTGGGCAGGGGGTGGGGTCGGGATGTGAATATCCAGTGAGATTAGTTTATGGTCTGATCTTACCAATGAGGGATACACTTCTGGTCTGGAGCGTAGAGTCCCCATGTTGGTGATGATCAGGTCCAGTATGTTTTCCCCTCTTGTGGGAGTGGTAACAAGTTGTTCCATAGCATTTGAGTTTATAAATTCTAGGAACCTTTGGGCTAGGGTGTTGGAGCTAGAGTAATGCTCCCAGTCTATGTTTGGGTAGTTGAAGTCACCCAATATAATGGTGTTTGGAGAGACCTTCATATTTTCCAGTGTTCTCAGGAAGGCCGAGTGGGGTTCCTGGGTTTGGGAGGGTGGTCTGTAGCAGGCTATAAACTGAAAGGCAGTTTTACCCACTGTTAGTTGCACATGGATAGTCTCTGATGCTTTGTGCTGTGCCACCAACCTGGAGGTGTGGGTATATTTGACGAATATTGATACTCCCCCTCCTTTTGTGGTTCGGTCCAAGTTTTGGGGCCGAAAAGCACGGTATGAGGTATAACCTGGTAGTGCTGGGGTGCTCTCGGGAGCCTTGAACCAGGTTTCTGTTACTGCGCATATATTGATGTTCTCCATGCTAAGGAGAGTTTCGAGTGCGTGCATCTTGAGGTTTAGACTTCTGGCGTTGAGTAGCATTACTCTTAGTTTCTTATCCCTTGTGATACCTATGGAGGTGGGTTTGTCTTTTGAGCCTTGCCTAAAAAAGGCACTATGGGGGAAGCAAGAGCCTTTGCCAATATCCGAAAGCCCAGGGGTGACAGGTGCAAGCCGTCCTTAGCGAAGCATCGTGGCTTGTCGAGCATGTCATCCCATGCTGACAGGCATTGGATCCCCTTTGAATGACACCAATACTTAAGCCAATTGTTGAAATTGATCATCCTGTCTTCATATTGTTCATAGGTTCATAGGTTCATAGGTTCATACTAGGCTATCTGCCCGAGGGCATTTACAAGCCTAGCCCATCGTTTTGTGGCTTACGCCACCCCTTTAGTATGGGGAACTATACCCATTATTTTGCTGTGCCTCTGTCGAGCAGTGACACTGAGGTTATCCCTGGGGTATATCTGTGATCTCCCATCCATTGGTCAAGATTTCTCTTGAACAAGGCCAGCGAGGTGCTCTGCCTCACATGTACCGGGATTTTGTTCCACAGCATAGGAGTCTTTGGGTGATGAATCTATCCCTCCAGCACGTCCTATTAATAGCCGTGTCAAGGTTTAAGTCTCCGCCCTTGTGGCTCTGATGGATCTAGATTTTTGAGGTGAAGCATATTCATCAAATCTGGGTTTGACATGGCCTTGTATGTTAGGCAAGGTCACCTCTGAGCAAGCGGCGACTGAATAGAGCTGGAGTTCTTTCAGTCGGGCAGCATAGGACAGATTTTGAGACCCTTTATCCTTTTGGTGAGGAACTTTTGTGGCCTCTCCAGCTGCTGCAAGTGTCGGGTCAGATACATTCCGAATGGGGCATTGTACTCAATCATTGGTCTGATGAGTGATGAGTAAAGGGAGACTATGACCTCCCTTGATCTAGATGAGAATCCCTTCATGATAAGGTGGGCAATGTAGAAGGTGTTCCTAACTACTTTAGCTACATGGGTGTCGAATGACAGACTACTATCAACCTGGGTCCCCAGGTCCCTGATAACTTCTTCTGTGCTCAGTGGATTGCCACCTATTTGGTAGCTAGGGGTAACCTTGTTTTTCCCGAAGGGTATGACTATGCATTTTTTGGCATTTAACTTTAGGCCGTGGCTCTGGCACCAGTTATCCGTTTCTGTGAGACCCTTCTGAAGGATATCTGTATCAGATGTGTTTTCTACTATGGCCCAGTTTGCAGTCATCTGCAAACTTTGTCAGCCATAACCCTCCTGTGTTTGCTTGTACTTGAAAAGTAGATGCCAAACAAGAGTGGGCCCAGGACTGAGCCCTGTGGGACACCACTTGTGACAGGCTTTGAGTCTGACATGGCGCCAGCAACTCTGACCCTGTGGGTTCTGTCACTCAGCCAGTTTGCAACCCATCTTGTGATGTATGGGTTGACATTTAAGCTGATGAGTTTTTCAATGATACCCGAGTGGGGTATTGTATCGAAGGCCTTAGCCAGATTGAGGTAGGCTGTATGGACTGCCTTTCCCTCATCAATGGCTTTGGTGACTGTTTGAAAAAGTCAACCAAGTTTAAAGGCATGATCTGCCTTTGACAAAGCCAAACTGGGTTGAATCCAAAGTCTGCAAATTCCCTATGTCTTTATTTATGAGGTCCATTATGATCCTCTCCATGGCTTTGCAGATAAGGCTTGTCAAGCTAATGGGCGGTAATTTCCAGGGTCGGTGGAGGCACCGCCTTTGTGAAGTGGTACCACAGTTGCAGTGCGCCACTCCTGGGTGCGTATCCAGAGGTAAGACTTTGATTAAACAGCTGTCCTAGCTGTGGGTTTAATTCCTCATTGAGTTCATGGAGCACACAGCCGGGGACACCATCAGGTCCCATGGATGCTGTGTTTTTGCTTTGGAGAGAGCAGTTCTCACTTGGGCGCTGGAGATGTTTGGGGGCTGCAATCGTTTGGTATAGATATCTCTCCTTTTGGGGGAGGGGAGAAGTTTGCACTGAACCTGTCAGCCAGTATGTTGGCAATGTCTGTAGGATCAGTAATCTTCACATCATTTTGAACTAGCTCTGAGCATATCTGGGAGTTTCCTCCCAGGTTTCTAACATAGCTAAAGAAGGCCTTATGATTGTCTTTTGAGTCTTTAGCTATTTTTCTCTCGAAATTTGCTTTGGATGATTTTATGAGAGCTCTTAGTTTTTACTTATAGTGATCAAGGGTGTCTTACCTTTTAAGGATTTTGCTCTATCTTGTAGTAGCTTCCTCCTTTTGTTGTAGAGTTTGTTTATGGCTGGGGTCCACCAGACTGGACGCTTGCCTTTGGTACAAAGAGTCTTTGTTTTGCTTGGGATTGCCTTATCCATGCAGTCCTGCATGTGCTGGTAGAAGGCATTTGTAAGTGATTCAGCGGCTTGAGTACTGTTTTCCGCGCTCGGGGCCTTAAAGGAGACCACACTAGTCTTTAGAAGTGTGAAGTCGGCTTTTGTGAAGTTCTTTACTGTGGTCTTTTTTATTTCAGGTGGGGGTGGGATGAGGACCTCCAGCGAGATTAGTTTGTGGTCTGATCTCACCAGTGAGGGGTACACCTCCGGTGTTGAACATTGTGCTCTCATGTTCGTGATGATGAGATCAAGTATGTTATCTCCTCTTGTGGGGATGGTGACTAGTTGTTCCATGGCATTTGAGTTTATGAATTCCAGGAACTTTTGGGCTAGGGTGTTTGGGCTTGAGTAGTGTTCCCAGTCTATATTAGGGTAATTGAAGTCACCTAGTATGATGGTGTTTGGTGATACATTTATCCTCTAGTGTTTTCAGGAAGGCCATGTGAGGTTCGAGTTTGTGAGGGTGGCCTGTAACATGCTACAATTTGCAGAGCAGTCTTGCCTATGGTTAATTGCCCCTGGATGGTCTCCGATGCATCGTGCGTTGCCACCAGTCTTGAGGTGTGGGTGTCCTTGATGAATATGGCTACCCCCTCCTTTCTTGGTATTGTCTGGATTTTGGGGCGGAGCATGATATGAGGTAAAACCTGATAGCGCTGGGGTGCTCTCAGGAGCCTTGAACCAGGTTTCTGTCACAGCACAGACATCGATGTTCTCCATGCTGAGAAGGGCCTCGAGTGCGTGCATTTTGAGATTTAGACTTCTGGCATTGAGCAGCATTACCCTTAGTTTTTTCCTTTTTGTGTTCTAGGGTGGTAGGTTTAGAATTTGAGCCTTGCCTAAAAAGGCACTATGGGGGTGGCAAGAGCCTTTGCCAATATCCGGAATCCCAGGGGTGACAGGTGCAAGCCGTCCCTTGGAAGCAGCGTGGCTTGTCCAGCATGTCATCCCAGGCAGACAGACACTGGATCCCCTTTGAATGACACCAGTGTTTAAGCCAATTGTTAAAGCTGATCATCTTATCTCTGTATTGTGGCATCATTCTTGGTGAAGGTAGGATACTGCTCAAGGTCAGGGTCATACCTGCCTGGGCTACATAATCAGAGAGCTCCTCAATGTCTCTCTTCATGTAGTCCAAGGAGGTGCGTCTCAGGTCGTTTACACCAGCGTGGACAATGACTGAGTCATATTTGTACCTGCTGTTGAGAGACCTGAGTGCTTGCGTTATGTGGCGGATTCTAGCGCCCGACAGGCAGCTTACTGTGACCTTCTCCTTACTCAGTCTGGTGGCGGGACGTCAGTGTGTCTGACTATGGAGTCACCAATGACTAGTGTGTCTGGCATTGTGTTTGGCCTTAAGGGCTGTGACTGTTTGACACTCTGACTGTGAGGTCTATGTGTTGCAGGTGTTGTGTTCTGAGGTGGTGGTTGTTTGGGTGTCTGCTTTGGTGGCCTCTGCTGTTTTGGTAGATTTTTGATCAGAGCCTCAGTATGTCTTTGTGTGTTTATGTGTATGATTTGAGGTTGTAATGGTACTATGTGAGACTGGGTCTATAGTGTGTGTGGTAACCTTCTCCTCCTGACTGGTCTTGCCAGTCCTATGTTGAGAGAGCTCAGCCTCCAGTTTGGCCGTATAGTTGCATCTCGCATGTATTTGTGTTTTGTGGGAGGAGGAGAGGGTTGTCTGTGTACATGAGGCAATTGTAACATTGCCTCAATATTCCCAGGTTAACCAGCTGAGCAGGAGAGGACACTAGCAACTGATCCCTCGACATGCTAGAAGGAATAGACAAAAAACTTTAAAAAGATTCGGGGACGTGGGTGACCGAGAAATGGGGGTTGCCTTTTGGGGTACTATCTATGACAAGAGTGCCGTATCAAGGTAATAAGTACTGTAGGAGCAAGTGCTACGTTTAACAGATAGAGAATAGTCTACTTGGGGTCAAGTAGAGATGATCTTTTAATTATAGGATAAGCTGATTAGATCAGTAGTATAGTTCGAGGAAGGTAGTTTTAAGGGAAAATTTGAAGAGTGGACTTTAGGTAGCCGAATAGTTTAAACCTGCTTAACGCTGCTGCCCTAGTGTGCAACGGTAGCAACTCAGCTAAAGCGTGCTTTATAGCAGGGGCTGGAAAAGACAGGAAATGACCCAAAATGGCCAATAAACTACAAGTTACTGCCTTAAACCACTCCTCTGAGGACAAATGAAGGAGTTATGGAAATGACCCCTAGTGGCCAATAGAACTACAGTTTCTAGTCTGTAACCACCTCTCCGGGGCAGGGAAGCTGCTCATTGTTAGTCACTGCCACTGATGAACACAGAGACCCTCCTTCAGCCCAAGCAAAATGGCATCACAGAAACTTTCAAACAGTTCAGGAACAGCAAGCCTGTAACTGAACTTTAAACTGTCAGAAAAGTGGGAAAAAAGCAAGATTTTTTTTTTTTGTTTTTGGTTTTTACAGAGATAGCAGAGGTTCACAAGTAATATCAAGTTATAACAGTGCAGTAAATGACCCCACACAAGAGTGCTAGGTCAAGGACAGAAAATATGCAAGTTTTAAGAAAAAAACGATTTAAAATTAAGTGCAAACAGGAAATTCAGCAAACAGCTTTTGGTTGTGCTCTAAATACAGCTACTAATACAGAAATAAAGTTTAACAAGCCAGAAAATGCTCAAGCTAGGCAGCTATGCAGAAAAACTTAGCAAATAAACAGAGAAAAAATACTTAAAATCTCAGAAGTGGCTCGCTTCTTCTCTCAGCGTTTTTTCCTCTTGGAGGGTGCTTCACCAACAGCCAACAAGCCTGAAAAGACGCTCAAACCACGAGGCAACTAGGTTTTAAGAGAGGAAGATGAAGGAGTTATGGAAATGACCCGTAGTGGCCAATAAAACTACAGTTTCAAGTCAGTAACCACCTCTCCGGGGGCAGGGAAGCTGCTCAATGTTAGTCACTGCCACTGATGAACACAGAGACCCTCCTTCAGCCCAAGCAAAATGGCCTCACAGAAACTTTCAAACAGTTCAGGAACAGCAAGCCTGTAACTGAACTTTTTAACTCTCAGAAAAGTGGGAAAAAGCAAGATTTTTTTTTTTGTTTTGTTTTTACAGAGATAGCAGAGGTTCACAAGTAATATCAAGTTATAACAGTGCAGTAAATGACCCCACACAAGAGTTCTAGGTCAAGGACAGAAAATATGCAAGTTTTAAGAAAAACGATTTAAAATTAAGTGCAAACAGGAAATTCAGCAAACAGCTTTTGGTTGTGCTCTAAATACAGCTACTAATACAGAAATCAAGTTTAACAAGCCAGAAAATGCTCAAGCTAGGCAGCTATGCAGAAAAACTTAGCAAATAAACAGAGAAAAATACTTAAAATCTCAAAAGTGGCTCCCTTCTCTCAGCGTTTTCCTCTTGGAGGGTGCTTCACCAACAGCCAACAAGCCTGAAAAGACGCTCAAACCACGAGGCAACTAGGTTTTAAGAGAGGAAGATGAAGGAGTTAGGGAAATGACCCCTAGTGGCCAATAAAACTACAGTTTCAAGTCAGTAACCACCTCTCCGGGGCAGGGAAGCTGCTCAATGTTAGTCACTGCCACTGATGAACACAGAGACCCTCCTTCAGCCCAAGCAAAAATGGCCTCACAGAAACTTTCAAACAGTTCAGGAACAGCAAGCCTGTAACTGAACTTTTTTAACTCTCAGAAAAGTGGGAAAAAGCAAGATTTTTTTTTTTTTTTTTTTTTGTTTTTTTTTACAGAGATAGCAGAGGTTCACAAGTAATATCAAGTTATAACAGTGCAGTAAATGACCCCACACAAGAGTGCTAGGTCAAGGACAGAAAATATGCAAGTTTTAAGAAAAAGCGATTTAAAATTAAGTGCAAACAGGAAATACAGCAAACAGCTTTTGGTTGTGCTCTAAATACAGCTACTAATACAGAAATCAAGTTTAACAAGCCAGAAAATGCTCAAGCTAGGCAGCTATGCAGAAAAACTTAGCAAATAAACAGAGAAAAATACTTAAAATCTCAAAAGTGGCTCCTTCTTCTCTCAGCGTTTTTCCTCTTGGAGGGTGCTTCACCAACAGCCAACAAGCCTGAAAAGACGCTCAAACCACGAGGCAACTAGGTTTTAAGAGAGGAAGATGAAGGAGTTATGGAAATGACCCCTAGTGGCCAATAAAACTACAGTTTCAAGTCAGTAACCACCTCTCCAGGGGCAGGGAAGCTGCTCAATGTTAGTCACTGCCACTGATGAACACAGAGACCCTCCTTCAGCCCAAGCAAAAATGGCCTCACAGAAACTTTCAAACAGTTCAGGAACAGCAAGCCTGTAACTGAACTTTGTTAACTCTCAGAAAAGTGGGAAAAAAGCAAGATTTTTTTGTTTTTGTTTTTTACAGAGATAGCAGAGGTTCACAAGTAATATCAAGTTATAACAGTGCAGTAAATGACCCCACACAAGAGTGCTAGGTCAAGGACAGAAAATATGCAAGTTTTAAGAAAAAACGATTTAAAATTAAGTGCAAACAGGAAATTCAGCAAACAGCTTTTGGTTGTGCTCTAAATACAGCTACTAATACAGAAATCAAGTTTAACAAGCCAGAAAATGCTCAAGCTAGGCAGCTATGCAGAAAAACTTAGCAAATAAACAGAGAAAAAATACTTAAAATCTCAAAATGTGGCATCATTCTTGGTGAGGGTAAGATGCTACTCAAGGTCAGGGTCATACCAGCCTGGGCTACATGCTCAGAGAGCTCCTCTATGTCTCTTTTCATGTAGTCCAGGGAAGTACGTCTCAGGTCATTCACACCAGCATGGACAATGACCGAGTCATATTTGTACTTGCCTTGGAGTGGCCTGGGTGCTTGTGTTATGTGGCGGATCCTAGCGCCCGACAGGCAGCTCACCATGACCTTCTCCTTGTTCAGCCTGGTGAGTGGGACGTCAGTGTTCCTGACGATAGAGTCACCTATTACAAGTGTATCAGGTGTGTTGTTTGGCCTTAAGGGGTGTGACAGTTTGGCACACTGGCTTTGTGAGCTATGTGTTGCACGTGTTTTGTTTGGGGTAGCGGTTGCTTGGGTGTCTGCTTTGGAGATCTCTGCTGCTTAGGCAGATTTTTATTTAGAGCCTCCGAGTATGTTTTTGTGTGTTTATGTGTTTAGTTTGCTGTCGTGGTAGGTCTATGTGAGACTGGAATTGTAGTGAGTGTGGTTTCCTTCTTCTCCTGACTGGTTACGCCAGTACTGAGTTGAGAGAGCTTAGCCTCCAGTTTGGCTATATGGTTGCATCTCTCACATGTGTTGGAATTTGTTGGGAGGAGGAGAGGGTTGTCTGTGTACATGAGGCAGTTGTAACATTGCCTCAAGATTCCCAGATTCACATCAAATACATACTGTCTACTTAAATTTCTCCAGTAATTAAGCCAAACACAAGAAATGCCATCAGTAACACAGTTTAAATCAGAATCTCCCAAACAGATAAATGTTCACTGACCTGTAATGTCCAAGTGTGTAGTCCCATTAACTCTTTGAGCAGCCATCACTTACACAGCTGACGGCTTCTCCAGATGACTTGCACAGCCTCTACAGAACAGCTTAAACAACAGAATAACTTACTCCAAAATTCAAGTCACCTATAGCAAATCCTGAGAATCATTTATCATCCCACTGTCACCAACCACAAAATGGAAAACTCTTACAAAAGTTGTAATTTAATAAAAAAAAAGGCTGCACTAACCTCTTGTCCAACCTTCCCTTGTGACTGTGAGTTCCACAGCTGAGTGAAACTCTGTAGAAAGTGACACACACATTTCATAAAACAGCATACCCTCCCCCAAACAATTAAGCCAAGCCTTGTCTCTCCACATGATGCACCTAGAAAATATCTGACTTTACTACTTTGTAATGAATGTATGAAGAGATTACACAGGTTAACACATTCAGATAAATACATACATTGAAATGAATAAGACATTTAAATAGCTCAGCATTTAAACCTCTCATTCAGTGAAATGAAAGTCAATACCAAGCTAGAAACCAATGCACTTAGCACCTCATCAGGTTGGATATGACCATTTTCACCTCTGCTGGCACCCATTGTTTAATCCAGTATGTCAAGATCAAAAACACTTAACACAAAACCAAAGATAACTGCTGCAATTCTAGAATAATTAACATGCAAACCAATTGACTCAGGCTGAACTTACCACAGAGTTATGTAACTATTTTTATATATTTAGTCATTGTTTTGGTTAATGTAACAAACTTTAAGAAACTGAATTTTCAGTGAAGATTGATATTTGCAGAAAATTATAATAAAAGGTAGGTATACAGTTGTAAGTGCCCTATTTATAACCTTGTAACACACTTGAAACAGATGTGAAAAAAATTTCAGTGAAAATCTGGGGAACCACAAATATCAGCTGCCCAAGAGGAGAGCTGAGAAACTGAGGCTGGCATGAGAGGAAATGTATTTATTTTATTGATGTGCTTCCCCTGCAAGAACCAAAACCTCTAAACGTATGAGTTGGGTTAAGCTTACAGAAACTGGCATCTCACGATGGCGAGAAACACAAAAGCAAAAAGTATATTAAAGTATTTTTTTTACTGATATACTTTTTTTCTGTGGCCATGTAAACATGTTATGGTCTTGAAATGCACTCACCAGTGTACATACTGTCTGTAAAAGTACCAGGCATATGTACCTTTTGTCCAAGTCTTCTTGAAACACTGTAAAAGATCTCAGCCTTCAGTGCTGACAAGACTGCACATTCACCTTCTCCACTCCCACGTACTGCAACTCCATGCAGGTCACCCAGGAGTCACCAGGAAAGCAGGCCTAAGCATGTCATGTCCACTAACGCAGCTTCCATATGGAAATGTGACTTAGTCATATGTTATAAGATTATAGGAGTCGCATATCAATTGAACTGCAAGGAAGGCCAGGCCATTCATACTTGGGGTGAATTTCCAAATACCCAACCAGTTAGCCTTTTTAAAGGCAGACAGTAGGTTCATAGGTTGGTACTAGGCTATCAGCCCTAGGGCCTATACAAGCCTAGCCATAACAATTCCCTGGCTATTTCTTCCCACATTATTTACTTTCCTGGACCCCTGTCTAGCAGGGCGACTGACGTGATCCCTGGGGTGAATTTCCTTTCTCCCATCCAATCGTCAAGGTTCCTCTTGAAGAGGTCCAAAGAGGCACTCTGCTTTACATGTATGGGCAATCTATTGCAGAGTCTGGGGAGTCTCTGGGTCAGGAACCTATCCCTCCAGCATGTTTTGTTTATTGTGATGACAAGGTTTAGATCCCTGGAGCGTGTAGCTCTGAGGCATTGGGATTTCTTTGTGTAGCATGTCCAACAGCTCTGGGATTGACATGGCCTTGTATGTTAAGCAGAGATCGCCTCTGAGTAGACGATATGCGACAGAGTATAGCTGGAGTTTTTTAAGGCAGTCAGCGTAGGGCATCTGCTTTAGGCCTGTGATTCTTTTAGTGAGGTATTTCTGAGGCCTTTCCAGTTGTTGCAGATGTCTTGAGAGGTACATACCAAATGGGGCATTGTATTCTATAATGGGTCTAGTGAGGGATGAGTACAGTGGGACAATGACCTCCTTTTTTCTGGATGAAAAGCCCTTCGTGATGAGGTGTGCCACATAGAAGGATTTCCTGACTGTTGTGGCGATGTGGTTATCGAAGGTGAGACCACTGTCCACTTGTGTCCCTAAGTCTCTTATCACACTTTCTGTGTTTAATGTACTGCCACCTATATGGTAATTCATGGATACATGTTTTTTCCCAAAGGGGATAACAATACATTTCTTGGCATTGAGCTTGAGCCCATGGCTCTGGCACCAAGCATCTGTTTCTGTAAGGCCCTTTTGTAGAGTATCCACATCATTTGGGGATTCAATAATGGCTCCCAGTTTGCAGTCATCTGCAAACTTTGTTAGCCGGAGTCCCTTAGTGTTGACCTGTACTTCAGAGAGTAGATGCCAAACAAGAGCAGCCCCAGGACTGAACCCTGAGGTACTCCACTTGTCACTTGTCTGGAGCTGGATTTGGAGTCGGCTACTTTTACAGTGTGGGTTCTATCAGTAAGCCATTTAGCAACCCATTAGGTGGCATAGGGATTAATGCCTAACTTAGTAAGTTTATCTATGATTCCAGAGTGGGGAATGGTGTCAAAGGCCTTGGCAAGGTCTAGATAGGCTGTGTGGACCACCTTACCCTTGTCCATGGCTCTGGAGACTGATTCAAAGAAGTCAATCAGGTTCAGGAGACAAGATCGGCCCTTCACAAACCCAAACTGGGTGGGGTCCAGTGTTTGAAGGTTGCCAATGTCTTTGTTTATAAGTTCCATGATAATACGTTCCATGGCCTTGCAGATAAGGCTTGTCAGACTGATGGGACGGTAGTTTCCGGGATCCAAGGTGGATCCCCCCTTGTGGATTGGGATAACTGTAGCTCTGCGCCACTCAGTGGGCACGAAACCTGAGGTGAGGCTATGATTAAACATGACACTTAGGTGAGGTGCCAGTTCATAGTGTAGTTCATGTAGTACACAGCCCGGGATGTCATCTGGTCCCATGGATGCTGTATTCTTGGCTTTAGAGAGTGCGTTTTGTACCTGTATGGCCGTTATTACTGGAATTTGGCAATCTTCCAGTGTTGAGATGGGCCATTTAGGGGGTGAGAGGGGGGTGAAGTTGGCACTGAATCGATCTGCCAGGATATTGGCAATATCCTTCGGATCAGTATATTTAATGCCATTCTGTTTTAGCTCAGAGCAGATCTGAGCATTGCCATTTAGATTCTTGACATAGTTATAGAATGCTTTGTGGTTGTCTTTGGAATCTTTGGCAATTTTATTTTCGTAACTAGCTTTGGAGGATTTTATGAGGCATCTCAGTTTCTTACTGAGGCTAGTAAGGGAGTTTTGCATCCTGGGATTTTCCTCTTTTCTGCAAAAGTTTCTTCCTTTTGTTGTAAAGTTTGTTTATGGCAGGGGACCACCAGATTGGCTTCCTTTTTTGGATGAGAGCATTTTGGTTCTATTTGGGATGGCACGATTCATGCATGAGTGGATGTGCTCGTACAGTGCCTTAGTGTAGGATTCAGCAGTTGAACTTTTAGTTCCTGTCTGCATGGGTGTCATGAAGTTTGTCACTTCTGACTTGAGTAGCATGAAGTTGGCTTTGGAGAAGTTTTTTATGGTGGTTTCTTTACTGGGGGGTGGGGGTGGGATGTGGATATTAAGGGTGATTAGCTTATGGTCAGACCAGACTAACGAGGGGGTGACCATAGGTATGGAGCATTGATTTCCCATGTTGGTAATGACCAGGTCTAGGATATTGGAGCCCCTGGTGGGACTATGGATTAGTTGATCCAGGGCACTGGAATTTATGAATTCCAAGAACCGTTGCTAAAGGTGTTGGGACATGAGTAGTTTTCCCAGTTAATGGCAGGGTAGTTAAAATCACCCAGTATTAGGGTGTTTGGTTCTATCTTAATATTTTCCAGTATGTTTAGAAAGGTGTAGTGAGAATCTTGGGGTATGGTGGGGATCTGTAGCAAGCTACAATTTGGATTGCAGTCTTACCTAGTGTTAGTTGCACTTGGAGAATTTCAGACACATTGTGTTGGCCAACTAGCCTGGTGGTGTGAATATCCTTGGTGAATATTGACACTCCTCCACCTTTAGTGTTTCGGTCCTGGTTTGGTGGCCAAAAGTATGGTAAGAGTTGTAGCCTGGTATTGCAGGGGTGCTCTCTGGAGCCTTGAACCAGGTCTCAGTTACTGCACAGATATCGATGTTCTCCATTTTTAGGAGTGCCTCGAGAGAGTGCATTTTGAGGTTTAGACTTCTAGCATTGAGTAGCATTACCTTCAGATTTTGCATGCTTGTACCTGTTACGGTGGTGGTTTTGTCCTTTGAAGTTTGCCTAAAAAAGGCACTATAGGGGTGGCAAGAGCCTTAGCCAGTAACCTGAATCCCAGGGGCGACAGGTGCAGACCATCTCTGGCAAAGCATCGTGGTCTGTCAATCATGTCATCCCAGGCAGACAGATACTGGATCCCCTTTGAATGACACCATAAGCTTAGCCAATTGTTGAAGTCAATCATTTTATCCTTATATTGTGGTATCATTCTGGGCGAAGGCAGTATGCCGTACTGTTTAACTTGGAAAGTTAGTTTGTTTTAGAGAGGTGGGTAAGCACTGTGTTCTTTACCAGCAGGCAACTAAGATCTGAAAATCATCTACTTCTAAAAGTAGAAAAGCCCACCTTACCTGCTGGTCAACTCCTCTACTCCTTCACCATTGTCAAACCATAGAACTTACTTCCACCTTCTATAAGAAACATAGGCAGCACCAACACCTTCAACAATTACTGAAAAATCATCTCAGCTCATCCCGGCTATGTACCTGCTCTATAACCTAACCTCTTCCTTCTCCTTATAGGGTAACTAAACTCCTATGCTTTTTACTACTGCCGATTTTTTTTCTCCATAATTAATATTTTTTCATCACTCGTTGATACTGGTACAATACTGCTGATTAATATATCTCTGTTTATACCTCTGTGATTGAGTTTGTCTGGTAACCAACTAAATTCCTGCTTTTATGTATATATTACTGTAATCAAACCAACTACATTTCTGCTTTTATGTATATATTCTGCATACTTTACTGTAATCACTATGTATAATACTGTTTCTACCTCTGTACCAATTAATGTTTTGTTTTTTGCTGTATCTATGTTCTTGTTGGCACTTTTCTCCCTGGGCCTCCACTGAAAATGGGCTCTTTTAGGCCCAGTGGACTTTCCAGTAAACAAATGCAATAACTAACTAACTAACTAAATCTACACATTCACCATGTGCATTCATTTTTTGGAGTGGATTTACATCTATGGTCCTAGCATTAGCTGAGCTATTTGGTTTATTGATCCATTGTAACCAGCAAAGCCTCCATGCTCCACCGTAGTAACACATAATAACCTTGCTTCTGACTCTGCCCTGCATCTTAAGGGCATGATAAGGCATTTTTTTACATTTAATTTTAGGCCATTTCTTTGGCACCAATCATTTGTGTCAGACCCTTCTGAAGAGTATCTACATCATAGTGGAATTCAGTGATTGCCCCCAGCTTGCAGTCATCCGCGAACTTAGTCAGCCAAAGGTGTCCTACATTAGCCTTGACTTCAGAGAAGTAAATTCCAAACAGGAGTAGTCCCAGAACTGAGCCTTGTGGTACATCACTATTAACTGGCTTCTTGCTAGATCTGGATTCACTCACACTAACAACATTTGCCCTTTTCATAAGCCATTTGGCTATCCATCTGGTGATGTAGGGATTTATGCTTATTTTTGTGAGTTTATCTGTAATATCTGAGGGGGAATTGTGTCAAATGCCTTAACCCAGTCAAGGTAAGCAGTATGCACTGTTTTATCCTTAACCATGTTCCTAGTGGCTATCTCAAAGAAGTCCACCAGACTGAGATGGCATGACCTCCCCTTGGCAAACCTGAACTGGGCTGAGTCCAGTGTTTGGATGTTTTCTATGTCATTATTTATCAAGTCCATGACTATTCATTCTATGACCTTGCATATGAGACTAGTCAAACTTACGGGTGTGTAATATCTTGGATCTGTTGATGGTCCCCCTTGGTGCAGAGGGATGACTGTTGCTGTCAAAGCTGGTATGGAGGACATGGTTAAACAGAGATCCTAGTGGCCTGATAGGTCCTATTTCAAACTATGTAAGAGGCACCCTGGAATATTGTCGGGACCTATTGATGCCCTGCTTTTAGCTCTAGAGATGGTAGTGGTAACCATATTCTTCGTTGATAACTGGTGGGGCAATGGGGGAGGATATTTCTTGGGAAGTAACCAGAAGTAAGGGGGAGGAAATTTGAGCTGAATTTATCAGCCAACAGATTTGGCTGTATCTTCTGGCTGAGTATAGTTGATGCCATCTACAACTAATTGTACATATTGTTTGGTATCACCCTTAAGATTGCAGACATAACTGAAAAATGCTTTATGGTTATCGTTAGTTTGGGAGGCTATTCTTGCCTCAAACTTTGCTCTTGAAGACTTGATTTAGTCCCCTGATTTGCATGTCTAGATGAATGAGGGAGTTTTTGCTATGTTGTGCACATTCTCTCTTATTTCTACACAGGATATTCTTTCTTTTGTTGTACAACCTATTTATGCCAGGGGTCCACCGGTGTGGCTAATTTATGAGATTTGCCCTAGGCTTGCTTCAGTCTGGTACTGACATTTCTATTAAGTTGTTTGTATGCTCATACAGGGCTTTTGTGTACACCTCATATAGGCTTTATGTTTTCTGGGATTGGGAGAGCTTTGTAACTAGCAATGGTGTCACTTAATAGGATGTAGTTTGTCTTAAAAAAGTTCTTAAAGGTTTTGTGGTTAGATGAGTGTTCTACTTTTATATTTATTTCAAGGGTGACTGCTTTTTGATCTGATCTAACCAGCAAAGACATCACACTTGGGGGGGGGGGTGCAATGCTCTCCCATATTTGTGAGTAAGAGGTCAAGGATATGTGTACACCTAATGGGATTGCAGACTAGCTGCTCCAGGATGTTTGCTTTGCCAAAATCTAGAAACCTTTGAGTCTGCATGTTTGTGGTTGTGTATGTTTCCCAAGGAATAGAGGGTAGTTGAAATCACCCATGAGTATGCCATTGGGCTGAATGGTAAGTGATCCTAGTAAATTTAGGTGTGTTACATGAGTTTACTGGTTCATGGTGGAAGACCTGTAGCTAGCAAGGATATGGTAATGGATTTTCCCTATGGCCAATTGGACATGGATTAGCTCAAGCAAGTCATGTTGTTTGACCAGTCTTGAGGTGTGCTTATCCTTTATCTACATGGATATACCTCCACCTTTTACCCTTTCATGTGCAGTGGTTAATCAGAATGTGTGAAAGGCGTTATAGCCATGAACTGCAGGGATGCTTTCCATGGCTTTGAACCATGCTTCAGTAACTGCACAGATGTCAGCATTTTCCAGGGTTAGGAATGCTTCCAGGGAGTTTAATTTCTTGTTGAGATGCTAGCATTGAGCACTAATACCTTTAGCTTATCCTGAGTAGATTTTGCTATGTGGGAAGGTTTGTCTGTTTGGCAATGCCTGGAAAATGCACTATAGGGCTGGATAATGTTTTGGTCAATACTGAAAAGCCTAGTGGTAACAGGTGAAGACCAGCCCTGGCAAAGCAGTATTGCCTGTCAGTCATGCCTCCCAGGCTGACAAATATTGTATCCCTTTGGAATGACACCACTAGCTAAGCCAAGTATTAAAGTCAGTCATTTTCTGTTGGTATTGTGACATCATCCATGGAGACAGTAATGTTGCTCAATGGTTGGCTCATACCTGCCTGTGGCACATATTCTAAGAGCTGAATCATATCTCTCTTCATGTAGTCCGGGGTGGTACGTCTCAGGTCATTTAAGTTCACATGGACTATGAGGTTTGGTGACCTAAGTGCTTGCATGATGTCATGAATCTTAGTCCCTGACAGGCAACAGACTGTAACCTTCTCCTTATCATACCCATCTCCACTACCTTTATACAGAGATGCATTCTCAAACTTAAACCTTGCACCCCCCTCAGCTGACCAGCTTCCTTCTGAATTCCTTCAAAAAGCAGCCTCTGAAATAGCTTATCCCATATCAATTCTCATTAATAGGACCATAAATGAAGAAACCATCCCTGATGTATGGAAAATCTCTCACATCATACCATTACATAAAGGAGGAAAGTCCTTTGAACATTCTAACTACAGGCCCATAGCCCTATTGTCCCCACTCGCTAAAATAATGGAAAAATGTGTCCACCATCAGTTAATGAACCACCTTATACAAAATAAAATTCTGACAAACTGTCAACATGGCTTTAGGCACTATCATAGCACAACTACTGCTCTGCTCTCCTTTACAGATATTATTAACAATAATCGCAACAATAATATCCTGTCTTCTGCTCTCTTCATTGACCTGTCCAAAGCCTTTGACATGGTTAACCACTCTCTCCTATTAAAAATTCTCGAATCTCTTTCCTTAGGACCTGAGGCTATCCACTGGTTCAGTTCATATCTCACTAACAGGAAACAGGCTGTCCTCTGGGATAACAAACTCTCATCTCTTCTACCAATCTCACTTGGAGTCCCCAAGGCTCTATTCTTGGACCACTTCTTTTCTCCCTCTTTATAAATGACTTACAATTTGCCATTCCACAGGCTACTTGCATTCAATATGCTGATGACTCCACACTTATTTGCTCTGCTAAATCCATTTCTGAACTTCAAACTAACACTCAAGCTGTATTTTCTAAAGTCGAAACTTGGTTCCTAAAACGCTGTCTACTCCTAAACGCAAAAAAGACCAAACTACTACTCTTTAAACCTACTACCAGATCCCCTACATTTGACTTCTCCATTGTGTCGAATAATGGAACCATTATATCACCTGACTCTACTACCAAATTGCTAGGTGTCACGATTGATAACAATCTCTCCTTCGACTCTCATATCAATAATACCATTAAATCTGTAAACAGGAAACTTGGCTCTCTATATAGAATCAAAACTTTTTTAACCTTCCCAGCAAAAGTGAATCTTGCCCACTCACATCTTATTTCCACACTTCTCTATGCCTCACCTATCTACACTAATCTCAAGAAAAACAATCTCTCTAAACTGTCTACCACTTACAATAACATAGCTAGATTTGTTACTGGAAAACAATTTAGAACCCACCATTGTCAGAATCTGCAACAACTTAACTGGCTTGAACTGACAAACATGTTGCTTCTATCCCAACTCATGTTTGTCCAAAGAGCCTTTTACCAACCTCTTAATACACCTGCTCTCTCTAACCTCTTAAGCCCCTACTCAAACCTGAACTCACTCCGCTCTTCTAGCAAACTGCTAGTTACCTTAACCAAATCTAATAACCTTGCTGGTGATTCCCTTTTCGCAAATGCCATTGGGAAACACTGGAATAAACTTCCTCCCGAACTTACTTCAATAGCATATACTGCTCTGTTTAAACAAAAACTAAGAGTCCACCTTAAAAACCACTGGATATGTTCCTGCTCTAAGCCTGATTAAATTTTCTTGGTTCTTTCTCCTCCTCATGGCTATTTGTCTCTCTCTTTCTGGCAATACATATCTCTTCTAATCTGTACCTTCTTTCGATTAATGTTCTCTCTTTTCCTTGGTTTCATGCTTTCTCTAATTGATTCCAAAGATGAAATTATGTTGAACATGTGGTTTATACCTTTAAAATATAATTAATCATTCTTGTCTTGAGTGAAAGACCTACCACTTTTTTAATCTGTTTGTTAATCTGTTATTATGTATTTTTTGTTATGTTGTATCCGTCCTGTCTACATGTGGAGCTTTTCTCCCCGGGCCTCTACTGAAAATGGAAATATATCCAGTTAGACTAGCCCGGTTAACAAATGTAAAATAAATAAAAATAAAAATAACTGGTGAGAGAGAAATCAGTGTGTCTCACAATGGAGTCTTCTGTAACCAAAATATTGGGTTGTGTGGTGTTAACAGCGAGGCTATCAACCTGTTTGGTGTTTCTTTGTGTCTGTATTTATTTATATATATATATATATATATATATATATATATATATATATATATATATATAGAGAGAGAGAGAGAGAGACGTGTGTGTATTAATTTTATATATTATATATACACACACACACACACACACACATATATATATATATATATATATATATATATATATATATATATATATATATATATATATCTCCATACATACATGTATGTGTGTATATACTTCCCTGGAATGAAGTCTGATGATGATGGCTGTTAAAAGAGTGTAATTATCAAGTCTCATTCTGATATTCAAAATCTCCAGCAAGAACACCACCAAACATGGGCTTACCTTCAGTGCTCTAAAATGCAGCATAGTTTATGTGGGTAAAGCTTGTACTTGTACCACTTACCATACATATGTCTCACTCTGGCACAGTCACTAGGTACTTACTTCAGTCTCTATATTGCTGACAAATGCTCCTTTGACCACCATGCCTCTATGGTTGTTGTAACATCTTTCTGCCTTTCATAGCTTATCTTTTGTGGTATCTCCTTAAGTTACAAAATACCTTACTGTATCCTTTATTAAAACTATCATTGAAAACAATGCCCCCATTGGCACATCCCTCACAAAGTGCTGAAAGTGACTCAAATACTTCTGTGTTTCCTCAACAAAAACATCTCAGATCTCACTAACCTTAGCTACTCTGATATATACTGAAGGATCATAAGATCATAGGACATTAGTAGGCTATTGGCCCAGGGGCCCTTACAACCCCTAGCCAAGTTTTCCCTGTTTTAATGGTGCTAGTAGCAGACGTGACTCAAAACTTGCTGCCCTTGTCCAGAAGGGATACAGGTAGGAAAATGAATCCAACTACATGGTGTAGGAATAGACCCCACAGCCTTCTGATCTTCCAACACCAAAGCAAATGTACTAGTTACTGAGCTACTGAGACTGAGAAAGATCTATCTCTTGACAAAGTGTCCTGCACATTCCTGAGGTGGTCATATCCACTAAAGTTCCCATGCGATGAATGACCCAGCATTCTGAGATCACCATCACCACAATAAAGCTAGTAGTAAACCTATACCATCATATCAACAATACCAAATGGCATGATAAGTAACTTAGCAAATGTATTCCACATTTGTAAAATAGGTTGGCTTTACATGTCAGAGTATTTTTCTTGCAACATTTATAACCAGTTTGGATAAATGTAAGAATTCAGGACAAAACCAGTAAGAACAGAAAATCATTTTTTTTTTCAACAATGGGTTGTTTGCCCGTCCCTAAAGAAAAGTAAATATTCTTTTCTTTCAGTCTTTTGTTGATGATATCCTAGTTTCATTTTTCTGACCTTGGTATATCTACCAGCAGGGAATACTAATAGGAGTCTGGGTATGTTATGTGCTGCCTGATTAACATCAAATAAAAAAATAATAATAAAATGCATTAGTTAGGTCAACTGTAGTTCATAATACATTTTTCAGTCAGTTTAGGTCTAAGTCATTTACTCACATATTCATACCCATATTTGTCTAAGCATAGGCCTTAGCTTTAGTAAGCAATCTTATTAAATAAGAGAAGAACATTCACAAGTGATGATCTTTAAATGTGTGCAAATTGGTACAACACAAACACAAGCTATTAGCACATCATTTTAGTCTTTATCTACCATCACCACTAGTTAAAAAAAAAAAAAAGCCAGCCTGGGGGGGATGATTATTCACAGCTGGGTTTCTGTGAAGATATTGAATACTATTAGCAACCCTCCTCCATCTTGTTATTGAAGTCTTGCTACTAAATATTTCATTTATTTATGGATGTGTGTATGTAATCAGTTTTCAATCACGACCCATAAGTGTCCAATACACATGCACACAAGGGCCTTTCAGCTCTCCAGAATTTGTAGGATCATATCTAATTTGTTGTCAAACTTTTGTTCCATCCCTTCTAAATTTGGAAGTTATTTTGAGTTAATAACACCAGTAACAGTATCTAATATGGTAGTGTTTCCTAATTATTTTTTCTTTTCCATAATTATGAGGTAAAAGTTGAAAGACATGACATATACATACACACGCAGATTGTGCTAACACATATGCAAGTGTTTACCACATTAGATGTGGGCCACTTTCTCCCTTTTTTTTTGAGGCTCCAGCTTCTTACAGAACAAAAACATCATGTTTATTAGAGTGTTTTGCAAAAACTGCTTACAGTTAAAAAATACACTCACATATGCTGAGGCACTTAAATGCACCCTACCTAAACCCGAAAGACCTCCTAGACGAAGTACACAAACTCCCACAGCAACCATGAATGCACGCTTTTAAAACACCCACATCAACAAATACAGCCACATGTCATGGAGCCTCTTTTTATAAGCTCATAAGGCAAGCCACTACAGAATCCAACATTCTAGTCATTGGAGACTCCATTGTGAGACACTGATTTCCCTGTCATCAGGCTAAGTAAGGCGAAAGTTATGCTCATTTGGTTATCAGGGGCCAGGATCCACCACATTACTCAGGTCATTGAACCACAAATACCAGTACGACTCAGTCACACTCCACATGGGTGTAAATGAACTGAGATGTACATCCCTGGACTATTTGAAGAGAGACATTGTGGAACTCTTGGAATATGTATCCCAGGCTGGTATGATCCTAGCACTGAGCAGCATTTTACCTTCTCTAAGGGTGATGCCAGAGTATGAACAAAAGATGACTGACTTTAATAATTGGCTTAGTTAATGGTGTCATTCTAAGGGTTGCAAAATCTCACAGCATGGAAGGAGCTACTACACAGACAGGAACTAAAGGGGAAGGTGTCTTGATTTACATCAAAAATAAATATACCTCAAGACTGGACAGGACAATTCACTGGAGCTTCTCCACATTCAAATCACCATAGGCAAAATACAATACCACTTCCTTGCAAACTATAGGGTCCCCCTCTGTGACACAAGAAACCCATACCATGTATTTAAACTTATTGGAAGCACTCACCATGCAACTCAATACCATAGTCATGGGCACCCTTAATTACACCACTATTGTCTGGGAATCTTATACAACACCAAACGCACAACCACAGAGATTCCAGGATTTTGTCAACACCAACAAGGGGTACAATCATACTGGATTTGGCCCTCACTAATACAGGAAAGTTCTGCACACCCCCTAGTGTAATGCTTTCCCTGGTAAGGGCAGAACACAGAATGGTCGCCTTTAAAGTAAAAATAAAGCCTGGAATCCCAGCTAAACTTGGAATATTCAGGAACTACTCTAAAGCTAACTTCCAACTATTACATGATAACATGGTAAAATTTCAGGTCCCCATAAACTCTTGAGAACAATGCTGCCTACACAGAACTGTTCACAGAAACCCCATACAGGCCTGTTAATAGCTGCATAGAGGCAGCTGTACCCACTAGGAAGAAGGTACAGAACTAACTCAAAAAACAAGCCACCCTAGTGGAATCACATCATCAATAGGCTGTATAACAGAAGGAAGAAAATCATGGGAAAAATTAGGAGTTGCAGCACCCAGCAGAATAAAAGCGCTCCCATCAAACTAAACAAACAACTCAGAGGACAAATCTACCAAAGCCAAATGAGAGATAAATTTGGCCTCCCAGGCCATGGATATCCACAAAGCATTATTTAGCTATGCTCGCAACCTCATAGGCAATACACAGTTGTGTGCAGAGCTCATTGTAAACAGAGCCACTTGTACTGAACCAGAAGATATAGCAAACCTACTAGCTGACACATTGAGCTCCAACTTTACCCTTCTCTCCCCAATCCACCTTCCCTCAAGAAATACCATCAAATGTGAATACCTGCTGTCACTAGGGAAAAGGTCCTTATTGCTGTCACTAAGGCCAAAAATACTGTATAAATGGGCCCAGGCAATATCCCAGGATGCCTTGTAAATAGCATGAATCGTTATCTATCAGGTTCTCTGTAGCTGCTGTTTCACTGTAGCCTCCAAGCACGCCTCATGCACCATGAATGGAGAATAGCAACAGTCATCCGTCTGGACAAACGTGTGCCATCCTGGGAACTACAAACCCATAAGTTTTACTAGTCTTATATGCAAAGCCATGGAAATAATTATCATGGAAATGACTGATAATGACAAAGGAAACCTTCAGAGACTGGACCAAACCCCCAGTCTGGTTTCATCAAGGGAAGGTCACGCCTACTTAATCTGGTGGACTTCTTTGAGAAAGTTACCAAAGCAATTGATGAGGCCAAAATGGTTCACACACTGCATACCTTGACATGGCCAAGGCATTTAACACAAACTTAAGAAGTTAGGTACAGACCCTTATGTCACCCACTGGATAGCTAGCTGCCTCACAAAAAAAAAACAAAACCTGTATTACCCTAATGTAAAGACTTAAACCTTGCCTGTGATATAAAAAGGTCATGCTGGAGAGATAGGTATGTATCCCATACACTAACCCTTCTCTGGAACAGCCTCCCTCTCCATGTGAAGCAGAGTTCCTCCCTAGCTTAATTCAAGTGTAACTGTTTCTATTACCACCTGTGTGTGTATAAAAGTGGTTTGCAGACGCAGGAAGTTTGATAGCTATTGAAAGGGAGAATGGGAACATATCGGGCTCAGGTCATGGATATCCTTATCTACCTGTAGAAATCCATACAGCCAGGATTTGGTGGGGTGATCATGTTGGCTGGCAAGAAAGACTTTGAAGATGCATGGAAAGAAGGATAGTATGCAAGCAATGACCTAGCGTAGATCCACAGGTGACTGGGGAGAAGTACACACCAGGTATAGGAGTTGGAATGCAGATATGGATTGGGGAACACACTGTACCACTGTGTGAGACCACAGGCATATACATGTGTACAACACAATGCCATCACAGTGCATGCATTCTGATTATGGGCCCCCTGCTACTTCACAAGGAAAAGGTGCTAATTGGATGATGCATTGGTGTAGATGATGGGTGTACCCTTATGTCTAGCACATATCCTAATTGCATGCTCATGTCTAAAGAAGTCCAATGGTTCTTAAAGGTTAGCTTGTGCTACTTTTTGCTGGGAAGTTCTCTTTGAGGAAAAAAAATCTTCCATTTTAGAAAACTCTTTACTAATATATTAAAGCATATATTAATATATTCCACTTCAGAAAAAAATATCTTAACACTTATAGTTTGTGTTTGAACTGTCATGAGACTGTATTGGACTTTTAAACAAGAGCACTCTTCTTTCCCTGTCAGTTTAAAAGCTGTTTTTAGTAACCAAAATCATTTTAGTGTGGAGAAAAAGTGTTTATTTTCCATTGTGGGTCTGGCTAGGTTTTAAAGTGCTCCCTATTGAAATATCATTATTTTAAATGCTGAGTGCCGACAAACTGAAAAAAAATAAAAGACACAGGAGAGGACCGACTTTCAAAAATCGCTCTT